>NC_073385.1:49194105-49528480 GCF_028641065.1 Leucoraja erinaceus
TCAAATGGCCATGCATTTATTGTAGGTTGGTGTATAAGTTGCGATGTTGCTGCAGATGAATGTGTCAAGGCAGTGTTTGTCGAAGGTGTTTGTCAGGAGTTTATGCTAAATATTAATGTGGGAAATTGGGTGCAGAGAAACTAAAATCAAAAGTCTATTGAAAATAACATGCCTGGGAATCGAATCCCAGTGGAATATACCACATGCTGAGCAATTTTGCATCAACCCATACAATGCTGTACCTATACATTGAACTGATCGCACAGCTATCTGATGGAATAGTACAGATAGTTAATTACTGATACGCATTCACGCTCACTTTCCTCTTCCACTTGACGGTCATCTAACTACAGAATGACTTGAGTGCTCCATTAATAGGAAATCTCTAGTTTGGATGCAGTCTTCAGAGCCTTTTAAACATTTATATTTAGACCAGTGGTTCACAGGGGGGCAATTTGATTTTTAAGGGGGGCAATTGAGCGCGACTGAGGAAATCTCTCCAAAGTTTGGATGTAAACAGTCTTCAGAGTTATTTTTTAAAACAAGGTCTTTATTTGTATTTATTACTATCCCAGGTAAGGCTGCTTCTTCAGCCCGCTTTTCCATTGAATTATATATCGCTGTCTTCTAGGGCAAGTCACTGGTTTAGACTATCCAGGTAAGGCTGCTTTCCCCGCTTCCATTGGTCGCTGTCTGTTAGGGCAAGTCACTGTTTACTCCATCAGCTTTGATTAGAGTTGCTGTGGGTGGGGGAGAGAGAGAGGGGAGGGCCAGGTTGTTGTGGGGAGGGGAGGGCAGGGTTTAGCCATGCTGCAACAAACCATCTCGGTAGGGAATCGGTAAGTGTGTGATTATAAATTAATTCACACACCCCTCAGCTTAAAGTTTAACCTTGGTTGATGACTATGTTTTGTTTTGAATTTCTTCCATTTGTTTTACTTAAGTGCTTTTTTGAGTTCATTAAATTTATAAAACTGACATAACTTTATTTTTTACCTACGGCCCGCAAAAAATGTGCCAAATATATAATGTCCTTATTCAGGTCCTTATTCTGAAAAGTTTGGAGGCCCCTGGATTAGGGTATTAAGTGGCCACCTCCTCCATTATCACATCACTAAATGAAATATCCCCACCAATTATTACACTGTTCAGGACATGTCTGTTTCGTCAATTAATATTCTAACTGTTTATATATCCAGCAAGCCCTCCCTCAATATGAACAAAAGTAATATATTTTGAGGGTCTGGCATTTTTCAGTCAAAACCCCTCGACCAGCCATTAATATTTTAATATTTAAAGAGGTTCTGCCAGTAGGAAAGTGCTCCCACTGTAAAAGTATAACCCTGCAAAGTTACCCACATGCATTTAAAATGTTAAAGTTAAGTGGGTAATTATAACCATCAAAACTGTAATTAAATGCTTACTGTTATCTTTGTGTTTGAAAAGTATAAAACATCAGTGTACCATTGAGTGCCAGAAGAGGCGTCATACTGTGCTGAATAAAGACCTTTTGCATCTGTCAGCCTCAGTCTCTGTGCGACTCAGTTACAACACCTATAAAGGCGTTATATAAAAGATGGCTTATTGATTCCTATTTTGAGCTGGTTTATTATTTCTTCAGACACCTGATGCGTCCGTTAATTCTGATGCTCCAATTAATTCTGCTGTTTCCATTTACTCTACCTCAACACCCACATTTTCTTACTTTACTTGTATAATGACCATTGACACTTGGCATGTGCCAGCGTACATTCTTTAATACTCCTTAATTCCACCTGTTGGGACCACTGCCCTCAACCCACCCCAACATGTTACAAACCTATTATTACTTTAGTTTAGGTTGAATCGAATCAAAACGGTTCCACTCGAAAATGGTTCAATCTTTTATTTATTTTTCAATTCTTCTGAAAGGGCAAAGAGCTGAAAGATTAACTCAGTTTCTCTACAGATGTCACCTCAGCTACAAGAACTTCCCAGCTGTACTTTATCATTCCTGTGTCGTTGCCAAAAGTGTCTTACTGCTTTTCACCAAATGTTTTTCTTTCAAACAAGTCAGGTTCTAATAATAGGCTGCGTCGACTCAAGATTGCTCATGGCTGTGGTAGAAATCTGAGCTTTCAGTTCTTTTCCATCTTCAATATTCACTATTCTGTGCAGTCTTCCACCAAATTCACCTTTTAAAAAACTGAGATTTACACCTCCAGGAAGGAATGACTGAATGCAGCAGGTGAAGTAGCAGTTAAGATCAGCTTAAGCCTCTTAGTCCAACTGCTACGTTAAATTATTTGATCTCAATCCCCTCAAAGGTATTCTCTATTCATTTTGATTTCCTCCTCACATTCTCTGCTGCTAAGAACCAACCTCTGATCTCTTAAAAGGACACAAAGTGCTGGAGTAACTCAGCAGGTCAGGCAGCATCTCTGGAGAACATGGATTGGAGAAGGTTACACAGAAAAGCTGGAGAAACTCAGCGGGTGCAGCAGCATCTATGGAGCGAAGGAAATAGGCAACGTTTCGGGCCGAAACCCTTCTTCAGACTGATCAGGGTGGGGGTGGGTGGGGACAAGAAAGGGAAAAGGAGTAGCCGGTTCTGGAGGGTGGGAGGAGACAGCAGGGGAGCAGAGGAAGGGGAGGAGACAGCAAGGACTAACAGAATTGGGAGAAGTCGATGTTCATGCCCCCGGGGTGCAGACTCCCCAAACGGAATATGAGGTGCTGTTCCTCCAATTTCCGGTGCTGCTCGCTGTGGCCATGGAGGAGACCCAGGACAGAGAGGTCGGAGGCGGAGTGGGAGGGGGAGTTGAAGTGCTGAGCCACCGGGAGGTCAGCTTGGTTATTGCGGACCGAGCGGAGGTGTTCGGCGAAACGATCGCCCAACCTCCGCTTGGTCTCACCGATATAGATCTGCTGACATCTAGAGCAGCGGACGCAATAGATGAGGTTGGAAGAGATGCAGGTAAACCTCTGTCGCACCTGGAACGATTGCTTGGGTCCTTGAACGGAGTCGAGGGGGGAGGTAAAGGGACAAGTGTTGCATCTCTTGCGGTTGCAAGGGAAAGTGCCCGGGGAGGGGGTGGACCGAGAGGGAAGGGAAGAATTGACAAGGGAGTTATGGAGGGAGCGGTCTTTGCGGAAGGCAGATATGGGGGGAGATGGGAAGATGTGGCGAGTAGTGGGGTCACGTTGGAGGTGGCGAAACTGACGGAGGATTATTTTTTGTATGTGACGGCTGGTGGGGTGAAAGGTGAGGACTAGGGGGACTCGGCCCTTGTTGCGAGTGCGGGGATGGGGAGAGAGAGCAGTGTTGCGGGGTATGGAAGAGACCCTGGTGCAAGCCTCATTTATGGTGGAGGAGGGGAACCCCCGTTCCCTGAATAGTGAGGACATTTCAGATGTCCTGGTGTGGAACGCCTCATCCGTGGAGCAGATGCGGCGTAGACGGAGGAATTGGGAGTAGGGGATGGAGTCCTTACAGGAAGCAGGGTGGGAAGAAGTGTAGTCCAGATAGCCATGGGAGTCAGTGGGTTTATAGTGTATGTCGGTTAGAAGTAGGGGATGGAGTCCTTACAGGAAGCAGGGTGGGAAGAAGTGTAGTCCAGATAGCCATGGGAGTCAGTGGGTTTATAGTGTATGTCGGTTAGAAGTAGGGGATGGAGTCCTTACAGGAAGCAGGGTGGGAAGAAGTGTAGTCCAGATAGCCATGGGAGTCAGTGGGTTTATAGTGTATGTCGGTTAGAAGTAGGGGATGGAGTCCTTACAGGAAGCAGGGTGGGAAGAAGTGTAGTCCAGATAGCCATGGGAGTCAGTGGGATTATAGGGAATGTCGGTTAGAAGTAGGGGATGGAGTCCTTACAGGAAGCAGGGTGGGAAGAAGTGTAGTCCAGATAGCCATGGGAGTATGCCATAGCCAATGGATTGGAGAAGTTTTGGTTCAAGATCCGTTTTCAGGCCCAAAACGACACCTTGTCTTGTCTCTTTCCTGGTTCTGATGAAGGGTCCCAGACTTGTAATTTTAAGTACCATGTTCTCCAGAGATACTGCATGACCTGTTCCAGCATTTTGTCTTTTTTGTACGCCAGAACCTGCAATTTCTTGTTTCCATCATGTAATGCTTCATGTTTCTCTTCCTGCCAATGCCCTTTACGTGCTGAGTGTTTCCAGTATTTTTGAACTGAATTTATTTTTGTCTGCACTGACCCTCTGTGATGTGTAGCAATGAAGCGACTGCAAAGACTGCCGTCAAAAGGGGTGTGCAATCCCATTTTAATATTAACCATAATCTTTGATGATATTAAAACATATTCGGTCTCCACTGAACCTTTTTTAAATGCAGTTACATAGGAAAAAGAACAATTTGTGATTCATTGTTGTTTTTTCATATTCTGTGCATAAACTATGCATACATTTTCTGACATGACACAAGATGCTTGGTAGGAAAATCAAACAATAATTTTTCTACCCACAAGCTTCAGGAATTGGATCTCTTTGGAAGTCGCAGCACAATGGTTCAGCGATGGAGCTGCTGCCTAACAGCGCCAGAGACTACGTGCTATATCTCTAAAATCTGAAGTTCGAATCTGACTGCAGGTGCTGACTGTATGGAGTTTGTACGTTCTCCCTGTGACCATGTGGGTTTTCTCCGGGTGTTCCAGTTTCCTCCCACACTCCAAAGGCGTACAGTTTGTAGTAAATTGTCCCTCGTGTGTAGGATTAGTGTACGGGGTGAACTCTGGTTGGCGCCAACTCGGTGGGCCGAAGGGCCTGCTTGCGTGCTGTATCTCTAAAATCTGAAGTTTAAATCTGCAGCCATTTCAATTGAAATGGGAAATGGGCATAATTTATTTGACTGATTTACAACCATTGTACTTGTCAAAACTGCCATAAACTGAATTTTGAAAGTTGCCATTAAAGTAAGTATAAAAAACAAAGAGAAACTTTACCATTTGACATAATCTCTTCATCAGGACAGAGCTGTGCTTGAGAATATTTACTCGCCTGAGACTAGTTAGGTGAACGTGGATGAGCAGAAAGTGTTGCAGATAGACGTTCTGGTTAAGAGAGACTTGATAGCATCAAGGAGGACAGATGCATTAATCACAAAAACACTGCAGTCATTTTGCAGTACAATTTCAGATTTGATGGTGAAAAGTTTCACATGCATAAAATCTGAAGCAGAGGGTTAATGCAGGCAAGGGATGGATTTAAAGGTAGAATGTGGGAAGATGGTCGGGGGTTGTGGTTATAGCAGTGTGTAATGTGACAAATTATTTCCTGGAACAAATAAATAAAAACAATTGAAGAGAAGAGGAATAAACTTTGGTCATTCGCTTTCTCAGCTCTCTGTACTTATTGTCTTCATTTTATAGCTCTCATTATTCATTCGTCGCCTTGTTCCCAAAGCTTGAAATGAAGCATTATTTCCCAAAAGAGGTGAAATGTTATCGTTGCTATTAAGGTAACAACCTTAAATCTTCTCGCTATTAAACACTTGGAGGATTTAAATTAAGCTAACATGCAGAAGAAATCTCAATTCTCTTTCTTAACTTCTCCCCCCCAAAAATGTTCACTCATTTATTGAAATGTGGACATAAGGAACTGCAGGTGCTGGTTTACAAAAAGGACACAAAGTGCTGGAGTATCTGAGTAGATCAGGCAGCGCATCTGCAGAACATGGATAGGTGACATTTTGGGTCAGGACTCTTCTTCAGGCCCGAAACGTTGCTTGTCCGTGCTCTCCAGAGATGCTGCCTGACCCGCTGAGTTACTCCAGCACTTAGAGTCATTATTGAAAGATATTTTTATTGAAACAGATCAGCAACCACATTGGTTACTTTAGTTTAGTTTAGAGATACAGCGTGGAATTAGGCCCATCAGCCCACTGAGTCCTCGCCAACAAACAATCACACCCCGACACTTGGTCTACTCTACAAACTTGGGACAATATACATGAAATCTACAAACCTACACTCCTCGTTGGATTGCAATCTTGTCGTGTTCGGGGAGCTTGTGTGGCTCAGTGACCCCTAGAGCTATGACAGCGGGAGATTAGTCTCCTGTTAGGATCTCCCATGCTGGACAGGTCGAAGGGGAGAGGCGAGACAAAGAGTAATCCTCTGGTCCTCCAGGTTTGAGGTTGAGCACAGGGCTAACAACCATGTCTCGTAAAACAAATATGTTACAGAAACAGCAACTGAAGGAATCAGCACTACTTAGCGTAATGGACTTAGAAACATGGAAACATAGAAAATAGGTGCAGAAGAAGGCCATTCGGCCCTTCAATATGAGCATGGCTGATCATCCAACTCAGTATCCTGTACCTGCCTTCTCTCCATACCTCCTGATCCCTTTAGCCACAAGGGCCACATCGAACTCCCTCTTAAATATAGCCAATGAACTGGCCTCAACTACCTTCTGTGGCAGAGAATTCCACAGATTCACCACTCTCTGTGTAAAAAATGATTTTCTCATCTCGGTCCTAAAAGACTTCCCTCTTATCCTTAAACTGTGACCCCTAGTTCCAGGGCTATCGACAGATGCTAGGATGGAGAACCAGACAGCAACCCAAGAATAGCCCTGCTCTGGACACTGGAAGGGAAAAGGAAAAGAGGAAGACCCAAAAGCACCTGGCGTCGAACTGTAGAGGAGGAAATGAAAGCAGTTGACCTGACCTGGGGTAGTGCCCAGAAGCTAGCCCAGAACAGACAGGAGTAGAGGACCTTTGTTGCTGACTTACATGCCAGGAGGCACAATAGGCAGTAAGTAGGTACAAACCTACAAACCTTTGGAGTGTGGGAGGAAATTAGAGCTCTCGTGGGGAAACCCACATATTCATAGGGAGAATGTATAAACTCCGTACAGGCAACATCTGTAGTCAGAATCAAAGCCGGGTCTCTGGCGCTGTAAGGCAGCAACTCTACCACTGTGCCACTGTACCGCATCTACTTGTTTCCCATGTGATGACTCTCACAAAATGAAACGTCAAATTAGGACATTTTAAGTCTTGAAATGGACAAAACACCATTGAGATTCAGGGACAGCTTCAAGAGTTTTTTTTTTAAGCAGGCAGATCATGAATTTAATCTCCTGGAGTCAATTATGAAGAAAGCTGCTCCGAATAAATTTGAGTGAGAAACTCTCAATGTTACATTGTTGCTATTAGCAAGGTTATTGTTTCAATTTACTGACCATAAGCTATTTGTCGTAAAGGAAAGATAGAGATGATGGTATTTACATTTTAATACATTCTGGAATGAAAGGGCTAACAATGGTGTGTTGAACAGAAAACAGATGAATTGTCTGGTGCGGGCTATCTCAATGTGAACTGCACAAGTTGGGAGATTTTTTCCACTCTTCAGCTACAGCTATTTTCCATCACATTTAAGGATTGCAAGTGAGAAGCAGAGTACGGCAACATGAGGTCTAACCAGACAGGGAAAGTGTAATGAAGAAAAATACTTCTTTGAGAGAGAATTGAAAAAGACAAATGAAAAAAAACCCGAATTATTTACTATTTGAGAAGCTTCATTTACTATTTGCAAGTTTCCATAGTATCCATAGTTTTGAGTCTGTAGAAGGGTCTTGAATAAGCAAGATCATCACTTGACAAATCCATGGTGCTGATTTATTGTTATACCTTTCACTTCCTATTTCCCCTTTATTGGGGATTTCATTACTTTTTCCTAACAATGATCTTAAGTTGACTGGTCTGTAACTCTGAGGACTCTGCCCATTTCCCTCATTAAATGGTGGTATCACATTAGCTACCAACCAGTCATTTGGCACCATACTCTTTTCCAACCAATTATTAAAATTACTATCAATTTCTGCCTCTGCTCTCCATTTTTTAGATTCTTTGAAAGTGTATGGATGGAACATATTGTGATCTCAGTTTTATTTTTGCTTGATTAGTTTATTTAATATTTCTCCCTTCCTTTTCAAATGCATACAGTTCAATGCCCATCTCATCATCTAATGTCATTTGTGTATTCCTTTGCCTTGATGCACTTCCACAAATCTTCACACTTCTCTGCATTAAATTCCATTTGCCTCCTTATTGCCCAGACCATCACTGACTGTCATAGTCATACAGCTCAGAAATAGGCCTTTTGGCCAAACTTGTCCATGCGACCAAGATGCCCCATCTAAGCTAGCCCCATTTTCCTGAATTTGGTCCATATCGCTCTAAACCTTTCCTATCCATGTACCTGTTCAAGTGTCATTTGAATGTTGTTAGTGTACATCTCAACTACCTCCTTTGGCAACTCATTCCCTATACCTACCACACTCAGAGTGAAAAAGTTGCCCTCCGGTCCCTTTTAAACCCTCTCACCTCTAAACCTATGTCCTCAGGTTCTTGATTCCCCTACCCTGGGTAATATCCTGTGCATTCAAGCAAAACTCTTATTGTATTGTATTGTATTGTATTCAAATTTATTGTCATTGTCTCAATTTGAGACAACGAAATGAATTTCCCTTACAGGCAGTATCATAAAAAAATCACAAAAAAATAATAAAAATAAATAATAAATAAATAATACAACATATTAAAAATAAAATTGAAAGCTTCATTCCTCCCCGATAGTCACAGCTCATTTCTGTACATCTGCAAACATCTTTATCATGACCCTGTGTTTAGGTTCAAATCAATATTGTGCACAACACAATCAAGGAACTGAGCACTGAACCTTGGAGATCTCACTGGTAACAAGTCCTAAGACTATTACCCTCTGATTCATACCCGCCCTGAAGTTGCTTTTCAAACCCTTTACACAAGTCCTTTTCTTGGATCCCCTGCAAATTCACCTTTTTTGAACATATTGTCATGCAGGATGTTGATACAGGCACTTAATCATTCATGTCAGTGCAGACTACTGCAAACGCAATTCCCTTATTAAGCTTCCCGCTGAACTCTTCAAAAACATAATTGTTAGTCAAACATGACCTTCCTTTGACATATTCACACTGACTCTTCTTGATTAATCTGCATCTTTTTTAATGAAGGTTTATACTGTGCTTCAGAATTGATTTCATTGATTTGCCAAGCACAGAAGTCAAACTAATTGGTCAGTATTTATGTGGTGTTCGCTTCCTCCCGTTTAAAACAGTACAACTTAAGCAGGTGCCCAATGTTCTAGCACTACTACCGCAGACAGGGATGGAAACATTATGGTCAAGGCATCACCAATTTTGTTTCCTTACTTATTTTACCAATGTGTGGCAATCTTCAATGGGCCTGGCAATATTTCCACTTTCAAATATGTTAAACTCTTCACACTTCCTTTTTTACTGTTGACATCTAATCAAATATTTCATACATTTTCTACTTGGACAGTTTCTTCCCAGCTGCAATCAGGCAACTGAACAGTCTCTCATCAGCTAGAGTGCCATTCTGACCTCCAATCTACCTCATTGGAGACCAATGAATTATGTTTAATTGGACTTTAACAGACTTTATCTTGCATTAAATGCTGCACCCTTTATCTGTGCCCTGTGGATGGCTTATAAATGCGTACAAAATCATGAGAGGAATAAATCGGATAGACGCACAGAGTCTCTTGGCCAGAGCAGAACCAGAGGACACAGGTTTAAGGTGAGGGAAGAAAGATATAATAGGAAACTTTTTCACACAAAGGCCGGTGGCTTTATGGAATGAGCTGCAGGAGGAGGTAGTTGAGGCAGGTACTATTGCAACGTTTAAGAAACATTTAGACAGGTACATGAATAATACAGGTTTAGAGGGATATGGGCCCAAAAAAAGGCAAGTGGGACGAGTGCAGATGGGACATTTTGGTCTGTGTGGGCAAGTTAGACCGCCATGTCTGTTTGTATGTCTCTACGGCTTGGTTGTGACCATGTACAATCTTTTGTTTGAGTCAACAGCACACAAACAAAAGCTTTTCACTGTATCTTGGTACACGTGACAATAATACACTAAAATAATTTCAACTATCTTTCATAAAAAGATAAATTATAAATAGAATTTCCCATCCTTATAAAAAGATACATTTTTATACTTTTGTATATGTATTCTTGTTCAAAGGTGAAATAATAAATGTGTGTCATAACTTCATCTTCGTCATATTGAATTCAGGCAAATTTATCCTCAAATGTTCATTGGCAGAACACTCCAACTACTTTATCTGATGATAAGTGACTGTCAAATCCACTTGTTGCTTTTTACAAATGAAATGATTTTTGATTAGCAAGCTTGCTGTCTTCCTCATCCAATTTACTTCCACATTTAAATAGAGTGTGGAAATAGCAAATTTAATCATAGCTACGGCTTATTTTGTGACGTTAGTCTATGATCACCAAGAATAGAATGTGTTATTTTTGATTTAATTATGCTGTGATTAGAATGCAGTGTTTGAACTTCATGGACAAAGTGTATTAGTTCTACAGCATTCTGGATGGGTGGTCTCGTGGTTGGTGAGTCACAGAGAGGCACAGTGTAGAAACGGCCCCTTCGGCCCAACTTGCCCACACCGACCAACATGCCCCATCTACAATATTCCCATCTGCCAGCATTTCACTCGTATCCCTAAAACCCTGTCCTATCCATCTACCTGTCCAAATGTTTCTTAAACATTGCAACACAACCTGCCTCAACTACCTCCTCCAGCAGCTCGTTCCATACACCCTTTGTGTATAAAAGTTATTCCTCAGGTCCTTATTAAATCTTTCCCCCCTTAAAAAGTGTCATTTCACTGTGCCACTTCATAAAGACAATGGCGACTTTGTGGAAAAATCCTCACACCTCTCCAAGTTGCTGTTGCACCTACTGACTGGAGCTACGCTTGAATTAAGCTGTCTAAACGTGTCCTCAGGCTTGACATCGAAGCACTTTGTCCTGAGATTATGAAAGACAAAATATTTTGTCATTCTTCGTTTACTTTATTCAAAACAAGATTCAAATTAAATCACCTAAAGCAATGTTCTATGTCAGCAGCATTCTACCACACTACAACACACATTCCTCATGATATTTGTTATTTAAATGGATCGCTTGAAGTGTTTTTATGTATTTCTATACTGTTAATTAAAATTAATAATAACTGAAATGGAAAATACAAAATATAAGCCCCAGGCATGATGGATTCAGGGCAGCTGCAGTTTCAGCTTCCCTTTACCAAGTTATGGGCGGCACAGTGGTGCAACGGTAGAGTTGCTGCCTTACAGCACCGGAGACCCGGGTTCGATCCTGACTACAGGTGCTATCGGTGCAGAGTTTGTACATTCTCCCTAAGATCGTGTGGATTTTCTCCGGGTGCTCCGGTTTCCTCCCGCATTCTAAAGATGTGCTGGTTTGTACTTCATTTTGTTTCTATAAATTGTAAATTGTTCTTGGTGTGTAGGACAATGCAATTGTACAGGGTGATCGTGTTCAGCGTGGAATCGGTGGGCTGAAGGGTCTGATTCCATGCTCCATCTCTAAAGTCTAAAGCTAAAAGAGGACTCCTTACCCCATTGACGTTCATTGTGTAGAGACTGGTTGAGCGCATGAAGTGGTTGTAACCTGGTACTATTCATCATCTAGGAGTACACTCCAGACATCTCCGAGTGTCAGGTACCATTAAATCGGGATGCATCCAAGGTAGAGGCCAACAAATCCATCGTGCTGGCTGCTTCTTACGAAGAGCTCTCCAATCATTCCTACTCCTGTGCCGTCTCCCCACCACCTTTCAAATGTTCTTCTTCAATAATGAGATGAAAGGGAAGGAATTGGCAAAGGGAACCACGAGGAAGTGAAGCTGCTCCTCACATGTTTGCTTTCCAATACAACACAGGCTGTGATACAATACATGTTGTTTGCATCTCCTTTGCAGGGAATTCAAACATTTTTGTAAACATCCTTTACCGACACAAGTTTCTTCTATGTATTATTAGGCAGCCTTGTGGGTAGCTATTTCATACTCAATCTCTATCTCGGGCATGGCAGGCATATTTGCATCATATTTCCATCCCTTAAGATTGCAGTACCTTTAAAGAATTAAATGTACACTTCTGAAGATTTCTCCAAATGAGAATTGGCATGAAAGTATCTTGAAGAGCAGCAAACTTCATGCTCCAATGAGTTGAACGCAGTGTTACTGGCTGTAAATAACTATTCTGCAGCACTACCCTTCGAGTTTTTATTCATTAGCTCATTTTTCCTGAATTTCATTTAATCGCCTGCTTTAAATTTGTAATTTAAGTGACTTCAAATGTGATTATAGACTATTGCAGTTCTTCTCTTCACAAAGTCATCAAAAGACTTGTGTTGCTTGTAAGTGCATGGACTATGAATAAATTATCAGCATCAAGGCACTGTTAAATAACTTAAACGCAGCTCTGAATACTTTTCCTAAAGCATCTATTATAATTTTGGGTCCACGATTATAATTTTGGGTTCCCTTGTGTACCATATTCAATAGTCAGATGGTAACATCTGACAACTCAGTGCCGACTTTATTATCAAAAACCTATTCTATTTGATTTCCTCGCCTTTCAGAGTTTATGGGTCTGGCAATTATTCTGCTTGCCAGAGGAATCAAGTTATACTCTCATTCTCATTCCCAATAAGATGATAATATCAGTAACATGAATTTGATAGACTACACACAGCCTATTCACACTAAAAAGCCTAAACCAACCAAAAAGAGCAGAACATAAGCATGCTTTATGATGTTAAGTATATCTTAGCTCTTTCAAGATTTTCCACAGTTAGTCAATGTTCTTGGAATAAAACAGTGAATACTAACAATCCTGCTTTCTCAATTCTTGGATAATTGAACATCCGCTTAAGTTTTATCCTCAAACAAGAACATCATTCATTGCCTATAAATATAATCAGAGTGCTTAAATGTCAACCACCTCCAGAAACCATCCAGAATAGGAGCACCTGTGACATAATAAACCAGAGATGTGGGCTGAACAGCCCCTTAAGCCTATTCCATCATTCAACAGGATCAAGGCTAATCTCATTGTTGATCTCTATAATACTTGATGCTCCTTCCAATTTAAATCCTCGAATTCTGCCTCTGCACTTCTCCAAGTTAGCTTCACACCCCACCAGTGAGGAAAATGTTTGTGCATCACAGTCTTTGGCCATTATCTTGTGTTCCAAAGGGATAATTTCTCATCCTCCTAAACTTCAGAGTTTCTTCCTTCTATTCAATCTTTCCTGTTTACCCCTTCCTTATATCCAGGAATCAGGAATGGGTGTGCGCCCATTTCTCCCACCATCCCGCCACACTGTGGCCCCACTCCTTTTCTCCTTCCCCTTCCACCTACATCCCTGCCTCTGGCTTCCCATTTCACTCCTCTCCTTATCTTATGTCCTTTTGCTTCCTCTTTATTTCTAGCCATTGTCCACCCACTTGCCAAACCTCGCCTACATCCACCTACCACTTGTGCAGAAAGGAACTGCAGATGCTGGTGTCTACCGAAGATAGACACAAAGTGCTGGAGTAACTCAGCAGGTCAGGCAGTTCAGTCTACCTGTCCATGTCCTCCAGGGATGCTGCCAGACCTACTGATTTACTCTGGCACTTTGTGTTTTGATCATTTGAGTGAATCTTCTCTGCACTGGTTCTAGAACTGGCCACAGTATTGTATACTTCATTGTCTTATAGCACAGCATAATGTAGTGCTGTGTAGAATGCAGTGATTAACAAATGTAATGACTCCCACCTTTCACTTTTGCATGGCGATCTCTGGAGTAAAATAATTTTCACTTACAGTCAGTTATACTACAGTAACCAGATTTAATCGTACACAGTTACAAATTCAGGAGTGCCATTTGTAAAATCATAATTAACAATTTCTAAATGGCCATCATAAAATATTTCCTAGGATGACCTTGCCATCAATGATAGCAGAGATGATCTGTTAACTGTCACACAAGCTCTTGGTTGACAGGACAGGCATAATGAAGATGCCAGTTTAAATAAAGGCACCAGTGGTAAAAACCTTCAGGAAAACTTAGTGCATAGACTTTACTTAAGACTATAGAGATGCAGCGTGAGATACAGCGTGCCCACCAAGTCCATGCCGACAAGCGATCACCACATACTTACCACACTAGGGACAATTTTACAATTTTTCCCAAAGCCAAATAACCTACAAACCTGTACATCTTTGGAGTGTGGGAGGAAACCGAAGCACCCGGAGAAAACCCAAGTTGTCACGGGTATAATGTACAAATTCTGCACAGACAGCGGCCGTGATCAGGATTGAACCCGTGTCTCTGGCACTGTAAGGCAGCAACTCTACCTCAACGCCACCGTGTCACTCCACGGTCAGGATTGAACCCGTGTCTCTGGCACTGTAAGGCAGCAACTCTACCTCAACGCCACCGTGTCACTCCACGGTCAGGGTTGAACCCGTGTCTCTGGCACTGTAAGGCAGCAACTTTACCACACCCCACTCTGCTGCCATATATATTAATGAGCTTTCAAATGCTTAGCACAGAAGCAACAAAGCATAACATCTCTTCTATCCATACAATCTTTTGAGTGTAGGCAGAGAATTGGACAAAATAGCTTGATCATACAGGATCCACAATGAGCACACCACAAAAACATGAGATATCCAAACAGGGACAAACAAAAAAAAAAAGTTGTGTGATTGTTTTCAAAGGACCACGTGATCCCCTTCTCCTCAAAGCAGGGTGAGTGCACACTGTTAATTTATGATGATAACTTGGCATTTGGGTCAAAATGTGCTTCATTTTCCTGGTATCGTGCAGACCTGCCCAAGTATACGGAAATAACTCACTTGGGTAAATAAATTCTAACATCAGACCTAACCATGTTAACAGCCACCTATAATAATATGTATTATTATTATTATTATATATTATTATTATTGGTACTTGTTTGAAACGTCCCTGCCAATGTGGCCACATTTAAGTGCTTGTACAAAAACCATGGCCATGACAAGATGGGGGCAGGGGGGTTGTGTGGGCAGGGGGGGTGTGGGGGAGGGCTGTGGGGGCGGGGGGGTTGGGGGGTGGGCTGTGGGGGCGGGGGTGTGTGTGGGGGCAGGGGGGTGTGGGGTTATGGGGGTGTGTGGGCGGGTGGGTTGTGGGGGGGGGGTAGGGGATGGGTGTGGGGGGGGGGGTCGTGTGGGGGGATGGGTGTGTATGCAGGGGGGTTGTGGGGGAGGGAGTTGTGTGGGTGGGGTGGGTTGTGGGGGGAGGTGGGTGTGTGGGCGGGGGGGTTGTGGGGAGAGGTTGTGTGGGGAGAGGGGTGTGTGGGCATGGCGGGGTTTGTGGGGGGGAGGGGGGGGTGTGTGGGCGGGGTGGGGGAAGCGAACTCGAAAAAAAAGACGGGGGGGAACAACCATGGGGGAGAAGGGGATATCACGGGGTAGGGAGGCAGGAGCCAGTGAGGGGGACCAGAGGGCTGGAACTGGCAGTGCAATAGGGACTCACAGCGAGCGCTGGTCACTGGTCGTTCCCCTCCACCAGGATCAGAGTCTCCGCTTTCCGTTTGGTGACATCTCCGACTGGGCTGGGCCGCTTCCAGTCCCTCTGAAAGTTTTGTCCGGTTCGAGACCTCGGAGGAGCATCAGCCATCGGCGCGAATCCTCGGCTCGGCCCGGAAGCACCATCAGCAGCTACGGCGTGTGGGCGGTTGGAGACCTCCGCCGGCCAACCTCAGCTCCAGTAAAGACCCGATGGCGCAGGAAGGGGCAGACCGTCCCGGGGAGTGACAGGAGAAGAGTCTAATCCGCGCAGCGCTGACTGGCAGGAGAGGAGATCGATCTGCACACACGCGTTTTTTAAGATTTTTAAACCTTGCCAACTTTTACATTATGCCACCAATCGGAACGAAACTTGGTGCACTCGCAGCACAGGAGAACGGGGAGTGTGCTGGCAAAAAATCATAGCGCTATCGTGTACCATTTTTGCACAATAGAAAAACCATGCAAACCGGAAGATGACAAGATCAGAGTTTTAGTTATGTATAGATAGATTTCATTTATCATACCTGGGATGAGAAGGTACAGACCAAAAAGTCAGCCTGAGACAGGAAGTGGATGTCGAGAATGACACCTCGCAGTGAATTCTCTGTGTATCGGTTATGTAGTCCAGCTGAAAATGAGATGGAGTTATCACTGATGAATTCATAGTCTGGGTATCTGCAGGTTAGAAAAACAAATTAGAAAAGCAGGTTTTCACAATCCTCAAACACAATCCATAATCCTAAATCTTTAGACTCTCGAGAAACAGCTCGGAAACAGGCCCTTCGGCCAACCGAGTTGACTTTGACCAGCGATTCCCATATGCTAGCACTATCCCACACGCCAGAGACAATGTACAATTTTTACCAAAGCCAATTTGACTACAAACTATGCTTTTACAGTGTGGGAGGGATACTAGAACACCCGGAGAAAACCGATGCATTCATGGGGAGAAAGTACAAACTCCGTACAGACAGCACCAGTAGTCAGGATCAAACGCTGGTCACTGGTGCTGTGAGGCAGCGACTCTATCGCTGCACCACCCTTGCCACCCTCAAAGTGAAGAAAGTACTTCAAGCAAATCAGCAAGAGTGTGCCTTATATTATTCTGCATCAGCTACCCTTTCCTTCCTAATTTATCTCAGCTTCCCCCATGGTGTAACTGCAATCACGGAGCTGCTTGCTCAGCTCAGCAGTCATGGCACGTGGTCTGACATCTGCTGATCCTTCTTCCTCAGTTTTATCAAAATCAACTGCCAAGTGTGCTTTCAGAGCAGCTTAACAACCTTAAAGAAACAGCAATTCATTGATGCACCAAAACGTTAAAGGCCACAGGTGTAAGGCAGAATGAAGCAATATATGATCCCACTGTGAAATGCACCAGTGCACATTCACCTGTGGTTTATTACAGGCACTGTTAGCACTGTGTTAGTGGATTCAGTGGGATCTAAAACCAATAATAAAGCAGAGCAGGGTTACAAAAAGTACAGCTAATTAAATAAAAAAGAATGCCAAAGATGGAGTGTAACTTGAAGTCAGCAAAGGTTATGCTATAAATTGACTGCCATCTGATGCAAAATCTCTAATTTTTATTGACAATGTCATCCTGCTGGCATCTAGGAATATGATGGAGTGGAATTAAGAGCAGAGAGTTTGAATGAAAATCACAATCAACCCTTCTGTGAAGTTAGCCAGCCATGATTACTTCTGCAGCATCAGGCTGCATGTTTCAGTTTCACCATTTTGCTCATGGTTTGAAATTAAGCCATTAACACTTTTATTTTTGCAATTGCATGTCTTGAGTTGATGTTTTCAATAAACTGTGTAAATGTTATGTTTAGATTCTCGGGGAAGAAGGTGACCGCTGAAATATTCCAACAATTAATACGTATTTTTGAGCATAAAATCTACATGGCCATGTCCATGCCAATAAGACTTGGACATTATTCAGACAATTTATATTATACAAGTGCCAGGCACAATGAACTGAAAAATGATCTGCAGATGCTGGTTTATAAAAACAAGCACAAAGTTTTGGAGTAACTCAGTGGGTCAGGCAGCATCTCAGGAGAAAGAGGTGACATTACAGATTGAGACCCTTCTTTAGACTGATTCTAGGCAGAGGAAGCTGGGGTGGGGGGGGAGAAAGCTGGAAGGGAGTTGGGGCAGGACAAAGCCTGGAAGGTAGATACAAGTGAGGTGAGGGGGGGGGGGGGGGGGGGGGGGGGGGGGGGGGGTGATAGGCGGCAAGTTGGACAAAGGCCAGACATGAAAAGACAGGAGGTGAGAGACAAAGGAATGAAGAGTTGTGAATTGTGAAGCACGAGGGAGGAATGTAAGTGGAAGGAGAGGGGGAAGAGATAAGTGTGACTCCAGGTGGGGCACAGGGGAGAAGGGCTGAGGGGGGAAAGAAAGGGAGATGGAGAAAGAAGGGGATGGAAGTGCAATGATCTTTCCCAAAACGAGTGAATTTAATAGGCACATCAGTATCCCTTCTTCCACTACTTGTGGGGCACCACTGACCTGAAACATAAACAATCCAGCAACGTAAGTACTGAAGCTACAGGAACAGATTAAAGCTGGAAATACCTCATGGATCCCCAAAGCCTCTCACTCTCACTTTTTTCTATTACGCACTACCTCAGGATCAAGGAAGACTTGCTTCCTTTTCAGTTGTCTGGGTTCTGAGATTGTTTATGAAGCTAATGTAGGAACGGCAGACTCGTTCATGCACGGAGCAAGAAGCATCTGAAGCCAGCAGTGCTTTGATAGAATATCTTGCACCTGCCTGAATGAGTGCAGCTTCAACAACACTCAAGAATTTCAATGGCATCCATTGTCAACGCAATCTGCTGGTTGGGCACTCCTAACAAGCAGGACAGTTTCCTCCTAGCTGCTTTCAGGCAACTGAACCATCTTGCCAACATCTAGAGAGCAGTCCTGAGCTATCTATTTCATAAGAGACCTTCAGACTATATTTGATCGGACTTTACCGGACTTTATCCACCAATTTCTACAGATGCACCTTGGGGAGCATTTTATCGGGATGCATCACAGCATGGTTTTGGAACAGCTCCATCCAAGACCCCAACAAATTGCAGAGAGTTGTGGACACAGCCCAGACCATCATACAAACCAACCTCCCTTCCATTGACTCAATTTATACCTCACGCTACCTCGGCAAGGTCACCAACAAAAACAAGGATGCGTTGCACCCTGGCCACTACATCTTCTCCCCTCTCCCATTGGGCACAAGGCATAGAAGTGTAGAAATGCACACCTCCAGATTCAGGGACAGGTTATTCCCAGCTGTTATTAGGCAACTGAATAATCCTACCACAACTAGAGAGCAGTCCTGAACCACTATCTCTCTTTGGAGAGCCTCAGACTATCATTGATCGGGCTTTACTGCCTTTATCTTGCACTAAATGTTATTCACTTTATCATGTATCTGTACACTGTGGATGGCTCAATTGTAATCATGTATCTGTACTCTGTGGATGGCTCAATTGTAATCATGTATTGTATTTCCGCTGACTGGTTAGAACGCAACAAAAGCTTTTCACTGTACCTCTGTACATGTGACAATAAACTGAAAATGCACTGAAGTTACTCAGGTGTGCTACTGCCACACAGCAGGTGAACCTACCATTTCTACCACCAAGGAGGACAGGCAGATCATGCAAATGGGAACGCCACTGCCTGCAGATTTCCTCCACATTTCATATTATCCTGACTTGGAAATGTATCTACATCATTCCTTCATTGATGTTGTATCTGAATATTTCAACCACATCCAATAGGCCCTTTGTGGATTGCAGCAGTTCAAAGCAGTGGTTGTTCACCACCACTTCCTTAAGGGCTCGTGGGTTTGTGCAATCAAGACATATAGTTATGCCCACATCCCATCATAAAAAGATATGGAGATTACAATTTTGTGTTAAAATTGAACGATTAACTAGAACATCAATACTGCAACCTTTAACAAAATATTTATGACTTTAAGTAGATTCTCTATATAATAAATAACTTCTATATGATCTATGATTATGAATTAAGTATGGAAACAACATGGAAACAAACATCATCACTTATTCTATTACACTAAAAGGGGAACAAAAACTGATGAGAAATTGGCCTCTTTTTCTTTATCATCATTCTCTTTTCCCTTGCCATAGTTGTTTCTCTGTGTGCCTCGACTTAATTTGTTTTGTTCCCATACCATCTGCTTTCTTCCTTTCTACAATAGAATTATCTTCTCAACCCACCCCCAGAAGGTGGCACTGTGGTAGAGTTGCTGCCTTACAGCACCAGGGTTTGATTCTGACTCCGAGTGCTGTCTGTACAGAGTTTGTATGTTCTCCCTGTGGCCACGTGGGTTTTCACTGGGTGCTCCGGTTTCCTCCTACACTCCAAAGACATACAGGTTTGTAGGCTAATTGGCTTCTGTAAATTGTCCCCAGTGTGTAGTTGGGCCAAAGGGCCTGTTTCCACACTATAAGACTATGATTTGCGGGAGTTCACGGAAAGCTATGCACTCTGAGGTTCATTGGTGGGATCAGTGGAGGAGCGTGGGGGAGAGGTGCGTGAGTATTTAGCCTCTATGTTTTTCAAGACTATAGTTTTGGGCCGAGCACGTGAAGCAATCAAATATAAGCTGCAATCAGCTGACCATTGGTTCCCTGCAGAACTGTCAGCTGCCAAGCATCTTGATTTGGCTCATTGCTTTTCAACATTATTGCAGTCATAAGACAAGGATAAAAGCAAAAAAAAAATTAGATTTTTAGTTTCTGTCAGATACAATGAGGAATGCTTGGCATCCATTAGTGAAATCACTGTCGTCATCCAGAACTAATTTTCTAGCAACCCGGTTATTTTTGGCAGATATGTAGAATAAGATACTATTACTCAGTGTGCATGCTTTCCGTGAAACTCATTGGTGCATTAAGTTTTACAATGCCAAAGGTGGCCATTACAAAAGCATTATTTCCTCTCTTCCCCTTCCTTTCCATTTCACACCCACTCCACCTCCAACTCTCACCTCATTCAGGCTTCTAACTTTTCCAGAAATCACCTTACAATATAAATAACGCCAAGGCTACTTACTTTGACTTAGCTTCCTGAAGTAAGTTGGGGTCATCCGTAGCAAGGTAAACCCGTTTTTTGTCGATCTCCACCTTGCGAGCAAGGAACTTGTAGTGCTCCTCTACATGTGCCATATATTCCTCAATAGTGTGGTAAGCTGCTTCAGTTCCCACTTTGTCTGTACGTCGCACGTGAACACTGGTGAGAATGGAGAGATGAGAGCATCAGCATTGCCCCAGTTCAGTTCAGTCAAATGCTTTCACCAACTGTACAATCTGCACAGCTTGCACTTTAAGATTTTACAAATGCTGAATAGGTAACATGATGAACATCCTTTGGGACATACAGCAAATATTTCCCAACAGACAAATTATGGATTTAGACTTTAGATCTTCAGAACTGCACGCAATGCGGTTTTAATGTATGTTTTTAATGTTTCTTTGTGTGTTTTGTGTGGGGGGGTAAGGGGGAAGCTGCTTTGGTCGCCTCCTCCACGGAGAGGCAACTTTTTCCATGTCGCCTCCCCCGTGGCCTAACATTGAGGGTCGGTGCGGAGATCTTTCCCGGAGACGCGCCTGGGGCTTCAGCCGCGGGCGCAGCGCCGACTCTCGGTGGGGAGTGGGCGAGCTCTTGCCGGGGGCTCGCCGGAGGGGAGCGCTCCATTCGCTGGCCCGCGGCAGCCTGAAGCCGCGGTCTGTAGAGCTCCGTCCGCTGACGTGGCGTCCGCAGCCTGGGATCCCTCGTTGAGGACCCGGGAGAAGAAGAAGCTCCGACTGCCGGCCCGCGGCCTACTTCTACCGCGGTTGCGGCAGGGAGTTACTTACCATCCGGAGCGGGGTCCCTCGCCGGGGATCCCTGGAGTGGAGTTTCGACCACCGGCACTCCAGTCTGCGGTGCATCTGGCTGCGGCGTGGCAGGAACTTTAAATCTTCGACCGCCGGCCTGCGGCCTACACCAACCTGAAGCCGCGGTCTCCGGTGGGGGAGGCACCGTTTCAGGACTTACCTTGACTTTCACTCATCTGGATTCCCGCAGCAGCGGCTGCGGAGAGTTGAGGTCCTGACCACAGGGGAAAATGGAGGAGGACTGGCCAAATTTTGTGCCTTCCACCACAGTGATGAATGCTGTGGTGGATGTTTGTGTTACATTTTTATCGTGTTTTTGTGTGTTCTTTATCATTGTACCGCTGCTGGCAAATTCATTTCACTTGCACTTTATGTGCAAGTAACGAATAAAACTAATTGTATTGTATTGTATTGTAAGTGTGATCTAAACAAACTTTAAAGCAGGTACATCGTCCTTTGCATTGTAATGATTCTGTTGGCTCTGTTTAGTTTAGAGGTTTAGAGTGTGGAAAAAGGCTCTTCAGCCCACTGAGTCCGTGCCACACATTAGCACTAGGGACAGTTTACAATTTTACCAAAGCCAATTAACCTGCAATCGTGCACGCCTTTGGAGTGTGGGAGTAAACTGGAGCACCCGGAGAAAACCCAAGCGGTCACAGGAAGAACGTACCCACTCCATACAGACAGCGCCGGTTGTCAGGATCAAACCCGGGTCTCTGGCGCTGTAAGGCAGCAACTCTAACGCTGTGCCACCGTGCCACCCCAGAGTCTCCCATTGGAATGTAAATCTTAACCAATGTTTCACTTCTCCCTCACCAGCAACTGGCCTTTCTCCAACTCCTCCCTCCCCTCCCTCCATTTCTCTGGCACTATTCTGGGTATATTATTATTATTACTCACTGTCTTCCGTAACCACACTGTTTCTCACATCTATTTCCCACCCCGTGTACTTTGAGGGATCTTCTCCATTCTCTCAATTTTTTCCCTCCATGTACCATCCAAGCACAGGTACTTAATATTAGGTACATTTGGAGGAGGCTTTGAATGCACATATTAGAACATAGTACACACAGATGTACATGTGCAACATATTGTGCAACATACACGAGCTGAATGTGCTCACTGATTGAAGGAGGGCATTCGGTGAACGGTCTGTGCAGCCGTTCACATGTCCTTGGTAGTAATCACTAATTTAAGGCAGCACAGTGGTACGGCAGTAGAACTGCAGCATTCCGGCACCAGAGACCTGGGTGACATACCCTGAAGGGTAACATAGAGAGGGTGGCTTCTTTAGCCCCTCTTGTCTTTTTTGTGATGCTGTAAACGGAGCTTCTGTGATGCAAAATAAATTTCAGACTTGCTCTGACAATAAAGTATTATCGTATCATATAAGCAACAACTCCAACCACCCACCCATCAGGCACCGATCTTGCACGGATCCCAGGTACACCATGAAAAGAACAGAGGAATAGACTAAATCTTCATGGATGCTGAGTCAATTCTTCTCTGGAATTAAGTTTTTATAACAACTGAAAGCACTGTCAAATCTCATTAATCTAACATTTGTTAGTCTGAAATATTCACAATCCAACACTATTTGTGAGCAAGTGATCTTAATACTCGTTAAACCGACAATTAATATTCCAACAGCAACACGTCTTCACCAAAACTTGTCATTAATGTTGCCTTATATTTTAATCATTTAACCTGATATACTTGATAATATTCATTATACTTGATAACGTATGAGTACAAATAGTAAAAACACACTCACATATTGAATCATAAATTAAAAAACCCAATGATTTCAAGTCTTAAAAATAATAAAATCAATTTTTTTTTAAATTCAAGGTCAACGCTTTTTAAAAACTGTTAAAATAAATGTAAACGACTCATCGCAGCCTTTTAATTGGGTAATGCAGTGGCTTAGTTTTGAGTTAAAAGATCCAGTATGGGAACAAGCCCTTTGCCCACCTAGTCCACACTGATCAATGATCACCTATATACTAATTTCTATGCTATCCCACTTTCGCATGCTACACACTAGCAGCAGTTTTACAGAAGCTAATTAACCTACAAACCTGCATGTCTTTGGGAAACTGGAGCACCCGGAGAAAACCCATGCGGTCACAGGGAGAATGTAGCCACTCCATACAGACAGCGGCGGTTGTCAGGATCGAACCCGGGTCTCTAGCGCTGTGAGCTAGCAAATCTACTGCTGTGCCACTGTGCCATGCTTCTGGTTCTGTAGGTAGAACTGCCGCCTCACAGCTTCCTGGGCTTGCATTTAGTTCTAATCTCGGGGGCTTCCTGTTTGGATTTAATCTTTAGACTCTCTAAGAGTACAGAGATACAATGTGGAAACAGATCTTTCGTCCCACTGAGTCTACACCAACTAACAATCACCCGTACAATAGCACTGTCCCACACACTAGGGACAATTTACAATTTACAGAAGCCAATTAACCTGCATGTCTTTGGTGTATTTGAGGAAACCGGAGCATCCACCCAGTCACAGGAAGAACGTACAAATGCAGCAAAGACAGCACCCGTAGTCACGATCAAACCCAGGACTCTGGTGCTGTAAGGCAGCATCTCTACCGCTGTACCACTGTGTCGACACGATACGATAAAAATGTATTCATCCCCGGAGGGAAATTGGTCTGCCAACAGTCACTACACTCAAGGTACACAAAAACTTGGTTCACCTTATAACTGCATGGGGTTTTCCCCGAGTACTCAGATTTGCTCCAACATACAAAAGAGTTCAATAGTTCATTAAAATTAGCTAAGTGTATGTGGGTGGAGAGAAGTATTAAAAAGCTAAAGTGGGAGAATAAGTTACAGGATAATAAACTGAGGAGTGGGATTGATGGAATTTCTCTGAGAGGCTTCATGAAATCTGTGGATTGACTGGCCTTTCTCTACGTTGTAAGGAAGTGTGAAATAAAAATATTAGGGTGACTAGAATGTAAAACTAATTCCAATAATTCTTCAACAAAAGCACGGGGAATGTAATGATTTGAACAATGCAAGGATAGATAGGAATATTGGCCAAAGGTTGTCAGAGTCGGCTTATGGAGCATTTTAAGAGCGGACGGAAGCAGAGAGCTCTAAATACTGAATCAATGTCGTCTGCACAGACTTACAGAGCCATAGAATCGTACAGTGTGGAAACTGGCCCTTCGGCCCAACTTACCCACACAGAGCAACATGTCCCATCTACACTAGTCCCACCTGCCTCTGTTTGGTCCAAATCCCTTTAAACCTGTCTCATTCATGGACCTGTCTAAATGTTTGGTAAAATGTGTGATAGTACCTGCCTTAGAAGACTATGCCATGATGATAGGCTCAGGCATGATCTAATGAACCCTTAGTGTTGCAAAATGTTGCATTTATAATTTTACATTGGGTTATGGCAGTTTTACAAGAACTTGCTGGAGAATAGTAATGCATACAGCCAAAAAAAACATTCCTACCCAATAATCGGATGCTTGAAGCCAAGTTTTCTGGTTGCATCTTCAATTTCCTTTTCCAACCATGATTGTGGGCGTATTAAATATTTGACAAACTGGGAGACCCACCAGACTGAGGGGTCTCCATGCAAGTGGGTTAATCGACCTACGAGGTCTTCAGGAACAGCCAAGGGAAGGTATGGTGGACGAGGGTGTAGGCTGTCAACTATGGGGAGTTCCACCACCTGGACATTCTTATCATTGGCCTCACCTGAAAAATAAAATTTGCACAGACATGAGCGGTGGTTGCATTTCTTTAAACCACGAATGATCACCAGCTTCGATTCACTTGGCTCTCAGCTGCAGAATCAGCATTTCAAGAATTGAGAGAAGAGAAGAAAGCACTGGCAGTATTCTTCCTGGAAGTGGAGATTATTTGAAATAAGAGTAGAGTCTTGAGTCAAAGTTCAAGAGTGTTTTTCATAAGTTTCTAAGTTCATAAGTTATGAATTAGGTCATTCGGCCCATCAAGTCTCCACCATTCAATCATGGCTGATCTGTCTTTCCCTCTCCCTCTCACCCTCACCCTCAAC
Source organism: Leucoraja erinaceus (assembly GCF_028641065.1). Taxonomy (NCBI): domain Eukaryota; kingdom Metazoa; phylum Chordata; class Chondrichthyes; order Rajiformes; family Rajidae; genus Leucoraja; species Leucoraja erinaceus. The sequence continues at coordinate 49,219,531 of NC_073385.1, forward strand.
CCCATTCTCCTGCATTCTCCCCGTTACCCCTGACACCTGTACTAATCAGGAATCAATCAATCTCCACCTTAAAAATATCCAATGAATTGTCCTCCACAGCCTTCTGTCACAATGAATTCCACAGATTCACCGCTTTCTGACTAAAGAAATTCCTCCTCATCTCCTTTCTAAAGGTACATCCTTTTATTCTGAGGCTCTGGCCTCTGGTCCTGGACTCATCCACTTGTGGAAACATCCTCTCCACATCCTCTCTATCCAGGCCTTTCACTATTCAGTAACTTTCAATGAGGTCCCCCTTCATTTTCCTAAACTCCAGCGAGAAGCAAAAAACACTGATCAAATGTTAACTCACTTGCAAACCTCCTCTGGCCCCTATCCATCTCCAGTACATTTTTTCCTCAGATATATGGGGCCCAAAACTGCACAAAATATTCCACATGTGGTCTGACCAGTGCCTTTTCAAGCCTCATTACATCGCTGTCATTTTAATTGTCATATGTATAAACACAGAATAATGACATTTTAACTTTCAGCAGCACAACAGGTTTGTAAACATAGTACTTAGTAAATAACATAATAAAAAAAACATTAAAAAGTTCAATTAAAAAACCCCAATATAGTGCTAATAAAGCAAAAGCCTAGTCCTTAGTGCAAAGTTTGAAGTTGTTCAAATGGTTCAAAATTGTCAAATGAGAATTAAATTGCAGGAAACCCACTGGGATAACAGCTTAGTTTTAACCTTTCTCTGGAGTGTCCATCAGCGCATTCTTGCTAATGCATTGTACGGCAATTATCAGTCTAAACTTATGTCAATAAGAAAACCAAAATTGATTGAAGAGATAATTCCAAAGGAAAATGAGTGGCACAATGCAGTGGCGGAAAACCCGGGGGGTGGGGGTGGACAAGCTAGATGCAGGAAGATTGTTCCCGATGTTGTATTGTATTGTATTGTATTCAAATTTATTGTCATTGTCTCAATTAGAGACAACAAAATGAATTTCCCTTTACAGTCAGTATCATAAAAATAAATAAATAATAAATATTAAAACATATTAAAAAAAAAAATAGAAATTTAAAAAAAAGCACAAACACAGAAAGTCCACGACGCAACATAACACAGTGGCACCAAGGTGAGGAAGGCACCATGTTGGGGAAGTCCAGAACAAGGGGTCACAGTTTAAGGATAAGTTTTTTGGGACCAAGATGAATCTCTGGAATTCTCTGCCACAGAAGGTAGTTGAGGCTAGTTCATTGGCTATATTTAAGAAGGAGTTAGATGTGGCCCTTGTGGCTAAAGGGATCAGGGGGATGGAGAGAAGGCAGGTACAGGATACTGAGTTGGATGATCAGCCATGATCATATTGAATGGCGGTGCAGGCTCGAAGGGCCGAATGGCCTACTCCTGCACCTATTTTCTATGTTTCTATGTTACCCGGCTGGCAACAGTGAATAAAAGTTGTGAGAGCCCTGTACCATCTCTCATGTAGTCCTACACTTTGAGTGGCCATGCGATAGAGCATGTTCATGGGACATGGGAGAAGAATAAGGCCACTCTATTCTCCTGCTTTCTCCCCATAACCTGTGACGCCCATACTAATCAAGAACCTATCAATCTCCGCTTTAAAAATACCTAGTATCGGCCTCCACCGCTGTCTTTGGCAAAGAATTCCACAGATTCACCGCCCTCTGGCTAAAGAAATCCAATCCAAGAATCCAAGTAGTGAAAATAAGTATTTCCTCAAAGAGATTTTGAAGAGATAATGTGCAATGGTCTCTGTTAACTTGGCAATCTCTTTCCATAATGGAGCTTGTAACAATGTTTCTGATTCAAGAGTGTGTAGCTGGAAGGTTAAAGGATGTAGCATAACCAATATAAACAATTGAATGGAAGTTGAGTCTTTATCTGGAGGATGCTGGGTTGGTACAATGGTGCTATATTGGTCACATGTGCAACTGCACAGTGAAAATCATTTTGCACATTTACTCACGCAGGTGCCGCCATGTTTTTCCGCCATTTCCAGCATCCAAAGTCTGGTCTGCCCATGCATACAGTTCACTGGAGCAGTTCTAGATCCTGGTAAGGCCCAATCTCCTGCAGGGCCTTCTTCTGTCGCCTTCTACTGGATCGGCCCCGTGAACCAACGGCCCTCTCCTATCTTTGTATCCCAGGGATGCCCCCTGCAGCTGATCTTGAAGGCGCTTGAGGCATTACCCCAGTTCACCCTCTGACTGGCCCTTGCTCCTCGCATCCGTGGTCTGCTGAACCTTTGGCTTCTCTGGGCAGGCTCCCAGCACTATGGTTGGGAGAAGGCACTAATGTATGTTTGCTCATTTTTACAATGAGTTCGGAGGATTCTGTGGAGACAGCATCTGTGGTATTTTTCAAGTGCCACAAGGTGCTGATATGGGTAGCCCAGGTCTCAGATTGGAGGGCAGGATCCCTGCTGATGGAAGGCCATGAGTTTCCTGCAGGAAAACAAGGTCGATCTTCAATTGTCCTTTTCCATCTATTGACTCAAAGCTGTACTGCAGCAGTGAAGGCGGTAGTTTAATTTCATCCTATTCCATGGAGACAAACAACACAGGAATAACCCTTTCAGCCCAATCAATGGCTGCTGGTGAGTGTGCTCCATAATTACTGTAATCATAAATCATTCCTGAGGTAGCAAGGTTACTTTATGGCAGTATATCTATTTTGAAAAAGAGAATAGCAGAACAATACTTCCAGGTTTGATTGGTGAAATATTGATTATTTCATTATTCTGTACATGTACGGTATCAGCTACTTCTATGAAAGTGACGTGTCTTTTTGTTTTGTTTTGTTTTGTATGCTCAGAAAATTAATTTTTTACAAGGCAAAAGAAAGCAATATGAGGTATGAGTGCTCAGAAATGCAATAAAAGATGTGGTGAACAAAGACTATTCATCCTCCCTACATCCAGTAATACATTGCCATGGAGATGAGCAGTGATATCATTTTTCATTGCACTAGTCGTTGACAAATTAATCTCTCTAAACCCTAAACCTACACTTCAACTCTGCTCTGAATTAACACGGCAAAAACTAACTTTGCTTCCTCTTGGCTTTTTTCAAGAGATCCCAGCATCACGTAGACACCATATACGGGTTTTGAGCAAGCAAGACAGGCACCAGTAGACACAAGTGGAGTAACTCAGCAGGTCATGCAGCATCTCTGGAGAAAAAGGATTGACAATGTTTCGGGTTGGAACCCTTCTTCAGACTAAAAGTAAAGGGGAGGGAAGTGGAGGTAGGAAAAGGCCAGAACAAAGCAGGGCCGGCATCAGATGACCAAGGACAAGTGGAACTCATAATGGCCCATTGTTGGCTGGGGAAGAGTTGATAATGAGAGGGATACAGAAAGGCGAATTGTGGAACTAGTAGGATGACTAGGGTGGAGGAGGGGGAGAGATGGATTGCAAGGGTTACTTGAAATTAGGGAAATCAACATTCATATTCATACCGCTGGGTTATAAGCTGCCTGACTGAAACATGAGGTGCTGTTCCTCCAATGTGTGTATGGCCTCACTCTGACAGTGGGGGGGGGCTCAGGACAGAAAGGTCAGTATGGGAATGGGAATGGGAAAGGGAATTGTTTGGCATCTGGGAGATTGCGTAGGCCAAGGCGCTCGTAGCATAGGTGTGCAGGCCAAGGCAGAAGCTAATCATCTTCCAGGAACCCAGCTATAATAAGCTTGAACCAATTTGCATTGCCTTTTCCCAACGTTCACTGACACAGGCTGTCTGTTATGGTCATCGGCTGAAATGCCAAGAACACAACTATTTTAAGACCTGACTTTACCAGAAATCAGTGGAGTTTTTAAATGCTTTAAGTTTCAAACTATAAAAACAGTCCGCAAAGTCTTTCAAACTCATTAAAATGGTGGTGTGATTCAGATGGCATTTTATTAAAGCGCAGAATAAAGACAAAACTGAGAAGATAACGTGTTTAAAGTGTGCTCTTGAAAAAGATACAGTGCCGTGTGGCTAGGCATCAATTTTTTATTAAATAAACCCACCACCTGGATAACAGTGAGATCAAATCTTTGCTGGCATAAAACAAATGGGCCATAAAATTCTGTTTCATTTCAGTGCTCTTCATTCAGTATGGGTGGGTAGATGGTTATAAAATGACATGTGATGCAGCATGTTTGACACAGGAGCTGTGTTTAGTTTAGTTTAGTTTAGTTGAGAGATATAGTGTGGAAACAGGCCCTCCCGCCCAGCAAGTCCACAATGACCAGCAATCACCCTGTACACTATCCTACGCACTAGAGACAATTTTGCAACTTACCAAACCCAATTAACCTGCAAACCTGCACTTTGACAAGAGACAAGAGACATTTATTGTCACATGTACCAATTGGTACAGTGAAATTTGGGGGTCACCATACAGCCATACGAATAATAAAGACCACAACACATGATAGACTTCAACACAAACATCCCCACACAGCAGAATCAAAGTTTCCCACTGTGAGGGAAGGCACCAAAGTTCAGTCATCCTCCCTCTTGTTGTTGTTGTTCACCCGTGGTGGGGGCCTCCCAAGCCTGATGCTCAGGCCCTCTCGCCGGGATGACGGAACTCCGACGTCGGAATGGAAGAACATCCTCAGCGGCTTGGACCTCCGAATCGGCCACCTCCTACCTGAGACCGCGGCTACCGAAGTCCACAGGCCGCTCTGGGCGGAGATTCCACACTGGTGGCCCTCGGCAAAGGGATCTCAGGACTCCGCGATGTTGAAGTCAGCGTCGCCCGCGGCTGAGCTCAGCAAACCACAGCTCCGCGATGTTGAGCAGCAGGCTCAACACTCCAGAGCTACAAACGGCGATCCCAGGTAAGGCATCCCCCGCCCCGTGATGAATCCTCTGCTGAAGCTCTGGTCGGTCACCAGCAGGAAAGTTGGTAGGCCGGGGAGGGGGGTGCGAGGGCGCGACTCGGAGAATAGTCGCATCCTCGCCAGGAAGTGACTGGGAGACAGTTTCCCCCTTACCTTCCCCACCTCCCTCACATAAAAATACTAAGAAATACTCCAACATATACTTTTTAAACAGGCTAAAAATTAAAAAAAGATGGAAAAAACAGAGACTGTAGGCAATGTCTGCCATCATGCGGCGCCCCCTAGTGGGGAGTGTGGGAGGAAACGAGCACCCAGGGAAGACCCACAAGATTACGGGGAGTACATACAAACTCCACACAGGCAGCACCCGACTGCAGGGAAGAGGTAGCATTATGTTGCCAAAATAACTGTGGACATGGTTTAACTAACTGAACATCTTTCATGTTGGAGGGAATGATCACATTTCATTTATCATACTTAGGGTACCACATCAACTCTGAATAGCATTGTAACTGTAAATAAAAGGGTGTTCATTCTCTTAACTTGCATGTCAAGTGTGTGATTAAAACACAGCATCATGTGCATTCTGTGCATGGCATCCAGGCAGCAGTCACCAGCTCTGCATCAGTCTGCTATCACCATAAAGCAGATGGATATTTAGCAACAAGAGCTATTTGCTGAAGATGTGGTTGAATGATGGTGCACAAACCGTGCATAACTGTGCAATATGCACGCAATGAAAGCCAGCTTAGCTGCTCGAAGATTCTGCTATCTCTATCGCTCGAGGAGCCTGGCTGTATCGCCAGAGTGGAAATACATTTACGTGTGAATTTTGATAATGCAAGGTGGTGGCTCACTACTGCCTTATTCATGGAAATGTAGAATGTGCATTGTTGGCTGACCTTGCCAACCAGTGCTGAGAATCAGTGAAGTAACTCATTTCCTATGCCTATTCTATTAACATAGAAAGTAGGTGCAGGAGTAGGCCATTCGGCCCTTCGAACCAGCACCGCCGTTCAATATGATCATGGTTGATCATCTAAAATCAGTACCCCGTTACAGCTTTTGCCCCATATTGCTTGATTCCCTTAGCCCAAAGAGCTAAATCTAGCTCTCTCTTGAAAACATTCAGTGAATTGGCCTCCACTGCCTGTGGCAGAGAATTCCACAGATTCACAACTCTCTGCGTGAAAAAGTTTGTCCTTATCTCAGTCTTAAATGGCCTACCCCTTATTTTTAAACTGTGACCTATGGTTCTGGACTCCCCCAACATTGGGAATTGTCTCCCCTGTCCAATCCTCTAAGAAGTTTATATGTTCTATCAGATGCCCTCTCATCCTTCTAAATTCAAGCAAATACAAGCCCAGTCGACCCATTCTTTCATCATATGTCAGTCCTGCCGTCACGGGAATTAACCAGGTGAACCTTCGCTTCACTCCCTCAATAGCAATAATATCTTTCCTCAAATTAGGAGACCAAAATTGCACACGATACTCCAGGTGCAGTCTCACCAGGGCCTTGTATAACTGCAGTAGGACCGCCTTGCTCCTAAAATGTATTTCTTCACTGCTTGCAGTACCTGCATGCTTACTTTCTGTGACTGATGTGCAAGCACACCCAGGTCTTGTTGCACCACCCCTTCACCTAATCTGACACCATTCAGATAATAATCTACCTTCCTGTCCTTGCCACCAAAGTGGACAACCTCACATCCATCCACATTATACTGCATCTGCCATGCTTCTGCCCACTCTCCCAACCTATCCTAGTCGCCCTGCAGCCTCATAGCACCCACATCGCAGCTCACACTGCCACCCAGCTTTGTGTCGTCCGCAAACTTAGAGATATTACATTTAATTCCCTCATCTAAATCATTAATATATGTTGTAAACAACTGAGGTCCAATAGATTAGATAAATTATATTAATATTTATGATTCAGAGGTTTACTGATTGTGTTTGTTTTAATAGTGTGCGCGCTTTAAAGTTACAAGAACGTGTATTGTAATGGGATGCAAAATAATTGAACAATTAGAGGCAGCAAAAACCCCGGCAGATGGTCAAGGACAGTTCCCCCATATTCATTGATTCCCTTAGCCCTAAGAGCTAAGGAGGAGGAGCCATCTTGGGGAGCGGCTGCTAACCAGCAGCCGTCCGTTTACTTCGCTTTTTTTAAAAGTTTTCAGTAAGTCCTGTGTTTCGTCCGTTGGAGAAATGGACTTTTTAATGTGGGGGGCAGGGGGCAATTTTACTTCTAGGTCCCTACCTGGTCGGTGAGGCAGCTTTTTCTCCGGGCTGCCCGTCGACCCGTCCTCGTGGCCTACCAGCGGGCTTGGAGCGTCGTTTCCTGATGGGGACTGCCCGGCACCTTGGCCTCGGTGGCGGCGCAATGCTGGGGCGCTGTCGCGGAGCAGAGCGGGCGATGCCGCGCTGGATCGACGCGCTGGAGCTCCGGTGAGCTGTGACCGCCGTGTTCGACACCTCCGGGCTGCGGGTCTACGGAGCGGAGCGGGCGGCGCCGATTTCAACATCGGGAGCCTGGGAGCTCCAGGCCGGCGCGGCCTTGTCGGCTTCGGAAGCCGCGGTCTCCAGCTAAGAAGCGGCCGTTCCAGGTGGCCCAGCCGCTGAGAGGACTCTCCCGACGCCGGGGCAAGATCAGCCGGTGAGAACGGCCAGGAACATCGGGCCTCCGTAGAGGCATTTGCAGTGGCCTCAATAGGCCTGACTTTGGGTGAACTTGCGGTTGGGGACTGGACATTGTGCCTTCCCCCACAGTGGTATCCATTGTGGGGGGGTTGATTTTTTTTTTTTTCTTTTTGTCTGTAAGTAATCCTGTTAGGCTTTGTCCAAGATGGCTGTCGGAAGGGAGAGTGAACGCTGGCGCGCTTTAGCTGCCGCTGCTCTCTTTTCACATTGTGTTTTTGATTTTTTTTTTGGACTGAATTCTGTTTTTAATTTGTGTTTCTGTGATGTCTTTATTATTTATTTTATTCTGATTATATGTTTTTTATTCCTGTTAATCTCTGTAAGGTGTCCTTGAGATTCCTGAAAGGCGCCCACAAATAAAATTTATTATTATTATTATAGTTCAATAGTTATTCATGTTTAAATAGTGCTGTGAAATGCAAATGTCTAGATGTATTTGTTTTCATGTCACATCTTTTCATTTTTAGACTCTGTTCTCTGTTCGACTGCATTGGCTGAGCCATCCTGTCAACAATTAAAGAGCGGTGTTGAGCTGCTATCTACTTCATCAGACTATCTTCAATTGGGCTTTACTGGATTTTATCGTGCACTAAACATTACTGCTTTTATTATGTAACTGTCGATCGTAATCATGCATAGTCTTTCCACTGAATGGTTAGCATACAACAAAAAGCTTTTCACTGCATCTTGAAACATGTGACAATTCATTTGTTCATAAGTTCTCGCAGCAGAGTTAATCAATTTGATCCATCAAGTCTACTCCGTCATTCAATCATGGCTGATCTATCTTTCCCACTCAACAACATTCATCCGCACAACCCCTGACACCGATACGCATTGGATAGATTATTGATTAGTAAGGATGTCAGTGGTTTTGGGGAGAAGGAAGGAGAATGGGGTTGAGAGGGAAAGATAGGTCAGCCATGATTGAATGTTGGAGGAGACTTGATGGGCCGAGTTGCCTAATTCTGCTACTGTAACTTTTGAACTTATGATCAGTCAGTAAACACTAGCTGCCAACTAAACCAATTTTTTTTCAATAAAACATATCAAATCAATGAGTTCAGCATTTTCCTGCTTCGATCTCAAACAAGATTCATAGACAATTTTGATAAATGTACCTTCCTGTTCTGTGTAGGAAGGAGCTGCAGATGCTGCTTTACTCGAAGAAAGACACAAAATGCTGGAGTAACTCAGCCGGACAGGCAGCATCTCTGGAGAGAAGGAATGGGTGATGTTTCAGGTCGAGACCCTTCTTCAGACCCTTGTTCTGTTCTGACTTGCTCCTCTATCCATGCCTCTCATCATTTCATATACTTTCATCAGCTTCCCTTCAACCTCTTTTGTAATTGTGTAGCTCTCTATTACAACAAAACAGCAACATCCTATATCCTGTCTTATCTTCTGTTCTGCATTTACTGTGGCAAAGTAACCCAAGTCACTTCGCAAGAGTATTATCAACAAAAAACAATATTGATCCATACATTGTGATTTCAGAGCAGGTGGCTAAAAACCAAATCTTAAGCATGGAAGATTTTAACAAGTCCCTTCAACAAGGGAATAAGGATAGAGATGAAGAGAGGTTTAGAGAGGGAACGGTGATCTTTTCTCAGGTGCTAATCATGGAGTAACTAAATTCAGAAATGATCAAAAGGAAAAAGAATGGCTACAATGTTGAAGGTTGTAGGGTGGTCTAAGAGCCGGGGAGAGGGGGATGGGGAGGGGAGGTAGTAGAGAGAGAGACTTGGAAATAAACATGACTGGTTATTTTAAATTGAGAAGTTATTGAACTGTAACGTAATACTAGAGGAACTCAGTGGGTCGGGCAGTGTCTGTGGAGGGAAATGGACAGAGGACAATCAGTATGATGAAGGTTCTTGCCTCAATCATGGTCTATCCATTTCCCTCTTGAATCAGAGAGTCTCTTGCCCAGAGTAAGGGAATCGAGGACCAGAGGACATATGTTTAAGGTGAAGGGGAAAATATTTAATTAGAATCTGAGGGGTAACCTTTTCACACAAAGGGTGGTGGGTGTATGGAACAAGCTGCCTGAGGAGGTAGTTGAGGCTGGGACTATCCCAATGCTTAAGAAACAGTTAGACAGGTACATGGATAGAACAGGTTTGGAGGGATATGGGCCGAACACAGGCAGGTGGGACTCGTGCAGCTGGGATATGTTGGCCAGTGTGGACAAGTTGGGGTGAGGTGCCTGTTTCCACACTGTATGACTCTATGCAGTCTGACCTGCTGAGTTCTTCCAGCAGATTGTTTTTACTCAAGATTCCAAGATCTGCAGTCTCTAGTATCTTCAAGTTGCTGAACCATTGGACTTGATCTGGATTAGCAAACACATGGGTAGGGGCTTGGTAAAAGTCATGATGAAGGCTGAAAAACATTGAAGGACTTCATGGTTATGCAACCACATGTGACTCATCAATCACATTTCAAGAACTGTGAATGAGATAAAACCATGAATGTCCTGCTTCATACAAATATATAGAATGTAAAATAGTACAACACAGCAATGGTGCACAATGTTTGTGCCAAATAGGATGTCAGGTTAAGCTAATCTCTTTTGTTCAAGCTTCTTGTAGCTATCTGAACCCTGCAGTAATTTCATGCTCTAGTCCTGGTGATTTACCCTCTGATGTCCCATTAGGTGCATATTATGCACCTCCTGATGTGACATCTCCTTCAACAATAGAAACATAGAAATTAGGTGCAGGAGTAGGCCATTCGGCCCTTCGAGCCTGCACCGCCATTCAATATGATCATGGCTGATCATCCAACTCAGTATCCCGTACCTGCCTTCTCTCCATACCCCCTGATCCCCTTAGCCACAAGGGCCACATCTAACTCCCTCTTAAATATAGCCAATGAACTGGCCTCAACTACCCTCTGTGGCAGAGAGTTTCCAGAGATTCACCACTCTCTGTGTGAAAAAAGTTCTTCTCATCTCGGTTTTAAAGGATTTCCCCCTTATCCTTAAGCTGTGACCCCTTGTCCTGGACTTCCCTAACATCGGGAACAATATTCCTGCATCTAGCCTGTCCAACCCCTTAAGAATTTTGTAAGTTTCTATAAGATCCCCTCTCAATCTCCTAAATTCTAGAGAGTATAAACCAAGTCTATCCAGTCTTTCTTCATAAGACAGTCCTGACATCCCAGAAATCAGTCTGGTGAACCGTCTCTGCACTCCCTCTATGGCAATAATGTCCTTCCTCAGATTTGGAGACCAAAACTGTACGCAATACTCCAGGTGTGGTCTCACCAAGACCCTGTACAACTGCAGTAGAACCTCCCTGCTCCTATACTCAAATCCTTTTGCAATGAAACCTAACATACCATTCGCTTTCTTTACTGCCTGCTGCACCTGCATGCCTACCTTCAATGACTGGTGTACCATGACACCCAGGTCTCGCTGCATCTCCCCCTTTCCCAATCGGCCACCATTTAGATAATAGTCTGCTTTCCCGTTTTTGCCACCAAAATGGATAACCTCACATTTATCCACATTATACTGCATCTGCCAATCATTTGCCCACTCACCCAGCCTATCCAAGTCACCTTGCAGTCTCCTAGCATCCTCCTCACAGCTAACACCAAAGATCTTAGAGCGAAGCAAGATAGGCCACTCCTGCTAAATGCAATGGACTGACGTGTAGTGCGCTATGGAGGGGATCATGGGCATTTTCCACGCCCATTTTAGCAACCTGAGCCTACCTAACCCGACCCGACTCGCACTGTAATCAATGTTGCGGGGCAACAGTTTGTGTGGGTCAGATTCATAAATCTGTCAGTTCAAACTTCTTGTCAAGAATAAAATTTGATTCTGGTAATTGTCTTTTTTAATGTTTTTTAAATCATTTCTTTTTAAATGGCTCACAAGCAGTGTTTGAGTTGATTTTGTAGTAACCGGAACCGACCCGGCTCGCAGGGTGATTGACAGGGGGGGACTTTTTGTGTGTGATTATAGGGTTAGATTCATAATTCAATTAGTTCATAATTCTGTTGATTCTTGTTAAGGAATAAAATGTTTATAAACACACATACATGAAAATTATATAAATGTATATAACACACACAATTATATTTCTTCTAAACCAATAATGAACTTTATTTCAGACTAGACAAGGGACATTAAATAAGAAACATTGTAAATAAGAAACATTGTCTTGGGGCACTCTCTCTCCCCGCTGCCCCGGGCCCCGCACTCCTTCTCCCCGCTGCCCCGGGCCCCGCACTCCTTCTCCCCGCTGCCCCGGGCCCCGCACTCACTCTCTCTCCCCGCTGCCCCGGGCCCCGCACTCCTTCTCCCCGCTGCCCGGGGGCCCCGCACTCCCTCTCCCCGCTGCCCCGGGCCCCGCACTCTCTCTCCCCGCACACTCTCCCTCCTCGCTGCCCCCGGCCCCGCCCCCTCTCTCCCCGCTGCCCCCCGGCCCCCGCACTCTCTCTCCCCGCTGCCCCGCACTCTCTCTCCCCCCCCGCTGCCCCGGGCCCCGCACTCTCTCTCCCCGCTGCCCGCGCACTCTCTCTCCCCGCTGCCCCGGGCCCCGCACTCCTTCTGCCCCGCTGCCCCCGGGCCCCGCACTCTCTCTCCCCGCTGCCCCGGGCCCCGCACTCCTTTTCCCCGCTGCCCCGGGCCCCGCACTCTCTCTCCCCCTGCCCCGGACCCCGCACTCTCTCTCCCCGCTGCCCCGGGCCTTGCACTCCTTCTCCCCGCTGCGGATCCAATCTTTGGCCGGAAGCAAGAAGGCGGGAGCAAGAAAGCGGAGCAAGATGGCGGAACAAGATGGCGGAGTCAGCTTGCTAAAATGTGTCCTGTAATCACCCATGAAACCGCCCATGAGCGTACCTCACGTTTGCGTGAGAGTAACCTATCTTGCTTCGCTCTAAGATCTTTGGCTAACACTACCCCCCAGCTTAGTGTCATCCGCAAACTTGGAGATATTGCCTTCAATTCCCTCATCCAGATCATTAATATATATTGTAAATAGCTGGGGTCCCAGCACTGAGCCTTGCGGTACCCCACTAGTCACTGCCTGCCATTGTGAAAAGGACCCGTTTACTCCTACTCTTTGCTTCCTGTTTGCCAACCAGTTCTCTATCCACATCAATACTGAACCCCTAATGCCGTGTGCTTTAAGTTTGTATACTAATCTCTTATGTGGGACCTTGTCGAAAGCCTTCTGGAAGTCCAGATACACCACATCCACTGGTTCTCCCCTATCCACGCTACTAGTTACATCCTCGAAAAATTCTATAAGATTCTCTGGTTCTCTGGAGCGGTTTCAGCTTCTTGCTTCCTCCCGCTACAAAGACCACAGCAAAATGAAAAACACTGGGACAAAAGAGCTTCAGCAATGGGGAATCACCTGCATCTCTGAGTTCTATTTTAAAATGGGAAATTTGTTAGAATTAAGTGAAAATGACGTGTGATCAAAAAATTGAAATGAACTGGACAATTACTGAAAGGGATGTCCAACATCTATACCCAGTAGTGTGTAGAAAGGAACTGCAGATGCTGGTTTAAACTGAAGATAGACACAAAACGCTGGAGTGACAGCAGGTCAGGCAACATCTCTGGAGAAAAGCATATTTGTACATCTTTTCTCCAGAGATGCTGTGTGACCTGCTGAGTTACTCCAGCTTTTTGTGTCTATCTATACCCAGTGTATGGAATTAGCTGATAGATGGTTAGTGTTTACTAATGCTATGACTGATTGAAACTGCAGAAGATTAACAACTAGTCAAATACTGTGGATAGATGCCATCCGTTCAGAGAGCTCATTGTTCTTGGCCTATTGCTCTGCAAGCAGCCTAAGAGGCACAATTAACAGGGACTGTTTGGAGGGCCACAAAGAATCTATTGTTCAGCGCAACACAATCTGCCTGGCCCAGTCAAGCGAGCAGCACAGTGGCATCCCGATTACCCAAAAGCAGAGAGAGAGAGACTGGTTTCTCTGTGGCCATCACTGCTGTTCAAAATTGCTCCGCCAATTGTGCTGACTGATGGAGCATTTGAACTCTTTGAAGAGATTATTAGCAAAGGTTATCTCAGCAGGATATGACAATAGAAAATAGACAAAAGACAATAGGTGCAGGAGTAGGCCATTGAATGTGATCATGGCTGATCATCCCCAATCAGTACCAAGTTCCTGCCTTCTCCCCATATCCCCTGACTCCGCTATTTTTAAGAGCTCTATCTCTCTTGAAAACATCCAGAGAACCTGCTTCCACCGCCCTCTGAGGCAGGGAATTCCACAGACTCACCATTCTCTGTGAGAAAATATAATCATTAAAGGCAAACCACAAATTCCCATTGGATATGGACTTTTTTTTAAAGTAATTTTTTAGTTTCTGCATTATTGGGGGGGTCGGGGGGTGGGGGGGGGGGGGGGGGGGGGGGGGGGGGGGGGGGGCTGCTGCTGCCACATGCGATGGCAGGCATCAGACAGGACTGTTCGGTGAATTGGTGATGTTTTCGGTCGGGACCCTTCCTCTGATGGACTGTGTGTGTGTGTGGGGCGGGGGGGGGGGGGGGGGGGGGGTGGGGCGGAGAAAAAGCTGGAAGAGAGGAGGGGCAGCAAACAGTGTGGCAGGTAATAGGTGAACACAGGTGAGGTGGGGAGGGGGGAGGGGATGGGGAGGGGGTGGGTTGATAGAGAGATAGTTAGACATTGGTCAGGGATTTAAAGAAAGGTAAGATTGAAGAGCTGCGAATTGTGAAGCTAGAGGAAGGAATGTAGATGGAAGGGGAGGGCGAGGGGAGAAATAGGTGCAAATCCGGGTGGGGTACAGGGAAAGGTGGGGAGGGGAAGGGGAGGGTTAGGGTTTCCTGCATTTTCTGGCCATGGGCCCCACTGGCATTGGGCTAACCTCAACTTACCCTGACCAAAACCATTCATCAGGTTACCTCCACGTTTGTCCCAGCTGCCTGAAAGTGTCTTAGATCATGACATGGGAGCAGAATGAGTCCATTCTGGCCACCGAGTCTGCTCTGCCATTCCATCATGGCTGATCTATCTTTCAATCTCAACCCCATTCTCCTGCCATCTCCCCATAACCTTTAATCCTTTAGTAACCAAGAACCGATCTCTCTCTGCCTTAAAAATACCCAATGACTTGTCCTCCACTGCCGTCTGTGGCAAAAACAAAATCCATAGATTCACCATCCTCTGGTTTAAGAAATTCCTCCTTATCTCCAGTCTAAAGGTACAAGCTTTTATCCTGAGACTGAACCCTCTAATCCTTAACTCTCCCACTACTGGAAACATCCTCTGCACATCCACTCCCTCTTGGCCTTTCATTATTCAGTAGGTTGCAATGAGATCCCCCTGCTGCTTGATCTTCCTCCTGCCTGCCCACTGAACCAACTGGCTCTCAGACAGGAAATGCAGCAGTTGGTGAGATGTGACCTCACCAATGTGCTACATAACCCTAATCTTCCGGTATCACCCACCCTATGCAACCTTCCCGCTTCACTATAATCAATGGAGCCTATGCACGCCATGTTCATAATATGCAATTGCTGGGAAAATAAATATTAACTCATTAAAGGAATGGAATTTGTCCTGCACTCACACACCAGGCCGGCCACCTATTTTATTACCAGCCTATTCACATAATTAGCTTAGTTCGGTTTCGTGTCTTGTGTAGAGGTACTGTGAAAAACTTTAGATGCATGCTAGCCAGTCAGCAGAAAGACATTACATGGTTACAATCGAGCCATCTACAATGTACAGACACATGATAATGGGAAGAACGTGAAAAACGTTTAGTGCAAGATAAAGCCAGATCAAAGATAGTCCAAGGATCTCCATGAGGTCGATAGCAGCTCAGGTCTGCTCTCCAGTTGCTGGTGAGAAGGTTGAGTTGCCTGATAACAGCTGGGAATAAAAATGTCCCTGGATCTGGAGGTGTACGTTTTCACACTTCTATATCTCTTGCCTGATGGGAGAGGGGAGAAGAGGGAGTGGCTGGATGCTCCTCATCCTTGATTATGCTGTTGACCTTGCCAAGAGCGCGTGAGGTATAAATGGAGTCAATGGAAGGGAGACACATAAAGCTGGAGTAACTCAGTGGGTCAGACAGCATCTCTGGAGAAAAGGAATAGGTAACGTTTCCAGTCAAGAATTAGAAGGGAAACAAGAGATATAGATGGTGACGTAGAGAGATACAGAACAAATGATTGAAAGATATGCAAAAAAGTAACAATGATAAAGGAAACCAGCCTTGGTCAGCTGTTTGTTAGCTGAGAACGAGTACAGACAATGAGACTCAAAAGGACAACTTTGAAGCTGGTACGACGTGGGTCGCAGGTGGATGGAGAGAGAGAGAATGCAGGGGTTACTTGAAGTTCGAGAAAGTTAGAAGAGCTAGTAGAGTTAGGAATGGAGGTTGGTTTATGTGTGGTCTCAGGATGAGGTACACCCTCCGGTCAAATGCAATTCAATTATTAAATTGAATTCACGTTCTCCATTGGTATTGGTTCTTTCAGGCAATTAAACCGGTTTTCCACACTGGTGCTGACAGTTCTGCTGGGGCAAATGCTGTACTCGTTCACCCAGAAATTGGTGCAGAGATGAGCACAATGCGCTCAGTACTCGACATAAATGGATGGCTAGTTTTAGCTAACAGGTGATACACCATTTCCAGTAATTCAGCATTGGGAAATCGTATTGAAGTGAGCAAAACCCATCTCTTTTTTCAGCAGTTTCCCAAGGTGAAGCAACTCTCCCAGAAGAGGAAAGCAAAGCAGTCTTTAATGTCAAACTGCCTATTGCTCTCCTTAATGACATTGCACATCTGTCAAGGTTGCTGACTCGGAACTCAAGTGTACAGGACTGAATAATTTCTGGTTTAACTATGTTGAAAAGCCTGGAGAACAGAGCAACTGCTGGAGTTGTAGTTTATGCTCAATGTATCAGAGGTGAAGGTGCCAGTCCCACAAGGCATTTGGCATTCCTGCTGAGCGTGGAAATAGCAGTGCAGAATAAGGTATTCTGTCAAATCTCTACAATTATTCTGGCAATTTTGTGAAGAGATTTTATTCATTGGGATTGTGCACTTCCTGAATTACATTTAACATTCATTGGCTAGTCTGATCGAGCCAAGCTCCATGTGATTTCTGAATCTCTCTTCCAGCTTTCCTTCTCCTTTCCTTGGGTGCTACTCTATGGAGTTTGCATGTTCTCCCAAGGCTTTCCTCTCACATATCAAAAACGTGCAGGTTTGTAGGTTATTGGATTCTGTAAATTATCCCTAGCGTAAAAAATAGAACTAGTGATCGTTGGACAGTGTGGACCCAAGTGGCTGAAGGGTCTGTTTCCATAGGGTATCTCCAAACTAAAATAAACTAAACTAAACTAATAAACACTCCTTATTCAATCTCCCTGTTCACAGCATGCGGTTAACAAATACAATTAGATGGAGAATATGGAGACACAAGAAACTACAGATGTTGGAAGTGTGCACAATAAACAACGTTCTATAGGAACTTGGTGGGTAAGGCAGGTCTCATTCCTGCAGCACTTTGCATTTTTACTTGAGATGAAGAATATGTTGAACATGCAGAGAATTCCACAACAATGCACATGATTTGTGTTTTGATAATTACATATTTGACATTTTCACTGGATATGTCTTATTCAGATGTTATACATTATATCTTTCATCCTGTCATTTAATTTCTGTGATTTTTCTCTTTATTGTCTTTTACATGCTTTTGTCGCAGAAGAGAAAGGCATGGGTCAGCCCTTGTGAAATCTCGCAGCAAGAACGTTTTAGAGCACTGATCTAGCCACTTCAATCTGGTTGTACTTTCCCAAGCTGAAAAATATATATTTAAATGTACTGTCAGTGATGTGTTTGATCCTGTGCGTGACATTTTGCAAAACCTGTGAAGAAACTTTACTAAGTGAGGCATGCCTTTCAAAGCCCTTCATGTCTTTCATGCAATCCCTTGCACCCGGCATCACTGAATATCAGGCAACCTCAGGGAGATTGATATGACACTCACAATCATAAACAACAGTCATGGCACTGAATTGCTGGACTAGGCAGTCTGAAAACATTCTCTAAGTTAATAGAGCACAGAGCAAGCAGAAAGGTACATGGGTGTTTGATTCTGTTCGCCACCAAAAATGGAAAATCGGTTTCATTTTCTTGTGCCATGTTAAAGCAAAGTGGTTCCTCTAATCGTTAAATACAGGTCCACCACTGAAGTTCCAGCACCCTTAGTTCCACAGCCTTTCTGGATTATCCATTTTATTGGACCAACAGAGCAGACTCTGAGAGGAGTCCAGCAGTACCCTTACTTTCTGTCTAGGCCACCAAGGAGCCAAGAAACCGGCCCACAAATTTGTCTTTGGAAGTCAGCAATGGGAATGGATCTGCCAGCTCTGGCTGGGCTGGGATTCCAGAGCCCCAGCTGCAGGGGGCAAATTTGACCTGACAATCTGCGCAGAAGCCCCAAAGAGGTTGAGAACGGCTGTCTCATCCTGCCTAGGCACTACATTTCGAGGTCTGCCAACTTTGGGTGAGAGTTGAGAGTGAGAAACTGCGAGGGAGTGTAGGGATTGAGGGGGGGGGAGGGTGTGGGAGGGGGGTGACCCCCCTCCTATGGTAGGGAACTTTTGCATTTTTCAGCTTGAAATTGTGCAATCTGGTGCATACTGTGGAGTCTTTTAACTTACACTTGAATGCAACATTTATGCTTTAAATTGGATTGGGTATGAATAAGGTTAGGCTGAATTACATTCCTAATTACATTCCACAGAAGAGCCAGGCTCTGATTAACAGGTGCAGCACATGAATGGCTATATTCATGTATGAAAATTAAATTATAATTCATGCTGTTATGCATATATATAGAGAAACAAACAAAGAAACAAGGCAAGAGGAGTCAGTCTTCCATCACTGTTCTGCACAAATAAATCAATCAACCTTACCGTTGACTATAGAAACAAGACAAAAATAATGCCACTTATTCAATCGTATATGGTTCTATGAAATTTAGATGTATATGTAAAACATATATATGGAAACAGGCCCTTCAGCCCACCAGGTCCACACCGACCAGCAATCTACCATACACTAGTTCCATCCTACTTGCTAGGGACAATTTACAGAAGCCAATTAACCTACAAACCTGCAATTCTTTCGGATGTGGGAGAAACATGAATATCCAGAGAAAACCCATGTGGTAGTAAGGCAGCAACTCTACCGCCGCGCCACCGTGCCACCCCATTAAATTAATTTTTTCTGTAATATATTTATTATGGTGTTACGTCAATGAAGATGAACACATGATTCTAATTTCTGCCCTTAGTTGGATGACACACATCCCGTCATTGTGTTTTAAGGCTGGTTTTCAACCTCTTCAGTCTGTATGTCTCGACCCGAAACATCACCCATTCTTTCTCTCCAGAGATGCTGCCTGTCCTGCTGAGTTTTTCTAGTTTTTAGTGTCTATCTTCAGTTTAAACCAGCATCTGCAGTTCCTTCCTACACTATTTGTTAAGCGAAACATATCATATTCTCGTAATATTATTCGCCTCAACTAAGATTTTTCTTCACCTCCGTTGCTGCAGAGAATACAATCCCAGTTATCAAATCTTTCTTCAAAGTGAAAATAAAATTCCAGCCCTGCCAACATCTTCATAAATTGCCCCTGGATCCTCTCCAGAGCAATTGCACCCTTTCTACAATGTGTCATAGTCTTACAGCATGGAATCAAGCCCTTCACCCCAACTTGTTCATGTAGATCAAGATGCCCCATCTAAACTAGTCCCATTTATCCGCATTTGGCCCATACCCCTTTAAAACTTGTGTGTGTGAGAGTGTGTGGGTCAGTGAAGCGGCGACAACATCCGGAGTGAGCGGAGACTTGGCGATGCCCGGGGAGCGTTTCATTCTCCCCCCCCCCCAGCATGCGGGCTGGCCCAGGTGCTCTGTATCCAACTGGGTTCCGGGGGAGGTGTGGGGCAGTGACCCGGGGGTCGGGCATCGGAGCGGAGCCTTAGCCCGAGATTCATCCCCGCGACTCCGGAGGCGGCACTGACACCCCCACTCATCCGATCCGTTGCTGGCCCCGGGCTGGGGCTAAAATTCCATGGAGTGTGGACAGAGTGGCCGCCGGACACAGAGCTGCCGGAGGTGAGGGTGGGAAGTGTGAGCGGTGCTGGGACCACCGTTGTGTCTCACCTATCACCCCATCTGCACAGGAGAAACAACCTTTTTTTTTCACCCAAATCACCCCGCGGGCCGGTAGTTTGACCACCCTGTTTTAAACCAATGCCCTCTAGTTCATGAATCACATATCCCGGGAAAAAGACTATGTATTCATCTTATATATTCTCCATATGGTTTTTACTCACCACTAAAACAATTTTTGCTTTATTTTGACCTTCCAGCACCTGCAGATCTTTGAGCGTGAGAAATTTGTGATCAGCGTGAGAGCGTGAGAATTTTGTGAAATGCGTGACTGCGTGAGAGTGCGTGAGAGTTGATAGCCCTCCATTTCCGAGTCGAGTTCTGGGGGGGATTTCAAGTTTGCTCTTGTAATTTTGTCCAGACTACCAATTGCTGGAAAATTGGTGGAACTGTGAACATGGTGGCAGCTCCATGGAGGAGAGCATGAGCCCGATGCTGTTACCAGGCAACTCCGGGTCAGTAGCAACGGGCCTACTCATCCAGCTCTACTTTACCTTGTGGATCCCCATCTTCAGCACTGGCTGGGACAGCAAGAAGGCCTCTCAGACCTGCTGGGTCTGGATCAAGTTGTGCAAGACTGCAGACCAGGAACCCACCCAGAAGGCCTGGCTTGCCCGCCCAGACTGGAAGGAGCCCGACAGAGCGCCAGTGAGCAGACCGATGGTGGGAGGCAGTGCAGTGCCTCGACAATGGAGTGGGCTGCTGGAGCCATGCAACAACCTGGGGTTCAGCTGGACCAGGCGATGCTCTTAGAGACTGAGATCATGGACCAGACGCGGCCTGCAGCGATGGAGGTCACCACGGCTACGCTTGGCCACGCTGATCCCACAACGGGGGAGTACAAGTGTACTCCACAAGTGTACCCCACAAAGAAGGTCAAGAATCTACTACGTGCAAACTGGGACTTGAAAACTTTGCCAAAACTGGCGACTCTGTATACTTTTTTTGAGAAGGAACTGCAGATGCTGGAAAATCGAAGGTACACAAAAATGCTGGAGAAACTCAGCGGGTGCAGTAGCATCTATGGACCGAAGGAAATAGGCAACGTTTCAGACTGAAACCCTTCTTCAGACTGACTCTGTATACTCTCAGTGTACCACTGTTATACACTTGTAGTGTATCTGAGATGCTTATCTAAGATGTATCTAAGTGCTTATGTATCCTGATACTTGCACTGAACTGTATACGAAAATGAATATCACTGTACCTCGGTACATGTGACAAATAATGTACCACGTAATACCAAGTAATATCAAACACGACATGGGCTGAGAACTTCCTCCGTGTCCCTAACAATGTTTGAGCAGATGGTGAGCGAACAAATGTTACTCACAAAACCACTGCCATAAATCTCTACAGAAACCAAGCCCAAGACATTGTATAACAGTCTCAATGACCTCTCCATTAAGATGTACTAAATTTTACTTTGACTTTGGAACATAGCAAGTACTAGATTTCACCCACCAATCAGTTTTTTTCAGAAATGCAATCACTTAGCACTCATGAATATTGCACTGAGAGATTTTGACAAGGATTTGATAAAATGTACTGAATATAAACAACAGCTGGCCTGGGCCACTCTTGCACAAGAGAATGGTGTATTCCCCTCCATAATTCTGCTAATCATTGCATCTATAATGGCATCTCTGAACACCATGATGGGAAACTGGAACAGATCTGTCCTCTGAAAACCTCAATGTAAGGCACAAAATAAAACAGCCTGATGAGTAGCTGGCAACTGCAGGTCTGGACATCAAATGCTCATTAGAAAAGGTATTGGTAGAGTCCCTAATCGGGAGCTTCTGTTGATATCAATATGTTTATCCAAGAGCTGAATTCCCTGAGAAAGCTTAACTGATCTGGAAGCTTCATCTGTCATTGCCACGAATACTGTAGGCAACACAAAACCAGTAACAAGATACGATGGATGGGATGTCCCAGAAGTGCAGTCGGAGTGGAGGAGCACGGAGTGGAGGAGCACGGAGTGGAGGAGCATGGAGTGGAGGAGCATGGAGTGGAGGAGCATGGAGTGGTGGAGCACGGAGTGGAGGAGCACGGAGTGGAGGAGCATGGAGTGGAGGAGCACACGGAGTGGTGGAGCACGGAGTGGAGGAGCATGGAGTGGAGGAGCACGGAGTGGAGGAGCATGGAGTGGAGGAGCATGGAGTGGAGGAGCATGGAGTGGAGGAGCATGGAGTGGTGGAGCACAGTGGAGGAGCACGGAGTGGAGGAGCATGGAGTGGTGGAGCATGGAGTGGAGGAGCATGGAGTGGAGGAGCATGGAGTGGAGGAGCATGGGCATGGTGGAGTGGAGCATGGAGTGGAGCATGGAGCAGTGGTGGAGCATGGAGTGGTGGAGCATGGAGTGGTGGAGCATGGAGTGGTGGAGCATGGAGTGGAGGAGCATGGAGTGGAGGAGCATGGAGTGGAGGAGCATGGAGTGGAGCAGAGTGGAGGAGCAGGAGGAGTGGTGGAGCATGGAGTGGTGGAGCATGGAGTGGAGGAGTGGAGGAGCATGGAGTGGTGGAGCATGGAGTGGTGGAGCACGGAGTGGAGGAGCATGGAGTGGTGGAGCCAGAAGTGAAGGAGCATGGAATGGAGGACACCAAAGCTACGCTTGACCAGGACAAGAGTCCGAGAGTCCGGTAGGCGGCACGACTCTCGTCAGCAGCGGCCTCTGCAGCCCGTCTGCGTTTTTATTATTTTTTGTCTATGTTTATATGTAGTTTTTGTTATTTTTTGTTGGGGGGTGGGGTGGGAGGGAGGGGGTAACTTTTAAATCTCTCCCTGCACTGAAGACCCGACCTTTTCTTGTCGGGTCTCCGTTGTCGTTGGGGCTGCAATGAGGAGCGGCCTCCAACAAAAGAAGCTGGGGACTCTGGTGCCGACTCACCTCACCGTCGCGGAGCTGGCCGAGTCCAGAGCGGGAGGAACGGTGGTGGAGCGCTGCTGCTGCTGCTGCTGCTGCTGCTGCTGCTGATTCGGAGGCTGCAACTGCGGGTCTGGCGGACGGCGGCTCCGGGAGCCCCGCGGGTCCCTGGAGGGAGACCGCTTTTCAGGGCTCCCGCAATGGCAACTTCTCCCGCCCGAGTTGCGGGGTTGAAGAGCTCCTGGAGCGGGGCCTGATATCACCGCCCCGCGCGGCTTGGAATGGCCGCGGGACTCTGCGAGCGCACGCCAGGTGCTCTAACACCAAGACCCGGTGTGCGACCTTGCACCACCTGGCGTGGCTTTAATGGCTGCGGGACAATCGCCATCGCCAGCCGGGGGCTTTGACTTTGACTCTGACATCGGAGGGGGGGGGGGGGGGAGAGGCAGTGGAGAGATAAGTTTAAGTTTTTTTGGCCTTCCATCACAGCAATGCGATGGATGTTTATGTAAAATTGTAAATTATGTTGTGTCTGGGGTCTATTTGTTTGTAATGTATGGCTGCAGAAACGGCATTTCGTTTGGACCTCAAGGGGTCCAAATGACAATTAAATTGACTCTCGACTTGACTTGACTCTTGACAACCCTGCCTTGCCACCAGGACAACCAACCTTCACGGCCAAGTTAAGAACTCAGCACATACAAACAACTGGGAACTTGAAAATGGCACCAAAACTTAGTGACTCTTCAGTACTTCAGTATGAACAAACTTCAGTATGACTGCTCACGAGGGGCCAAGAGATCCCTCCAGTTTTGCCGTATTATTTAACATTTAATGTATCCCTAATATACTTTTACTACAAACAACACAAATATGTTTCCACCAGTGAAGCATAGCATTGGTATACAGACCATTTTCTTTCCCATCCAAAAAATATGCCTGGTTTTGAATTTGAACCATTAAGGAAAGCAATTCAATGAAGTGTCAAACGGCATTTCGATTTGAGCTTGCAATTGGTGGGTTGCACAAAATAAAAGTATAACTGCCTGAAATCTCAGGCAGCTCTGTTGGTAGCATAATGCCATCCTCAATCTCCCTGAGTGGATGAAATAAGCGGCAAGGGTACAAAAATCATCATTTTTATAAAGTGCCTGTCCAACAGCGGTCAGTGCATCTGTCACTGACAGCCCATTTCATTCTAAAAACTGTCACTCACACCAGGCAACTGTCACAGAATCTTTCAATCATTCATTTCTCGATTCTGCTCATCATTAAAGTGCCAGAGTGAGCAAGACCCATTAAGGTTGCAGCCCGATGGATCAATTGTGTTGCAGCACCTTCTCGGAACCTGGTGGCCTCCTGAATTGGGATTTTGCTTGCAAGGATTAAACCAGTACAGATCAATTAGAATTGTTTTAAATTAATCAACAGCATGTGAGCATGGGTGCGTGAGAATGCCAGTATTTATTGCCCATACTTAAGAAAGTTAAACATTTTCCTGATTCTGTACCAAAAGGGATAAAGGAAATGGTGGCACAGTGACACGCAGTTGTTGCCTTACAGCGCCAGCTACCTGAGTTCGATCCTGACTACGGGTGCAGATTGTATGGAGTTTGTTCTCGTGACCACGTGGGTTTTCCCCGGGTGCTCCGATTTCCTCCCATATTCCAAAGACGTACAGGTTTGTAGGTTAATTGGCTGAGTAAAGATTGTAAATTGTTCCTGGTGTGTGGGATAGTGCAAATATATGGGGATCGCTGGTCGGTGCGAACTCGGTGGGCTGGAGGGTCTGTTTCTGCGCTGCATCTCTAAACTAAACTAAACTTAAACAAATTCAGAAAGGGTTAAAGCAGTGCATTTTTTTTGTGATGGCACACACTGATATGCCAAATCAGCGACTCTGAAAGTTAAAAAGTAGAATTAATGATTTTTAGTGTTTTTAAGACAACCCTGGTAGTAGGGAGTCCACGCCAACCAGTGGTCCCCATATACCAACACTATTCTACACATTTAATTGTAATTGTAATTCATTTATGAGCCAAGTATGTAAACGTAATTTTTCACCCAGAGAGTTGTGAATTTGTGGAATTCACTGCCATTGAGGGCAGTGGAGGCAAAATCACTGGATGGATTTAAGAGAGAGTTAGATAGAGCTCTAGGGGCTATTGGAATCAAGGGATATGGGGAAAAGGCAGTCACGGGTTATTGATTTGGGACGATCAGCCACGATCACAATGAATTGCAGTGCTGGCTCGAAGAACCGAATGGCCTCCTCCTGCACCTATTTTCTATGTTTCTATGTTTCAGACAATGAATCTGATTTGCCAAGTCATACAAAAAAGCAACAAGATACATCTATCTTCTATCTATTAATATATAAAACTCAAATCCATCCGTCCGCCTGCAGTACGGATCCCTTCCTGCCTTTTGATTCGTTGACGGCTGCTCCTTCCTATCAGCTTCCAACACACTTCACAACAAAGTTGCAAGACAGGAACACTCTGAACTTTTCACCTCAATGGGATATCACAGCAAGTGCTTCAACAGAAGGGGGAGGGCCAAATGGTATTGCAATTGGAACTGCTGCAGCAGGCAGGGAGGTGCAATTGGAATGTTTTTTCAATCCACTGCTGAGGGAGGCAGGGGAGTGCTGGAATCTTACATTTGGGAACGGGTTCATTTCCGTTGGAGGAGACGGGTGCATGGTGGATTATTGGGTTGGGGGATCACACCATTTGGGGAGCAGACCCAACGGGTCTGCACTTGGTCTAGTAACACATAAAAATTAAACTTAGACTTAAACAGTCACCACGACGGCATGTGAGAATCCCTAGGGCACACAGCATAAGCGGAGACCCACAACCACCATCAGTTCAAAATCTGGGCCACACACACGCTCCTTCACCGTGATGTGACCAGAGTTGTACCGACCGCTGCAACTCTCTCTGCAGTCCCTGTCCACCCGAACAGTCAGAGAGCCGCCCACACTCGCACTAGACTCTGGGATGTCCTCAAGCAGTGATCACCAAGGTCACTGCACTCACGGCACTCCCTCCGACTCCTCACCAGTGCAGGCAGCACGTCCATCTTGTTTTCTCGGCAACCACTGTGATGGAAGGCAAATGACAAATACCTTCTTTCCTCCTTTTCTCCCACGGTCGGGTCAATTGAAGCTCCCGTGATTGGGGCGATCAAAGCTCCCGTGATTGGGGCAGTCAAATCTCCTGCGTTTGGAGCTCCCGCAGTCGATCCCTACCAAGGGATCGCCATCTCCGCGATGTTAAAGCCGCAGTGTAGATGGAGATACGATGAAAAAGTTGCATCTCCGTCGAGTAAAGAGATTAAAAAAAAGTTTCCCCAAACACCCCCCCACCCCCCACCCTCACATAATACAAAAACTAAAGATACACTAAAAATATACAAGTAACACAGTAATAAAAGAAGAAAAAGACGAGACAGACTGATGGCACAGCAACCATATACAGTGCCAGCGCTGGACCAAGTTTTTTACTACAAATTACTACTGAAGCCAATTACCTACAAATCTGTATGTCTTTGGTGTGCGGGAGAAAATGGGAGCACCTGGAGAAAACCCATGCGGTCACAGGGAGAACGTACAAAGACCAGACAGACAACACCTGGTTTTCTGGCGCTGTAAAGCCACCGTGGTACACCGTGTGCCACCGTGTCTCTTGTTTGTGCCACTGTGCCACCTCCTGGTTGCTTTTGGCTGTTTGTTGATCCCTATGTAAACTTTGAGGTTGCTGAGGTTTTGCCTGTCCCCAGTGTGGCAAAAGAATGCAGCTGAACAGGTTGGGTTGAAACGTGCTTTTGAACTGGATGGCGTTGTACAAGCTGATCATCATATTTTATGCAGAAAAACACTTTTGATCATGAATCAAATCAAGCAACGGTGTGCCAGAAATGCTCTGGATGAAAAGAAATGCTGGATGCTGATGGATGGTTCCCTGAGCAGACTGTCAAAGTCAGTTGGCAGAATGCGTTAACACCAGAACTGCCAAGAAGCAAACAAGTCCTCTTGTTTTGCAAATGGTGAGAAAAGTCCTCTCTAGTTTGTCATGCGTGGTTAGAGTACTGGCTACACCTCGCATTGCCATCAGAATGATTGCTCTGGAAATGAGACTGCTGCCCATCTCCTTCTGGAATGCAGATTTGCCGAGGAGGTCAGGCAAGAGATGAAGGGATATTGGTCAAGGATTATCCCAAGGACAGCTGCCGAACACAGGACATCACACTGTATGGGCTGTTCCCACAAACACACATTAAAACAAACATCAGCTATTGCTGGAGAACCATCTACTCAATGAAAGATACTCTTAAATCTACCTGAAATGCATGGTCTTCTGGAGCCTGGTGTTGTCTATGACTTGGAACTGCAAACTAACATGCTCCAATGTCTAGGACTACATAGAAACATAGAAACATAGAAAATAGGTGCAGGAGTAGGCCATTCGGCCCTTCGAGCCTGCACCGCCATTCAATATGATCATGGCTGATCATCCAACTCAGTATCCTGTACCTGCCTTCTCTCCATACCCCCTGATCCCTTTAGCCACAAGGGTCACATATAACTCCATCTTAAATATAGCCAATGAACTGGCCTCAACTACCTTCTGTGGCAGAGAATTCCAGAGATTCATCACTCTCTGTGTGAAAAATGTTTTCCTCATCTCGGTCCTAAAAGATTTCCCCCTTATCCTTAAACTGTGACCCCTTGTTCTGGACTTCCCCAACATCGGGAACAATCTTCCTGCATCTAGCCTGTCCAACCCCTTAAGAATTTTGTAAGTTTCTATAAGATCCTCCCTCAATCTTCTAAATTTTAGCGAGTACAAGCCGAGTCTATCCAGTCTTTCTTCATATGAAAGTCCTGACATCCCAGGAATCAGTCTGGTGAACCTTCTCTGTACTCCCTCTATGGCAAGAATGTCTTTCCTCAGATTAAGAGACCAAAACTGTATGCAATACTCCAGGTGTGGTCTCACCAAGACCCTGTACAACTACAGTAGAACCTCCCTGCTCCTATACTCAAATCCTTTTGCTGTGAATGCTAACATACCATTCGCTTTCTTCACTGCCTGCTGCACCTGCATGCCTACCTTCAATGACTGGTGTACCATGACACCCAGGTCTCGTTGCATCGCCCCCTTTCCTAATCGTTTAGAGATACAGCACGGAAACAGGGCCTTCGGCCCACCGAGACCACGTTGACTATTTTACCAAGCCAATTAGCCTACAAACCTGTACGTCTTTGGAGTGTGGGAGGAAGCTGGACCACCCTGGAGAAAACCAACACAGGTCACAGGGAGAACATACAAACCTTGTTGAAGCTGGTACTATTGCAAGCTTTAAGAAACATGTATTCAGGCACATGGATAGGGTAGACTTAGGGGGATACAGGCCAAATGCAGGCAGATGGGACTAGTGTAGATGGGACATGCTGGTGAGTGTGGGCTAGTTGGGCCAAAGGGCCGGTTTCCACTCTGTATGACTCAATGACTCTAAGCTGGATGTGGTCATTGTAAATGGTCAATGGAGAATGACCACGGTTTAAGCCACTTCTGTCATTCAACACCAAGTGTCAGGAGTCTGTGATGAAACCCCATGCATTGCTTGTTCAAGAGTTGTAGATAGATAACTGATGCATGTTAAATAGCTGAAATATCTTGCTTTGAAAACATCAACTTGAGTGGTTTGTTTAAACGACATTTCAAATTTTTATGAAGAAACATTTTTGAAATTAAAATGGCTTGTTTAACTCTGTAATTTACAATTCCCACGTGAGAATCCTGCGGAAGAGGTGCGTTGGAAAATGTTGATGTGGCATTCAGCCACATAGGGAGAGTTGCATGCCACATGGAATAACCATAGATCATTTAGGTGCCCACCAAGGTCTCCATTTTCAAGATTGCTTCAGTTCTTCTTTGAAAATGGATTGCATCAAAGTCACAGTGCTTTCAGATTCAATTTCTAAGCCTCATCCCAGCCCCCCAGTGAATCCTACTATCAATCTTTTTAGTTTAGTTTAGTTTAGAGATACAGCATGGAAACAGGGCCTTCAGCCCACCGAGACCACGTTGACTATTTCACCAAGCCAATTAGCCTACAAACTTGCACGTCTTTGGAGTGTGGGGGGGAAACTGGGCCACCTGGAGAAAACCAACACAGGTCACAGGGAGAACATACAAACTCCGTGCAGACAGCACCCTTAATCAGGATCGAACCCAGGTCTCTGGCGCTGTAAAGCAGCAAATCTAACGCTACGCGACCATGCCACCCACCAGCAAAAACATGCCTTCTTTCCACCTTGTATAATTCCCTGGTACCCAGAGATGTCAGAGTACTACCGACTGCATCGTGTGCCTGACCCTCTCCAACAGATTGCATTTATTAATGCAACAGGCTGTCACCAGTCAGACCTCTTGACCATTAAAACCCAGCTCACAATTCCAATTAGTGGATGAACAATCCATCACCCAGTGACAGAAGAAGTTGACAGGAAAAGATAGATAGGATGTCACTGCAAACACTTGGCATTCGCAAGCCAGTTCTGCCTGTGGCAAGTTTTCTGACCTCCTACGCAAAACCCAATTGTTTTAGACTTTAGTTTTAAGATACAGTACGGAAACAGGCCCTTTGGCCCACCGAGTCCATGCCGACCTGCAATCCCTGCACACTAACACTTTCCCACACATGCCTGGGACAATGTACAACTTTACCAAGCCAATTGACCAACAAACCTGTGCGACTTTGGGGTGTGGGAGGAAACAGGAGCTCCCGGAGAAAACCCACGTGGTCACAGGGAGAATGTACAAACTCCACCTATACTGCACCCGTAGTCAGGATCCTGACCATACGTGCTGCCTGCACAGAGGCTGTATGTTCCAAAGACGTGCAGGTTTTTAGGTTAATTGGGTTTTGAAAAAGTGCCCCGGTCTTAGTGAACAGGAGGTTCGTTGGTCGGCGTGGACCCACTGGGCCATGGAGCCCATTTTCACACTGTATCTCTAACCTAAATAGGATGAAGCGCCCCTCGGGAATAGGTTGAGGTTGAATGGGAGATGGGAGTCAGCATGGAAATGATGGGCCAAATGTATTCCTTCTGTGTCATGGTAAGTTTATGCGCGTTTCAAAGCATGTAGTTAGGTCTGGTGGCTTCTATTGTCCTTTCTCTTCTCCCCATCAACACAATGGTAGACAGAGAATTCCTTTGGGAGAAACTATTACACCATTATAGCTGGTGCTGAGGGAAGAAGGCCATCCTGCAGCAAACACACAAAGGCTCCTGAAAACTTGGGAGACACCAGGCAACCAAAGGTGTGGATGGATGTCCTACTCATCCAGGATAGACATGTTGAATTTGAGTTTTATTGTTTTTATTGAAATCTCAGCTTATGAAATATAAATGCAACAGACACAAACAATTCCACTGTGGGGCTCTGTGGGTGTACAGCGCACATGAAATGGTAATAAGAGCTCAGTGCTTTACATCTTGGCGTTCATGCTGTCGAACTGCTTTTATTATGCTGCTGATGATTTGAGATATGGATTTGGAAGAGAGTATCTCATGAGTATACTATTGCAGATTTTTTCTCATGATACGTCACCATTTCGCATCCTCAAATTATCATGACTCAAATGCAAACAATCCCCATTACGCTGTCCAGCAAACTGAACCATCTTACCACGACTAGAGAGCTGTCATGAACTACTATTTACCTCATTGAAGACCCTCAACTATCTTTGATCGAACTTTACTTGCTTTATCTTGCAGAAGGCGTTATTCACATTGTTCCCTTTATCATGCCTCTGTACATTGTGAACGGCTCGATTCTAATTGTGTATTGTCTTTCCGCTGACTGGTTAGCACATAACAAAAGCTTTTCAATGTACCTCGGTACATGTGACATTAAAATAAACAAAACAAATCTCACACACACGCACGCACACATACACGCATACACGCATACACACACACGCGCGCACACACACACGACGCGCACACACATACACACACACATGCATGCGTGCACACACACATGCATACACAGATGTGCGCACACACACACGCGCGCACACACACGCGCGCACACACACACGTGCGCACACACATATGGCACATGCATGCGCGTACACACACACACACGGCACATGTTTTGTTGGAAAGTAAACTGATCAACTGGGTTTACAAGCAGCAATACCATGAAAGCGAGCACCATTTTAATTCCAGAGAAATAAGCAGTGATCTTTGCGGCAGATGAGACATTTTGCAAGGACAGAATCTGCGGACAAGGTGCTGCTCAAGGTAGGATTGTGGCTTTTCCAGGCAGTACATTCATACATGTGCTGCAATCGTGCCTTCTCCTTGTAACAAAGCTTTCACTGAGCTGTCCCAATGCCACCTGTAGCTTGGTACCTATTTGTCAGAAGAAGTCTCTCGACCTGAAAAGTCACCTATTCCTTTTTTCTAGTGAGGCTGCCTGACTTGCTGAGTTACTCTAGCTTTTTGCATCTAACTTTGGTTTAATCCAGCATGGGCAGTTCCTTCCTACACAAGCGGTTTGAGAAGGTGTTTATAGCCACGATACAATTGTTTCTTGACCAACCATCTGTGCAGGGCTTGTACTCCTGTTGCTCACTTAGTCAGAGGTTGGATGGGCAGCAAGGACATGTTGAATAGATCCACTCAAAGAAGCAAGGGACCAAAACACATCGGAGCAGAATGAAGCAATTCAGCCCATCAAGCCTGCTCTGCCATTCGATCGTGGCTGATCTATCGTTCCCTCAGCTTTAAAAATACCCAATTACTTGGCCTGAACTTCCAATGCAACGTTAATGATAAACCTCCAATTGCTACCAGAATTATTTATGGATTACAGACCAGAAGAATTACAATGACGATTGCAATGCAATCTGCAATGACGATAAAAAATTAAACGCCAATCATGCTGAACTACCTCATTGACTTTTGTATTGGAAATCAGATTTTTTTTACGTGGCGGTGAAAAGGTGAATTCACTGCAATACAATTTATCAGCTGAAAGAACTGAACATAAGTTAAGAACAGCTCCAAAGGAAGTAAGCTTTGATGGTTACTTAATTTAAATGTCAATTGCTTCTTTGTGCATGGATAAAATATAGGCACATTATTTGCATAAAAACTTTAATTTTACTTCGGAGTCACGTGAGTGACTTCGTGAAGAACCCGCTTACAACGCATGCGTGTCATTTATGCTAACGCATTGCAACTCGTCATTGTCGGGAGGAAGGACGTTCCTCCCAAACGGCGGGGTTTTCGAACCTGCAACAGTAAGGTAAGTGAACATCGTTTCTTTACTTACCTTTTTTCTACAGAAGGCTGTTGGAAGCTGGCGGGGGAGAAGTCTGCAAGCGCCGACAAGGACAGCAGGCTGCCAGCAACGGCCGGTGGCACGACAGTCCCCCTTAGCGGGAGTTCGTGCGACTTCAGCTCCGGGAAGAAAATACCGACAAGGGAGCACTCCGGAGCCGACACAGCCCCAAAGACCGACGCTACATGGGCCTGGGGCTGTGCAACAGGTAAGACAATTCCTTACCTTTTCTTATTCTTTCCAGGAAGGCTGACGAGCTGCCGCTGTACAGCAGCAGTCAGCCAGCAACGGAAGTCGGCACCACTGTCTCCCATAACGGGAGCGAGTGCCAACTTCACCCCATACGGGGTGGAGGGAAAAACAGAGCCAACAACCCACAAAACAGTGGGTTGTATTAGGGCTCTGGCACTTTTTAAAATTAGCGGAGAAGGACCAGCCCCGTAAACACCGGGGTCGGTCCGAGCGGCTCGAACCCGACACGGAGGGAACGACGTTCACCAGGGGAAAAAATTAAAAAGTCGGGAACAGCAGGTAAGAGACTCTGCGTTTCCTTCCACTTACCCTTTAGGTGCAGACATGGACCGGGTCCATGTAAGCTGCAGAAAGACCGCGGAGTGCAGGCAGCCGGCAGGAGAACAGCAACGGCAGCCAGCAGCGGCAGGAGCAGCGGCAGCGGCAGGTGCAGCAGCGGCAGCCGACAACGGCAGGAGCAGCAAAGGCACTTCGATTCCCGGAGGGGAAAACACCTGTGCCCGACTTCGCTCCTGCAACAGGGGGCAAATTCATTTCTGGGGCAGTATGCCAGTTTCGCTTTGGAAGCGAGTCTGGCTTGAAGCAGCGCTAACGGCCAGCGCCGAGGCCAAGGACATTGCAGTGCAGTTGACTGGCTGCAACCGACCGCGAGGGACCAGTAATGTGAGTACCGGGGTCGGTCCCAGCGGGTTTTTTAGTTACAGATATCGCTTCTTGGGCCTTTTGACTAAGATCAACTATAGTAGCTGTTATTATCAGTTTTAATATCTTACATGTCCCTTATCTAAGGACCATATAAGTAGGAGTGCCCAGAATTGAGGGCATTAGAGTGGAGTTGACCGGCTGCATCGACCGCAAGGGACCAGTACCATCAGTATGGTGGTCGGTCCCAGGGGTCTGAGATAAAGGAGCAGCCAGGAGCGCTGAGAGCGTTGGAGCCGGGTTAAAGAAATGGAATAGATGGAATCAGCTGTGCCAGATGTCCTCCACACCGGCCATATCCACTCCACGGAAGGAAGGACAAAGCTGGAGAAGGAGGACCGTGGAACAGCGGGCAGCCAGCAGCAGCCAGCGGCACTTGGATCAACCGTAGTGGGATCAGCTGTGCCCGATGTCGGCCCCGCACGGGCCAGATCCATGCGGCCGAGCGGTAAGGCTAGACACAAATCAAACAAGGTAGTGGACTCAGAAGGGTCCGACTTTGCATAACCGCCGGCAACCAGCGCCCGAGAGCGCTGGAGCAGGGAGAAGCGGTGTATGGAGCCTTGCTCCAACGTGATAAACCCACAGCAGTACCTCTTTGAGGGCTGCACAATGCTTCTACCCCATCAGAGGGGAGCACTGTGGGTCAGTTCTGGGCTGACCTGCAAGAGGGGTCCGCAGAACAAAAGACAAGTGGGCAGGAGGTAAGCCCCACATGGGTACCCCGTGCGGGACCCTAGAGATCTCTAACTCTAAAAAAGAGTAGGCAGGACCCTGATGGGCCAGAGCCTGGTAATACAGCATCCCATGATCCTAACACAGCAGGGACTCTGCTGGACATGGTGGCTGATTACTTTAACCAAGTCAAACATGGGTAGACTTGGATCCAGGATGGCAATAGTATTACTATATGTCTGGCCACAAACGCCAACAAGAAATATTTACAGAGACTGGCCAGACATCTGCCACCTGGCAACGGTGAGGCATTACAGGTGCCCAGTGTAAACCAATGCATTTGGCAGCATATGGGGACGAACATCAGGAACCAGGACCTCAAGATCCAGAGAACCTTAAAGGAATTGACGGAAGGCATCATAGCATACACCCGCACCCTGGACTAAACGTAGGTAACCAAAGACCATCAAGACGCACTAGCTCTGTTTAGTAATATGCAATATGACCGGAACTACATGTGGAAGGCTGCCATTCAGCCAGCACTGGGACCCTAAAATGCTACCATTTGCAAACAAAGAACTGTGGGTGGACGAAGCAAGACACTGGGGCTCATCAAGGCCAGCGCAAGGGCCTATTTTGGAGCACGATACCAGCCACAGGCAAGGCCATAAAAAATGGGGCTCATACCAGTGGTAGTGCCAGAAATCAATATAACCCGCAGGATCCTTTTTTAGGGTATGGCCAGGGCGGCCACCCGGGAAGATGCGGGAAGCCTCAACCTCCCACACAACCCCGAACAAGAGATATCAAACCAGAACCTCCTTTTCAAAAAACCAAGGAAATAACACAACCACCGGTAACCATGGAGATAGGTGGGTGTGGTTTTCTTCTGTTAAAAAAGGGACCTACGATGGTGGGGGAGGGGAGGTTGCAACACTACGGTTATGTATGGTATATAATCACTACAGATTCATATAATCTCAGCAGTATTCAGGGTTATCTGATAGGATTTACTCATCCCAATAACCACAGTACAACATACACCAGAATGGCATTTTGTACTTACATAAACCAAACAATCTAAAAACCCACATGGTGCTACAAAAATTGTACACAAAAGGTGTGATTGAGCATACTTTTCATGGAACATTAGAATTTGTATCAAACATATTTATTAAAAATAAAATGGAGTGGGGTTGCAGGATTATCATTGATTTTCAACCCTAAACACATTCGTTCAAGATATTCATTTTAAGATGGATACTCTTATTACTGATAAAGACTTGGTGTCAGCTGGGTTTTTCTATATGGCAGGCATTGACTCAAAAGAGGAACTTTGGTAATATAGAGCTTACAAAAGGGGCAATCATCAGCCCCAATATTATTTACTAAAATTCTAAAACCAGCTTGGCATTGTTATGTAAACAAAGCCATAGGGTGATGTATTTCCCCCGTTCGGCCCCATCAATGGGGTACTAGGGAAAATTAAACTACACTCGGCATCTGGAATTCTCAGAGTACCCGACTGGCCTACTAAATCATGGTATTCGGTCATACAGGGGATGGTGTTAGAACCATGTTCCCTAATGAACATAGCCAAAAATTATTAATTTATCCAGTGACTGGAGGCAGTCATCCATGCCATAAGACTATGGATTTATTGATTTGTAGAGTCTAAAAGACCCACTACACGGCATTGGGCTGTCAGACAGAACGATGAATCTCATCTCATCTGTACTAAGACTGTCAACACGGAAGCAGTACCTTGGACACATCAAGAAATGGGGCATATACTGCTTGGACAACAACCTCGACCAAAAGGCGAAGAACATTCTGGCCGTATTGGAATTTTAACAAGCCTCCATTATGATAATCGATGGAGCTACAGTGCCATCAATAGTGCCACAAGTGCACTCTCCAATTACCTATCACAAGGAACGGAGCGGCACGCGGTGGGAACGCACCCCTGGTAAGAAAACCAGGTACTCCGAAATCTGGGACGTGGGTGTCGTTTCTCAACATGCTGAGGAGCTTGTAGCTCATAACAGCATTGTCACTTCAGCAACGGACCAGGAAGATGGTTATGCTCATGGTGTTATTTACCGCACAACGAGTCCAGCCATTAAGCAAACTGAGCCTGGACTCCCTGATCATCTCACCCGAGAAACTGGTGTTTGTCATACAGGATTTAATAAAAGAAAACAGACCAGGTTCATCGGGTCAAGTGTTTGAATTTATGGTATACCCATATGACAAACGACTGTGTATAGCAAGACACATCTAACAATACATAGAATATACTAAGAGCATTCGGGGTCAGAGAATGGCGTTGTTTATCTCTTACAAGAAACCGCATGAAAGGGTCACGACTCAAACTATATCAAGGTGGCTCAAATATGTCCTAAAGATGGCAGGAATAGACACTAATGTTTTTAACTCTCATTCCACCAGGGCTGCAGCAACATCCGCAGCAAAAATTGTACAGGTACCCACAGACCAAATCCTCAGAATCGCAGGATGGTCATCCAAAAAGGGTTTTCCACAGGTTTTATAATAAACCAGTTATTTTTTGGAGCCATCATTGTATTCAGAAAACATTTTACGTTCAACAATATAATTTGGCCGAAAGGTTACAGGGCTATGATTCTCCATGTAAAAAATGTATATATTTTCGTTATAGCACACAACTTTTTGTATAAGTGTGTTTTTAAACTTACTAATTATGCTCTCTCCCAATACCCAAGGCAGTTGTGAAGCATGGACTCGTTCCACGGCATGAGGTCACAGAGCTTTGAAATCTTCACGAAGTCACTCACGTGACTCCGAAGTAAAATAGTAAGATTAAACGAGAACTTACCAGTTTGAAGTTTGATCTGTATTTTATGAGGAGTTACGATGAGGGATTACGTGCCCTCCGCTCCCACCCTCTTATGATCATATCACAAACTGGTATATCTTTGATAATCTTACTATGTTAGATCATTATAGGTTCCTGTGACCTCACACCGCTGCTTTGAAGAATGACACGCATGCGTTGTAAGCGGGTTCTTCACGTAATCCCTCATCGTAACTCCTCATAAAATACAGATCAAACTTCAAACTGGTAAGTTCTCGTTTAATCTTACTAATATACATTGCAACAGCTCTCCTTATGTTTTGGCTATGGGAATAGTCAAAGTGTGGGCATACAAGGAAAGGGTTGTTTTTTCTGAGGGACTGTTATGATTTTATAAATGTCCTGACCTGCAATAATAATGATTTCTGGGATTTTCCCAATGAAAGAAAACAGGAAGTCCCTCTCATTTCTTGAATCTGCAATCCTAACCGACCGCTTCAGAATCCACTGAGTTTTGGTTGACTTTCTTCAAGACCATTGCAATGATTTAAAGTAGCTGAAATTATACCAAAACCCAGTGAAGTTCAGACACTGAGATTATTATTTTTTTTGTTGCATTTGTTTAATTACTAGTGCCTTGCTTCCGCCACATAGAGATAAATCCCATATGTTGGAATTCGGATAAGAAAACTCCCTATTTGTCTCTTCTCAGATGGGCCGGCACAGTGGCGCAGTGGTAGAGTTGATGTCTTATAGTCCCAATGATCCTGATTTGATCCTAACTACAGGTGCTGCCTGCACCGAGTTTGTACATTCTCTTGCTGTGCTGTTGAGTTCATCCGGGTGCTCCGGTTTCCACCCACATTCCCAAAACGGGTTTGTAGGTGAATTTGGCTGTGTAAATTCCCTCTAATGTGTAGGGAGTGGATGAGAAAGTGAGACACCATAGATCTACTATGGATGGGTGATTGGTGGTCAGCATGGACTCAGTGGGTCGAAGGCCCTGTATCCATGCTGTATCTCCAAAACTAAAAGAAAAACATTAAGAGGTGGAGATTTGAGCTCCTCTCTTTTAGACCTCAATAGATATCTAACTCTAGTGAATATTAAATCTTCCTGTACACCAACCATACAAGATTGCAACAACCATGCATTTAAACTTTCTGACAAGTGCTGAATGTGTTCAGATTTTACCTTGCTGGGTAAAATGGAATTGTAAAACACCAAGTGATCCTTGGCTGTTCTCCTAAGTACTGCAAATTCACAGCAGTTCCTCATTTGCCATTCACTGAAAGAATCAATAGGGCTGCAACAAACCAGGAAATTAGCCTAAAGGGCCTGTCCCACGAGCATGCGACCTGCATGCGGCAAGCGCGACCAAACCGGAAGTGGGGGCCGCGCGGAGGTCGAGTGATCCCCGTACAGGGCCGGCCCCACCAGCATGCGCCTGCATGCGGCTAGCGCGACCAAACCTGAAGCGGGGGTCGTGCGGAGGTCGAGTGAGTGACGTGAAGTTCGAGCGAAGTCCGCGGGAAGTTCGCACGTGACGTAAGGCGTCAAGACGTGCATACGGCGTCGAGACGCTGCGCACGCCCGTCGAGGCGGTGCGTACGGTGTCGAGGCAGTTGTGGGCCGGTAGGCCGTTGCTGCGCGTAATTTTTTAACACGGTCAGTTTTTCGGAGCCGCATGGAGTCCATGCTGGTGGGACAGGCCCTTTAATTATTTCTCTCCCCACCTTCGCTGTTACTTCCCACTCAACTGACTCCCATTTCAATTGGCAGGGCATCAGGCTTCCATCCAAATGTTTCACACATCAGTCCCCAGAAGATAAATTTTTGAGAGCTTAAGAGACATGAGTTGATACCTCATCTCCTTTAAATGTAAAGATTATATTTAATCAGTAATAAGCAAAAAATCAGTCGTATTTTAATTAGACCAGCATGTTCCTTCGTTTAAGAGGGAACTGCAGATGCTGGAGAATCGAAGGTTAATGAAGCATGTTCCTTCATTAGACACAAAGAGCGAGAGCAACTCAGCGGGTCAGGCAGCATTTCTGGAGAACAGGAACAGGTGATATTTCGGGTCGGAACCCTGCTTCAGCCTGAAGACTTCTGTTCCTTTTCTCCGGAGATGCTGCTTGACCTGTTGAGTTGCTTCAGCAATTTGTATCTATCTTCGGTATAAACCAACATCAGCAGATACTTCCTACACATGTTCAAATCATTGCCTTCCACCACCTTATATCATCATTATCTGTTGACTATCTATAAGGTAAAGATGATGCACTGTATAAATTTAACTCTAAAGACATCAAAAAGACTCGCTTTCGTTGAAAACGAAGCTTTGGTGTAATTCAACAGGCCATGCAGCATCTGTGGAGGGAATTCCTTGTGTCTCCTTCTTGCTTTTCTGTTCATGCCGTTCATGATCTGTAGTTGTACACTGTGTTTGCTAACTAATTAAATACTTTGTAATTATCCAGCATTTTACTTTTGGGTTTCATGTTCAGCAATGGCTCTTCCCAATGCCATAGGAGGTAGTTGATGCAGGGACTATTGCAACATTTAAGAAGCAATTAGACAGGTACATGGATAGAACAGATTTAAGCGATATGGTCCAAATGCATGGAGGTGGGGCTAGTGTAGCTGGGACATGTTAGCCGGTATGGGCAAGATGGGCTGAAGGGCCTGTTTCCATGTTGTATGACTCTATTGGGGAGATAGGGATTCATGTCATTAGGGATTAAAATAAAGAAACAAAATACAACATTTCACCAACAAGTTGGCAAATGACTGAAAGATGTAGGTTTAGTCCAAGATAAGATATATGTATTTGTCACATGTGCCAGTTGGCACAGTGAAATGTGATCACCATACAGCCATACAATAAAATAAAGAACACAACACACGATAGAATTCAACATAAAACATCCACACACAGCAGAATCAAAAGTTTCCCACTTTCTCCTTTTTCCTTCTACCAGCAGTGGAACAAAACAAGGGGAGGAATGTAGAACTAGGGAAAGGAACCATTAGCAAAAACATATGATTTCTTGAGTGATAAAAAGACATGGCAAACTTTTTAGCACACATTGATGAGGATGCATCTTCTCCCAAACACTTGCAGTCTTAGTCGAGCCATAGGTGTGAAATATGAACTTAATGCCAATGAGCAAACAAGACACTTGTATCTCCGGATATTTCTCAGGTGTAACTCCAGACATGAAGAACTTGCTGAACACAAAGTGCTCGAGTAACCCAGCGGGTCAAGTAGCGTCTATGGAGAACATGGATAGGTGATGTTTTGGGTCGGGACTCTTCTTCAGAGAGTCCCAGCATGAAACGTCACCTATCCATGTTCTCCAGAGCTGCTTTCTGACACGCTAAGTTACTCTAGTCCTCTGTGTGTAAACAAGTACCTGCAGTTACATGTTTCCACATGGAGAACTCGCTCACTGTTTAACCAACAGGAAAGGGTTGTGATTCTTTGTGTTCTTACCTGACCAATGGCCGGAGCTGGTGCCAGATCTATCTGTGCAAGTTTCACTGACTGGTTTGAAGACAGTCTCCCAACCCCCAGTGGAATAACGCCAGTTCTGTGACTCCAGGATAAGAGTGCGTTCCGTACCGTAAGCAATCATAAAGCAGTAAACAACATGGTGGAGCTGACAGCCATAGCCACAACCTTTGTTGATGTTACACACCAGCTTCTTGGCTTTGCTGCAGTCCTTGGGGTTCTGGGGACAGAAGAAGAAAAGTAGCAATTTAACAGCTAGAATTCTGAATTAAACAAAACCAGCAGTGCAGCTGAAGCTAGACATAAAAAGCTGGAGAAACTCAACGGGTCAGGCAGCATCTCTGGAGAAAATGGATTGGTGACATTTTGGGTCAGGACCCTTCTTCAGACTGAAGAAAGTCTTTAGGTCTGAAGAACGGTTCTGACCCAAAACATCAGAGTTACTCCAGCAATTAATCTTTATCTTTGGTATAAACCAGTATCTGCAGTTCCCTTTTCATAATACAAGCAGTGTCCTTTTTATAATACAAGCAGTGCAGCTATCTGCCTTAACATCTGTGAGTTCCCTGCACTTACATTTCTGTCACTTCGAAAATCATGCCACGCATTTCAAAAGAACATTAGAGGATCTAAAGTTGGAAGATTGATATATTTGGGGATGCAAAATCAAAGTTTGATTTTTTAGATGCTCCATTAAACCTAAGCACACAGGACATACAAGGAGCAGGCTGGATAGCCCTTTGTGGCTGCACCACCACATGGACATGTATAGGATGGGGCAAGCAGGGGTAGATAAGCTCCCAACAACCATTAAACATATCAAACAGATATGTGCAACTGTATACAATCTATATGTTTAACATAATTCTCCAAAGACAGTCACTTTTCAGCGAGAGAAGGGGTCTGAATGTGGGTCCCGACCCGAAACATCACCTATCCATGTCCTCCTGAAATAGACAAAAAGTGGTGGAGTAACTCAAAAGGTCAGCAGCATCTCTGGAGAAAAAAGAAAAAGGATCTAGTGAGACGTTGCCTGACCCGCTGAGATACTCCAGCACTTTGTAGCATTTTAGCCTCTGCTGATGATGTAAACTAGATAGCGGCTGATTCTTCTCTCCATCAAAGTCAGTGGATTGTAACAAATGACCACCACATTTTCAATTCAAATTACCAGTGGATCCAAGGTCATCTCCAGTGGAATGTAAACATCCCTATTGTTTAAAAGTAGCAAATCTCTCTCCCTTTTGTCTAAAGTTGAGTAGTGTTGTGTGCTCTCCACGTGTCAGTTGAAAATAACGCTAGATGCCGAGTCTGCAAAGCACAGAATGAATTATGTTTGTTGCCATTAGGTTAATTATCCTCCAATTACCTCTCAAGGGCCTGTCCCACTTGGCAATTTTTTCGGCGACTGCCGGCTTCATTGACTGACGTACCAGGTCAACGAAAATTTTGCGGCGTGATGCGGAGTGGCGCGGCGTGATGCGGAGTGGCGCGGATGACATATTGACGAGCGGTGTTTTTTCAAGCGTTGCAACATTTTTTTGTCGCCGCTGGATTTTGAAATGTTCAAAATCTTTTGGCGACACTGATATGACGCCGGCAGTTGCCGAAAAAATAGCCAAGTGGGACAGGCCCTTTACTCTGCACTGGCCTTGACTCCTCACATAAACCAACAATAGCCACTCAGTCATTTATAAATGGCCTTTTAAATAACTACTCCAAATACAACACAATCTTTTCATTTCACTTTCCACTTGTCCTTCACTTGTCAAAATTCATCCACAGAGCATCAATGACATTACACATCAGTGTCTCCTCATACATCATCGTGAACAACAGTACTGATCTGCCTTCCGTGTTGGTTAGCTTAGACTTCAAAGGCTGGGGATATCCATGCTGGGAAATGCAGTACTCACTCGAGTATGTGCACAGTCAAACACTGACAATCCTAAATCACTCCACAATCAACCACAGAAGGCCAAGTTGGTCTCAGCATATAAATGTACCAAGATATGCATTACATTGGTAGATATTTTTGAATTATTTATTTAAAAAGCAGACTTTATACATCATCCAAATTACTTAGATCACACTCCATTGATTCAGTCTGGTTTAAATACAGTGGGCCAGATGGATGACACAGTGGTGC
Source organism: Leucoraja erinaceus (assembly GCF_028641065.1). NCBI lineage: Eukaryota > Metazoa > Chordata > Chondrichthyes > Rajiformes > Rajidae > Leucoraja > Leucoraja erinaceus. The sequence goes on from NC_073385.1 coordinate 49,261,682, forward strand.
AGTGGAAGAGTTGTTGCCTTACAGCGCCAGAGACTCAGGTTCAATCCTGACTACTGGTATCTGTACGGATTTTGTACGTTCTCCCTGTTACTGCGTGAATTTTTTCCGAGTGCTCCAGTTTCCTTCCACATCTAAAAAGCTTTTGTTGCATGCTTGCCAGTCAGCGTGAGGACCATACATGATTACAATCGAGTCATCCACAGTGTACAGATAAATGATAAAGGGAATAAGGTTCAGTGCGATAAAGTCCAGTAAAGTCCAATTAAATGTAGCCCGAGGGTCTCCAATGAGGTAGATAGTAGCTCAGGACTGCTTTCTAGTTGTTGATAGGATGGTTCAGTTGCCTATAACAACTAGGTAAGAAACTGTCCCCAAATCTGGAGGTGTGTTTTTTGTAGCCCAGCTATATATCTTGAATAAATACTCATCGTTTTCCCCACCAACTGTTTTTTTCCCTGCCACGTAGAATCCAATTTGATTTCAGAAACACAAACAAATATTGAGGCACTCCATGGTTAATCTGTATCCACTGCCAGTTTCATCTATAGGTGTCTGAGATGAGGAGCAGAATTTCATAGAAACATAGAAAATAGGTGCAGGAGTAGGCCATTCAGCCCTTTGAGCCCACACCGCCATTCAATATGATCATGGCTGATCATCCAACTCAGTATCCTGAGTTGGATGATAACAGAACACATATAGTTCCACAGCTCATAGGTATTTGATGTTGCACAATGACGGGACATAAAATGGAGCCTTCTCTCCATATCCCCTGATCCCTTTAGCCTCAAGGGCCACATCTAACTCCCTCTTAAATATAGCCAATGAACTGGCCTCAACTACCTTCTGTGGCAGAGAATTCCAGAGATTCACCACTCTCTGTGTGAAAAATGGTTTTCTCATCTCGGTCCTAAAAGATTTCCCCCTTATCCTTAAACTGTGACCCCTTGTTCTGACATCGGGAACAATCTTCCTGCATCTAGCCTGTCCAACCCCTTAAGAATTTTGTAAGTTTCTATAAGATCCCCCCTCAATCTTCTAAATTCTAGCGAGTACAAGCCGAGTCTATCCAGTCTTTCTTCATATGAAAGTCCTGACATCCCAGGAATCAGTCTGGTGAACCTTCTCTGTACTCCCTCTGTGGCAAGAATGTCTTTCCTCAGATTAGGACCAAAACTGTACGTAATACTCCAGGTGTGGTCTCACCAAGACCCTGTACAACTTCCTGTTTATGAACCCACTGCACAACCTCAAAATAATTTTGTAAACCTTCAGTGGCTCTCATTAACTAAATTAAGAAGAATCCTACACAGCAAAACATTGGCTTGATTTCCTTCCAACAGAACACATATACTTCCACAGCTCATAGGTATTTGATGTTGCACAATGACGGGACATAAAATGGAGAAAACCACGAGTCAACCATGTAATTTTACTCCTTCCATGAGTACTATTATATCTTGATGACATGAAGTACATCATCAGATAATGCAATTATAATTTAGAATGCATGTAAAGAGGAAGGATTGTAACTAAACCTTCTTCCACAACCCTTTGACGAGACACAGTGCTCATTATACTGACTCATAAGTTGAATAATAGTTTTGAGCCATCTTTTCGAAGGGGCACAAAATGATGTAGAAGCTCTCAGCACTGTAGCACAATGTATATTCCAGAATACATCTTACTGGTTCTCACTTACAGAGTAAAGGGCATTCCATTAGAGACGTTCGGATGAAAAAAAAGGGTTTTGGCAGACTTGTAAAATGTTCCTTTTTTTTGAGCTTCAGTAATGTTCAGTTGCTGCTTGCAATAAGAAGTCACACTTCAGCAGTGCCATCAATTAAATGGTTTGCCTGCTGGCAAATTAATTGCCTAAGAATTTCCAAAACACGACACTTTATATAATTTTGTGCTGTCCACCTCGAATATCTTGTTTTCATTAATACACAGGAATAAAAAAAACATGGTGAATGGAGTCAGAGTGTTTAATTGAAATACGTACTGAAACGGAATAATGAAATTTGTACTTGCAGGTTAATTGGTTTCTGTACATTATCCCCCGTGTTCAGGATAAAACTGTAGCAGTGGAATGTGGACTTAACATCGGAGCCGATCCCTTGCCTGGGATCGCTCCAACCACAGCCTGCGGACTTACCATCAGGGCTCGAAATCTCGGGAGAGGCTAGTCGGGAGCTCCAATGATGCAGAGGCTCGACCAGCCCCGACACGGGGTCCGATCATCGTCGCGCGGGGGAGCTGACATCCCCCCGATGCAGGAGCTGATCGCCCCGATGTGGAGGGCCCGACCACCGGCTACGGGAGTCAAGATCGTCCCGTCAACGGAGGGCTTGAGGCTCCCGACCACGGGAGAGCAGAGAGGGGAAGAGATTTGAACTTTTTTTGCCTTCCATCACAGGGAGGAATGTGGAGGAGTCATTGTGGTGGATGTTAAAATGCGTTTGTGTGGTCCGTTGCTTTTTATCTGTATGACTGACTTGGCAAATCAAATTCCTCATATGTTGCAAAACAACCCTTGGCTAATAATGTATTATTGTGATTGTGATAAACACAGTACTCAGTAGATAATGTAATAAAACAAACAAAACAAACTGCAGATGCTGGAATCTTGAACAAAACCTCTGGTGAGACTCATCGAGTCAAGCAGCATTTATGGATGGAATGGACAGGTGAAGTTTCGAGTCAAACCCTTCTTCAGAACATGTGTCTGAAGAGGGGTCCTGACCCAAAACATCACCTGTCCATTCCATCAACAAATGTTTGCTGACCTGCTGAGTTCCTCCAGCATTTTTGCACTGCAGAAACCATCACACTAACCCGTACCATAATAATGATGATCTTCTATGGATTGTGTTTTTGATTGCACTGCAGACTTCGGTGTTTGCACTATTATGGTTACCTCGTAGTACAGTTATTCATTTCTTGTATTATTGATTAATATATTTATGTGCATTATTGCATTAACATATCTGGTGAGCTACAGTAAGTAAGAACGTCATTGTTCTTTTAGTTTAGTTTAGAAATGCAGCGTGGAAACAGGCCCCTTGTCCCATTGTGTCCGCACCGACCAATGACCACTGGTACATTAGTTCTATTCTACACTCCAGGGAGAATTTACAGCGCTCAATTAACATACAAACCTGCACGTCTTTGGAATGTGGGAGGAAACTGGAGCACCCGGAGAAAACCCCACGTGATCACAGGGAGAACATACAAACTCCATACAGACACACCCGTAGTCAGGATCGAACCCGGTTCTCTGGCGCTGTAAAGCAGCAGCTCTATCACTGCACCACTGTTCTGTTGTCAGTATATATGACAATTAAACACTCTCGACTTGGGAACAGTTGTGCACAGTGATAATAGCAGGATTTTAAAGGTCTGTACTTGATTTTTTGCTCCACATTTTTTGTTCTGTTGCAGTAAAAATGTTAAATGGTCCATCAGCAGCAGGTACTGAACTAATGGTTCAGCACGACCACAGCCACATTGATACAAATAAGTATGTTCACAGCTCTAGTGCAATCTGGTCATTAATGGTGGGAATGGAGGAAGAGTAAACAACAGAATTCATAATGAGAGGAAATAAATTCCAACTTGGCCATGTTCAACAACATGAATTGGTCATGGGCCTGCAACATAAACCAAACAAAATACATCACTAATAAAATTAAATCAGGATCTCTGCTCTTCAACCTGAAATCTTCAGCGCAGTTTGTGTATTAGACTTTAGAGATACAGCTTGCAAACAGGCCCTTCGTCCCACTGAGTCCGCACCAACCAATGATCACCCTGTACACAAGCACTATCCTACATACTCAGGACAATTTACAATTTACAGAAGCTAATAACCTACAAACAACCAAGCAACCTTGTGGATGCTAAATATTTACGTTCAATTTAGAGACACAGTGCTAAAACAGACCCTTCGGCCCACGGATCACCAATGATCACCCTGTACACTAGCACTATCCTACACACTTGGGACAAGTATACAGAAGCCAATTAAACTACAAACCTGCATGTCTGTGAATTGTGGGAGAAAACCAGAGCACCACCCGGGGAAAACACAAGCAGTCACAGGGAGAATGTACAAATTCCATACAGACAACTCCCGCAGTCAGGATCGAACCCGGGTCTCCGGCACTGAGGCAGCAACTCTACCGCTGCGCCACTGTGCCACCGCCACCGTCACTGCGACACTGTGTCGCCCTATTGGTTTTTAATGGGACATGTCACAAGACAAACGACGTGAGGGAAAATATCATGAGATTATATAATTTGGTAAAATGCACACCCAGCTGCGAGAGACCACCAAATTATTGGAGCCATTAATCCATGTTGTTAATTGCCTGAGATATAAAATGATTACACATGAACTAATTCAGCAACGCTCTGGGATACCGGATGAATGGTGTATCATGCAGCCTACATCTCACAGATGGCACTTCTAGTGTTTCAGCAGGATGCGGTTTCTCAGCATTTGTGATCAGCTAACACAGTGCAAACTCCTTTCAGTCCTTTATTGAAGTCCGTCTCCAAGGCCTACACTGCACAGCAATAAGTTTATTTAATATGTGCCCATTCCATCAATGTACAAATAGAAGGAAAAAGTAATTGTCATCCCTGGTTTCAATGAGAGATTAATTTACCTCAGTCAGACCTCATTTAAACAGGACTGTCAAATTGCTGATAGACGTAAAAAGCCGGAGTAACTCAGCGGGACAGGCTGAGGGTAGGAATGGGTGATGTTTCAGGCAGAAACACTTCTTTTGAGGACCACTAAGTAGCTGGTGATCAGACGATGATCAGAAACCTGACAGCTTTAGTGCCAAGCAAAGTTTAAGTGGTTGGTAAAAGGGAGAAGAAAAGGATCCGAGAGGATGTTCAAATTTGCCAGAGTTGGTGGATCATTAATTCTCTTCCAGGATCCTCTGAAATGTTGGAAGACCTTACCCTGTGACATTCTCATATGTATGAAAGTAGATACATCTCCTGGGTGTTATCGGATGTAGATAAGGACTCTGTGGGAAGCAAAAGAGGAAATTATAGGAGTCCGAGCAGAGAAAAATGAATCATTGTTGAGGTGCTGGAAGACTGGAGAGTGGTCATTGTTGTGCCTCCATTTAGAAAGGCTGCAACAAAAGGTTTGGGAGCGATAGACTTGTCAACCTCATAACTGTGGTAGGAAAGGTGTCGGAGAGGAGTCTGAGGGATAAGATGTACATTAATTTAGAAAGACAGCATTCAATTAAAGAGTCGCATAAAATAATGAGGCGAATAGATAGTGTGAATGCACAGAATCTTTTTCCCGGGGCAGGGGAATCAAGTACTAAAGGACATAAGTTTAAGGTGAGAGGAGAAAGAATGAATAGGAATCTGAGGTGCAATATTTTTGCACAGAGGGTCGTGGGTATATGGAATGGGCTGCCGGAGGAAGTAGTTAACGCAGGTACAATAACAACTTTTAAACGACATTTGGACCAGCAGTTATCGACTCATACAACATGGAAATCAGCCCTTCGATCCAACTTGCACATGACGACCAAGTTGTCCCATGGCCAGAATCAGGTAACGTCGTACAGCACAGAAACAGGGCCTTAGAACCAACTTGCCTATGCCGACCAAAATACAACCAAGGAACATGGGCAGAAAAGGATCAGATAGAAATGGGCCAAACACAGGCAAATGGTTGCAGCTTAGATGGGCCACCTGGTTCAGCATGTAGGAGTTGTGCAAAAGGACCTGCTTTCGTGCTGAGAGTCTATGGCTGCGGGACAACAGAAGATACTTCCCCTGAAGTACTTCCCTGTCTTTGGCAGGAACTTTGATAGAGGTCAGAAATGGCCGCTAAGAGATCAATTTGCTCCAATTTCCTCCTTGAACACATTGCTTAGTTTAGTTTAGTTTATAGATACAGTGCGGAAAACAGGGAGGGATGGCATTGTTCTAAAAAGATAAAAAATGAGGAGCTGTCTCAGCACCTTTTCACATGCTGCCAGGTTTTTGACGGATGTGTGTGTTTTTATTAATTTACTTTGTAGCAGAGAAACATGCTAGCACCTGGCCAAATATGGAGTAGTGTGAAAATCTTTAACATCTTGGATCAATGGTGAATAGGGAGTTGCATCTAACAGCAGATTTTAAATTCAAACTTCATAGTTTGCCAGAAATCTAAAATATTCGACTTCCAATTATAATCAACTGCCATTGAAGTACGCACTTAACCAAATTTGTAACGCTGCATACTTTCTGTCTATATTCCACTAATCAATACATTAATGGAGCTACCCTGCATAAACTGAAGAGTTATTAAACTTTATACCCAATAATTTGTTGGACGATAGCTTAATTGTATCTTATCCAAATAGAAATCTTCTGACACATCCTTGTGATTTATCAGTTATACAGTCATATACAGTCATATAGTGTGGCAACAGGCCCTTTGGCTCAACTTGCCCACACCGAACAACATGTCCCATCTACACTGATCCCATCTGCCTGCGTTTGGCCTTCTAAACCTGTCCTATCCATGTACGTTTAAATGTTTCTAAAACGTTATGATAGTACTGGCTAGTTCATGTTAGGCAATGGAGTGCTACAAAGCTCTCAATGCCCATGTAAACCATTTGAAGTTCTGTATGTTCTGTTCACAGTAATTAAAATGGAAGCAGGGAAGAAAAAAAGAATTGAAAATCCATAAAGAAAACTATCATTCTTTCATAAAGGTTCATATCATGGCCAGAGAATGGCCGACTTGTCCACGCAGAACAGAGGCTGAGGGGCAAGGTTACATTTTGTTGGCCAGGTGGGAATGAGCAGTGTTGGTGCGTATGTGGGCATCCCAGGGTGAAATAATCATGTCAATCTGACAAACAGTCTGGTTCATTTTCAAGGCTGTAGCCATTGCGAAAAGCAGAGCCAGAGGCAAGGGAATGGAATTTCATGCCTGAACTGGATAGGATGTGTTACGAATACATTGACCAACAATTCCAAGGATGTTGAGTCACCCCTTAAACACCAACTGCAATATTTATTTGGAGACTGAATGAGCAAGGCTGAGGAGCTTTAGATATGTAAGCTGCAGGTCTATGTTTCCTCCATGTGCTGCTTAAACCCATTACAGAATGCCTTGCCAGCAAATCTTACAGCATGTCCCCATGCTGCTCTACAGAGTCCCCTGCTGAGTGGGAAGTAAATGACAGATAAGGAAGAGATTTCGGGAGGGGAGAAGAGGCAGGATGAAATTGGGGGCTGGGCAGTGTCAGAAGTGGCCAACGTGGCTCATCTCACAATATGTAGTCATAGAGACATATGGCATGGAAACAGGCCGTTTGGCCTGGCCCATCCATGCAGACTAAGTTGCCCCATCCAACCTGTCTGACCTGCTTGCATATCCCGCCAACTCCTTTCCATCCACATACCTGTCCAAGTGTCTTTTAAATGCTGTTATAGTGTCTGCCTCATCTACCTCTTCTGGCAACTCATTCCATACACCACCACCCTCCGAGTAAAAAAGTTGCCCCTCAAGTTTGTATTGTCTTACCCCTCTCATCTTAAATATATGTCCTCTTGTTTTTGATTCCCCTCCCCGTCTGTGCATTCACCCTATCAATTTCCCTTCACGATTTTATACACTTCAATAAGATCACCCCTCAGGCTCCTGCGCTCCAAGGAATAAAGTCCTAGCCTAGCCCTCTGCCTATAGCTCAGCCCCTCATGTTCTGGTGACACCCTTGTAAATCTTCACTGCACTCTTTCCAGCTTAAGGACATCCTTTCAGGGTGACCAAATATGCACGTTAACCTACTCGAAAAAGCAAAGCTGCTACTTAATGATAGACTTTCATGGTCTCAGGACATGCCGATGTGCTTTTCAGCCAACAGAATATTTTTGCAACGTTGCGCAGATAATACAGTGAACATTTGCTTTCAGGAGTGTCCTGGCAACCACTTCAGTGACGTTAATTAAGAAATAACTATCAGGCAGGACACTGCGACAAATGGAAGTGAAAAAAGCTGCAGATATTGGAAGCCTGAATCAAATAACAGAAGGTTCCAGAAACAATCAGCAGGTCAGGCAGCGTCTGTCAAGGGAGAAACTGAGTTAATGTTTCTGTTCAGGGGTCCTTCATCAGAACCAGAGAGAATGATTTTGCTTAGGTAGTTTACATCCCAGCGGTATGAACATTGACTTCTCTAATTTTAGATAGCCCTTGCTTTCTCCCCCCTCCCCCTCCCCTTCCCAGCTGTCCCACAAAGCCTACTGTCTCAGCCACTTCCTTTCCTTTTACACCCCCCTCCCCCAACATCAGTCTGAAGAATGGTCGCGATCCGAAACGTCACCTATTCCTTCTCTCCATAGATGCTGCCTCAGCTGTTGAGTTTCTCCAGCATTTTTTGTCCAGCAAGTGCAGTTCTTTCTTCAACAGAGAGAATGATGCTGCTTTTCTTCAAAATAATACTGTAGTGTGGTGGCACCTGGTGGTTGGGCCACTAGCTACACAAACCCAAAGCAATCGGCCATGTGACTGCGATGGCAGGGAGGAGTTAGCACGTGGTACAGGGGTGTGTCGCGGGATATATAACGAACCCTGACCAGCTCTCTTCTCTCTAGGTGTGAGTATCCTTCCACCTCAGCAGGGGCTCAGCTCGAGTCCACGAGGCAACAGCCTCGCAGCAGCAACAACACATTTATCTTAGAGGACCAACGTGCATGTATAACAAACCTTTTATGCCTGAATAAAGTAACCCATTTGTTCACCACGTTTGGTGCTTCTACAGTAGGACCACTCACATTCAGGTCAGAAAGGTTCCCGATGATTAAGCAGACCAAACCACCTCAGGAGTACATTGCAGCTACCACATCCTCCTGATCCTGAGGCAATAGTGCCACAAACCAAGCAACAGCAAACTGAGATGGAAAGTCTCCTACTTTCCTCATTGAGTCAGCTTCTTCCATTTTACCGCCATGGTTTCAAATAATTCCCTCAACATCCTTTGTGGATGTCCGACAAAACAGAAAGGTTTTTTTAGTTTTAGTGGTTCAATGGTGATTTATTTGTCACATGTACTAAGGAACAGTGAACTTAATTGTGTATACAGTTCAGTACAAGTGTCACTGTACATAAGCACTTAGACCAACGTAGATAAGCATCTCAGATTCAGTACAAGTGTATAGTAGTACTACACTGAAACAGTATACAGAGTCACCAGGTTGGGCACAATTTTCAAGTCCCAGTTGTTATAGGTGTAGAGTTCTTAACCTGACCATGAAGGGCCGCTGTCTTTAGTTGTAGAGATGTAGTGTTTCTGCCTTTTGGTCCACTGCGTCTACGCCAACCATCGATCAACTGCATGCTATTTCTATGCTATACCAGTTTCGCATCTTGCACACTAGATGCAATTTATAAAGCCAATTCACCTACAAACCTGCAATTCTTTGGAACGTGCAAGGAAACCAGAGTACGTGGAGAAAAACTACGTGGTCACAGGGAGAATGTACAAACTACGCACAAACAGCACCCATAGTCAGGATCGAACCCGGGTCTCTGACGCTGTGAGTTAGCAGCTCTAGTGTGCGGGTTGAAGGCAGATTTCAGATTTAACATTATTTTGCTTTGCATATGCTTCCATCCCATCAAACCTACTGATACAGATTTTCGTCAAACTATCGTTCGGCATCACAACTTCTTTCTCCAGCCCTTTTCCCGGCAAGTTTGATGATTTGGCTGCAAATGTCCAATGACAGCCTGTGAAAGAAAACCTAGGAATCAGGTTGGGCATCCTCATCCTGGTGACTCAACACCCAGACAGAACATGCAAGAACCCCAGCTCCACAGGCTTGCTTGTAATGAAGGTTTTACTGTGTATATGAGCAACTCAAGACATTAAAATAACTCATTCGAAGAGTGCAAACGTTCCTGGGAATAACACTGAATCCAGACACTGAATCTCAAATAAAAACAGGGGAGGGGTCTGGTGTCAGAAAACACCCATGGAGAGAGAAATGGAGTTAATGTTTTGGACCATCGACCTGTAACGGGTTCAGGCCGCAAGATGAAACTCAATGAACAGGACCTTCATCTCCATCTCCGCATGTTATTGCCTCGATGTTGAATGTAACCATTTCAGATAACCTAGCTCCCCGCTTATGTCAGGAATTCCAAGTTCTGATGCAAGGTTGTCATCTCTCTTCATAGATTCTGTGAGTGTTTGCAGAACTCTACTTTATTTCAGATATCCAGCAGCTGCCCAGGTCTACGTCTCAAAGTTCCAGCACAGTTTATTATTCTATTTGTTTATTGTCTGTCCTCGTACATTTTGTTCTATTTACATGATTCCAGCTGTGGCGAACAAGCAGTCAGCATTCTCTGTGAGATGGTCAAAGGTATCAAAGGTATCAAAGGTATTTTATTGGTCGCATTCACATTCACCTAGGTGTAGTGAAGCGAAATGCTTCTTGCCATTTTGCAGCACATAAAGAAGGAATACAGACATAACATTAATAAGAGTTTTAAACATAAAGAACATCCCCCCACAACGGTTCCCATTATGAGGGAAGGCACAAAGTCCAGTCCCCAACCCCAGTTCACCCATAGTCATAGAGTCGTATTGCGGGAAACAGGCCCTTCGGCCCAACATGCCCATGCAGACCAACATGTCCCATCTCCACTTGTCCTACCTGCCTGCATTCATGAGAATTACATTTCTGTCGCTTGAAGAACTTTGATCACCCCTAAACATCACCTCAGCTTTCTCCATCCATCCCTCTGCAATTTAAAACATGCTTAGAAACATACTGTAGATACATAGAAAATAGGTGCAGGAGTAGGCCATTTGGCCCTTCGAGCCAGCACCGCCATTCAATCTGATCATGGCTGATCATCCAAAATCAGTACCCCTTTCCTGCTTTCTCCCCATACCCCTTGATTCCACTAGCCCTGAGAGCTATATCTCACTTGAATACATCTTGTTTTTTTACGTTTCTCATTCTAATCATCCTGAAATGTTAACTCAGTTTCTCTCTCCACAGATGCTGCCTGACTGACATTGTTTTTCCAGCCTGTTCTGTCTTCATCTCAGCTTTCCATCATTTGCAGATTTTCCGTTTCTTACTTAAGCCCCTGTCCCACTTTCACGACCTGATTGGCGACCTCTGCCGAGTTTGCCCTTGACTCATACTCGCAGCTTGGTCGCCACGAGGTCGTAGGAGGTCTTTGTAACTCTTCCTCATGCTCGTGAGTGGTCTCCGCATATGTGGCCTCAAGTAGGTTGTGGTGTTTTTTCCAGCCTGATAAAAAAAATGTCCACGAGTAAAAAAAGGTCGGCATGGAAAAAATCAATACTTTTTACTCGTAGGTAGGTCGTAGGTAGGTGGTGATGGTAGTCGTAGGTCGGTAAATGGCCCGAGAAAAAAAATACAAACATGACATCATTTTCCACTCATAGCTCGTCGTAGTTGGTCTTAGGTGTGGAAGATTGAGGTTGAGGGGGGTCGTAGGGGGTATACATAGTCGTAGGAGGTCGTAGACATTGTCGTAGGAGGTCTTTTACTTCGGTGAGCCAACACGACCGTGACATTTTTTTCAACTCGTCTAGGGTCTTCTAAACTCGTGGATTAGGTCGTCCAAGTGGGACAGGCCTTGTGTACTTCTGGATATAGGGCAGCTTTTTTTTAAGGGTGTTCAATATTTCGGCAAAAAAAAAATCTAAATTGCAGCACTGCCTCAAGCACTTTGCTTTGCATTGTATTTAATTTAGTCTCAACAGTTCTAGAATTGATTTTGGTTATACCTTTTACAAACTATATGAGGAATTGGTTGATTTATAGACTCTTTAATAGATGAATTTCATTAGCATTTGCACAAAGATACCACCAACAGATACGAGATAAATCTCTTGTCAGATGGCTGTTAAAGTCCTTAAATAAGTTTAGGCCACCTCAGCGTTAGTCTGATGTGACACTTGAGTGTGCAGCTGTATAAATACTCTCACACGCAGCAGAGTTGGCACTGAATTATCTATCCATTTCTCTCCCAGAGTCCATGCAGTTAAGGGACAGGAGATGACAGTCATTACTTTAGTAAGTCCCACGCAGCAATGCTTTGCCCTCAGGCGAGATCCTCAATGTCAGCAGATGGTTTCCATAAACAAGTCCCTTCAAAAGCAGCTGCTCTTCCTCTTCATCTGGTCTCACAGAGCAAAACCCTTCTGCTGCATTTGGTCCAACAACTAACTTTTGGATACTGACAAACAAGATTACTCGAGTCAAAACCATTTCATCAAACAAAAGGATGATGTTTCCGCATGCTGTGGAAGGAATTATTTCAAACCATCCCATTTACTGCCACTTCAGAGCAGCATAGTGGCGCAGCGGTAGAGATGCTGCCTTACAGCGCCAGAGATCAGGGTTCGATCCTGACTACGGGCGCTTGTCCGTACGGTGTTTGTACGCTCTCCCCGTGACCTGCGTGGGTTTGCTCTGAGATCTTTGGTTTCCTCCCACAGTCCAAGACGTACAGTTTTGTTAACTAATTTGCTTGGTATAAATGTCAATTGTCCCTAGTGTTTGTAGGATAGCGTGAATGTATGAGGATCGTTGGTCAGTGTGGACTCGATTGGCTGAAGGGCCTGTTTCCGCGCTGTATCTCTAAACTAAACGAAACAATCTCATCTCCCAATTCATTTTCCTGTGATCTACACCCTCTCAGTTGCCCATTAATGCCAAATCCATCTCTCACAGCCCCAACCCACTCCCCGCCTAACACACTGATTTTTCCGACCCTCACATATGCTTGGGCAATTTACAGTTGATAACTAATCAAACCATCAGCAAATATTCTATCGCCTCCATCTCTTCACACCCTACTTTCTGCCTGGGGAAGTGGCCCCACCCGAAACGTTACCGACCCTTTTTCTCCAGAGATGCTGTCTGACCCGCTGAGTTAGTCCAGCATTTTGTGAGTATCTTTTGGTACTGGGAAGAAACCCAAGGGGAGGAACATGGTCACAAGGAGAACAAAGAATCATAGTCGCAGGGCACAAAAAGGGGCTCCTTGTCCCACTATGTCCATGCCGACAGTTCTTGCTTGTGTATACACATCCCATTTGCCTGCATTCTCCTTTGTTTTGCCTCTTTGTGTCTGTCTAAATGTCTCTTAAATATTCCCTTCACTTCCACTGGCAGCAGATTCCAGACATCAAACATTCTCACTTAAAACCCCACTCCTCAAATGCCCTTTAAAACTCGTTCCTCTCACCAAAAACTAACACCCTATTGAAGAAGGGTCTCGACCCAAAACATCAGGTCTGAAGAGGGGTCTTGACCTGAAACATCTCTTACTCCTTTATTCCAGAGATGCTAACTGACGCACTGAGTTACTCCAGCTTTTTGTGTCCATCTTCAGTTTAAACCAGCATCTGTACTTCCTTCCCACACACCTTATTGTTTTTTTATCCCTATTGTAGGAAAAGATTCTGACAATCTATTCTATTTATGTCTCTTACTTACTTCTTTCATGTCACTCTTCTGCCTTCTTTATTTCAGGATAAACTAACTCAGCCCATCCAATCTCTCCCCATAACTGAATAACTGAACACATAACCCCAATCTAGGCAACATCCTGGTTAATTTCCTCCAAAATCACTTTCCCATAGTGTGGCACCCCGAATTGCACACAATACCCCAAATGTGGCCTATCCTGTGATTTGTTAAGGTTGAAACATAACATCCCAACTCTTATATAACAGCTCAACTTGTATGCCGCTACATATAAAAACAAGCAAGTCAGAAGTCTTATTCACCACCATATGTTGCGACTTATAGGTGGCTCTCCACATGGACTCCAAGGTCTATGTTCACATCCAACACATGAGGGGCAATTTACAGAAAACAGTTAACCTGCAAACCTGCACATTGTTGGAGTGTGGGAGGAAACCAGAGCACCCATAGTCAGAATCCAACCTGTGTCTCTGGCGCTGTAAGGCAGCAACTTTACTACTCTGCCACTGTGCCGACATCAGTGTTATTCATCAGTGCCTTACCATTTACTTAATATATCCCATTCCTATTTCGCAAAATGCATCACTTCAGACTTGTCAGGAATAAATTAATCTACCACAGCTCTGTCCAAATTTCCAACTGATCTATTTCCGGCAGTACTCTGAGACACCCTTTCTCATTATCCAGAACACCATCAATATTTGTTGTCACCTATATGTTTAGATATCGTAAAATTCACGTCCGAGCCATTAATATATATTACAAATAGCAAAGGTCCCAGCACTGATCCCTGTCTTGACTAACCCTTGATTTCCTTTCACACCACCACCCTCGATCTCTTATCATCAAGCCAATTTAGAATCCAGGTTAGCAAGTGCAAACTCTAGAGGTAAGAAACATCCCAATAATTTCAAGGCGAGAGGGATAAAGTTCAAATGAGATGTGCGGGGCAAGTTTATTTTACAAAGGGGGTAGTGGGTGCCAAAAATGCGTTAACAGGGGTGGTGGTGGAGACATGTATTAAAGTGACATCTCTATCGCTTTTTAGATAGACACATGAACATGCAGGGAATGGAGGGATATGGATCACGTGCACGCTGTGATGAGATTAGTTTATCTTGGCAACATGCTTGACACAGAATGCAGGAGTAACTGTGGGCCAAAGGGCCTGTTCATGTTATGTGCTGTACTATGTTCTATGTTCTAGTTTCTATGTTCTTGCTTCTATATCCTATGTTCGGTGTTCCAGGTTCTAGCCTCTGTGTCCCAGGTTCTTTGTTCTATGTTCTGTGTTCTATGTTCTAGCTTCTATGTTCCATGTTCCAGCTTTCTAGCTTCTATGTTCCATGTTCCAGCTTCTATGTTCCATGTTCTAGCTTCTATGTTCTATGTTCCAGCTTCTATGTTTTATGTTGTAGCTTCTTTGTTCCAGGTTCTATGTTCTAGGTTCTAGCTTCTATATTATAGTTTCTGTGCCCGATGTTCTAGGTTCTATATTCTAGGTTCTGTGTTCTATTTTCTAGTTTCTATGTTCTATGATCTAGCTTCTATGTTCTAGCTACCATCTTCTATGTTCTAAACGCAGGTATCTAGAGTTGTGAGGCCAATGTATAACTATGGGGCCATTGTGCCACCTTCTGATACAGAGCATCCCACCTCAGATGCTAAAATCTATCCTTGCAAAGATAAGATAGAAAAACAATGAAAGCAGAACATAATTACAAGGATAGCATGGCAATGGCTGGGATTTTATGGACAAGTTGTCACTCTGCTGCAGCAATGAATGAAGCGTCAAGGACTTATCCCACTGCGGGGACCTAATTTGCGAGTTTAGAAGAGTTTGCGTTCGACTCAAACTCGCAGCATGGTCGACACGTGGTCCTATGAGGTCTATGTAACTCTCTTTCATGCTCAAGAGAAGTTCCCGCGTACATAGGCCTCAGTTTGGTCGAGGAGCATTTTTTAGCATGCTGATAATTGTCCGCGAGTAAGTATTGGTCGGCATGGAAAAAAATCGATATTTGTTTTACTCGTAGGTTTAGTCAGAGTAAGTCGTAGTAGGTCGGCATGTTATTCGTGGGTAATCAAAGGCAATCGAAGGTAATCGAAGGTAGTCGAAGGTAATCGAAGGTGGTCGTCTTCACTCTCCACTATTCAGTGTCTAATTTTCCCGAAGCTAGTCTTCAACATAGTCGAAGGAGATCGAAGGAGATCGAAGGATGTCTTCTACATAGTCCAAGGAAGTCTTCTATATATTCGTAGGAGGTTATCTACATATTCAAAGGAGGTCATAGGAGGTGATCTACTTTGGCAAAACAACAAGACCATGACACTTTTTAAAACTCTCCTAAACTTTTCTTAACTCGCAAATTAGGTCCCCGCAGTGGGACAGGCCCTTGTCACTGTCAACAGCAGAATGCCACAGCTGCAGCTGCAGCTGTGCTATACACTTGTATAGCACTGGTTTTCAGAATTTGTCATGTAAACTCAGGAATAAAGGGCATGTGTCATATAGCAATGAGAAAATTATACATAATCAAGCGAGCTACTGGTGCCTTGCATTATAAGAACGCATTCAACTTAGCTGCAAAAGCACTCTATGTCTGAAGAAGGGTTCTGACCCGAAACAGATCTGAAGAGGTGTTCCTGTTCCTTTTCTCCAGTGTTGCTGCCTGACCGCTGAGTTGTTCTAGCACTTTTTGTCTATCTTTGGTATAAACTAGCATCTGCAGTTCCTTCCTACGCAAGCATTCTACTAACTGCGCTGTCCCGAAACTCAAGAAAAAGTTACATTTATAAATACACAATAATGCCACACATTCAGCAGCAAGAAACAATCATTCACTATGTCTACAAGACCTGAAGGTGTGTTGGTACGTCCATGCGGGCAGCATATTCCCACTCCAATCCATTCCCTAATCCGTTCCCTAATCCAATTGATTAGTACAGGTTTTTCAGAGGTTATGGGGAGAATGGGGTTAGGAGGGATGGCGGAGTAGACTTGATGGGCCGAATGTCCTAATCAATATCATCAATATTGATTAGGATATTGCTTCATCAATATCCCGCTGTTTTCGCTAAACAATTCTACCTCAATGTTTTCCTGATACTTCATTTTCCAATGAGACGCCAGTGTTCACAAAGCATTACATTGCCAGGAATGTGATGCTGTCACGCGTAGGATTGGGAACATCTGTGCATGGTCTCAAATCGCTCCCTCCATCTGCATACATTTGCGTTATCTTTATTACATAGTCACTTCAGACATGTTGCACTAAAGTAAGACTTAAATCACATTTCCATTTATAGTACAAGAATAAGCATTAGAGAATAGCTATGGAGGTTTCCATCTTGGAATAGAGCTGTTTGCAGTTAACAACATTAAAATGATTGCAAGAACCTAGAAAGACTGACTTGTTTACTTTTATACTACAGTGTGGAACAGGCCCTTTGGCCCATCGAGTTCACGCCGACTATCGATCACTCATACACTAGTTCTATGTTTTAGGGTCAATTTACAGAGGGCAATTAGCCTACAAACCTACACGTCTTTGGAATGTGGGAGGAAACCGGAGAAAACCCATGCAGTCACAGGGAGAGCGTTCAAACTCTGCACAGTCAACACCCGTAGTCAGCATTAAACCTGGGTTTCTGGTGCTGATAGGCAGCAGGTCTATCGCAGTGCCATTGTACACTGTGTTACTGCTGATAATAGCATCATAAAAGAAAAAGTATGCCATTGCTTTGGAAAGGTACAAGTACCAGGTGAATTAAGCCAGGACCAGAAAAAGAAATCATACTTACCACTGGGATGAAAACACTAACAGACTAAAAAGAATGGAGTAGCTGTTCCAGCATCCTCCAAAACAAGAATTGTTTTAAACCTCACACATCTAAACAAGCAGCAAACCTGACAGAACTGATGAAAAAGTCGCTAAACACCAACTGTCACTTTCATAACATGAGTATTAACAAACCCAAGGAGACGGTGTGCATTGAGTCGAGCATGTCACATTGCAACAGAGCACCCTGCCATTATCCAGGCAGAGGATTCTCTCAATGTCTGCTAACAATGCCTGTAGATGCTGGAATGTTACGCTTCAGTATTAACAACAATCATTGATAAATCAACACCAAAGGCTGGCGTAACTCAACGAGTCAGGCAGCATCTCTGGAGAAAAGGAATTGATGACATTTCATGTTGAGATCCTTCTTCATACAATCCCTGTTCCAGGCGTACACTGGCCCTATCCCCAAATTCTATCTCCGCTATAAGGGATCTGAAGAAGGGTCTTGACTCAAAACGTCACCTATTCCTTTTCTAGACGGATGCTGCCTGACCCGCCGAGTTACTCCTGCATTTTGTGTAAACCAGCATCTGCAATTCCTTCCTGCACAGTCTTTGATAAATGTGAGAAATTCATTGCAGAAAGATATCACCAAACTGCAACCAAAGCCTGCATTGAGCGTCATCAAGCCGAGAGGGATTATTCAAGAATTACTCAATTATAACTTCAGAGTTATAATTCCAATCATTGAGTTGTACATCATGGAAGGGGTGATTTGGCCCTTGCAGTTATGTGGACCGTTTATCTCTCATTTACACAAATCCCTTTCATTCCCCCCACATCCCAGAATCTATTACTCACCCGCACACTAGGGGCAATTTACAGTGGCCGATAATCTAACAACCTGTAAATCACTGCTGGATGGAAGACATCTTCAACCACCTTTGTCATATTTTGCTTGGACAGCTGACAACCCAGCGGTATGATATTGATTTCTCTAACTTCAAGTAACCCTTGATTTCCCTTTCTCTCTGTCCCTCCTCCACCCTAGTTCTCCGACTAGTTTCACTGTCCTTTTTATTAATTTTACTGATTACATGCCTCCTTGTCACTTTCCCCTCAGCTAACAATGTACCATGCGACATTTCCGTCTCATTAACCTGGGGTTGCTGGATCTGTAAGGCAGCAGGTCAACAAGCTGTGCCACCCACTGAAGTGGAGGTAATCAGCAGTGGGAAATGTTCAGTGCTCCCATTTTCAGTTCTGTTGTTACTAAACTCGGGCATTCATTTGCAAAATCATTCTGTCCAGCCCAGTTCCTTTACAAAACTTTTCAGCAAAGATGTCCATGAACAATCTTTTTGTGATCTGACCTGTGATGTTATGGCATAGTTGTGTGTCACATTCAGCTTTACCTTGAGCAGTCTGAAGAGGTGTCCCGATCCAAAATGTACGTTATCCATTCCCTCCACAGATGCTGATTGATCCACTGAGTCACTGAGGTGGGGAGATTAGATACAATTACACTAAGTGCTGGAGTATAGTGCCTGTCCCACCAGCATGCGATTGCATGCGTCTAGCGTGACCAAACGTGGTCGCTTGAGGCATACAGCCGCACCGAGGCCAGTCCCACTTCGAACGGTGGAGGCGTATGGAGTTGTGCGGGGCTGGTCCCGACATCGCGCGGGGCTCCGAAAATCCTGCACCGTCCAAAGGTTCCGCGCGCCAACGGCCTATCGGCCCACAGGCGCATTGAGGGCAGACGCAGCATCTTGACGGCGTATGCAGCATCTTGACAGTGTACGCAGCGTCTTGACGGCGTATGCCTAGCACGCGGCATTGCACGATGACGTCACCGCTCGGCATGCCGTTGCATGATGACTGATGCTGATTGATCAGATGCCATGCGACGCCGTCCGATGCCGAGCGATGTCCAAATTCAGTCGGCCCACCTCCTGCCCAGCTGATTGGTGAGTAGGACGTAAATTACGTCACGCGCGTACTTACCGCGAACTTAGCGCGAACTCCGCTTCCGTTTGGTCGCGCTAGATGCATTCAATAGCATGCTGGTGGGACAGGCCCTCAACTCAGCGGATCAGGCAAAATCTCAGGAGGACCTAGATAAATTGCATTCTGGGTCGGACCGTTCTTCAGACGGGAGGAGGGTCCCAATCTAAAACATCACCTATCCATGTCCTCAGAGATGATAACGACCCACTGTGTTGCTCCAGCACTTTGGGATTTGCTTAAGATTGCAGCATCTGCGGTTCCATGTCTCTCTCTTCTGTGAGATATTTCAACGATATTTAGGTAGGCACAGGCCTGGCAGAGTGTGGACCAAGCATAAGCAAATTGATTTTTGTTGATGGGTAAAAGGTTCAGGATGGCCAGTGATCCAAAGATGCGCAGGAAGGAACTGCAGATTCTGCTTTATACAGAAGATAGATACAAAGAAATGGTGTAACTCAGCAGGTCAGGCAGCATCTTCAGAGAAAGGAAATATGTAGGTGTTGTTTCGGGTTGGAAGCCTTCTTCAGACTTTCGGGTTCTGACCCAAAACGTCACCTATTCCTTTTCTCCAGAGGTGCTGCCTGATCCGCTGAATTACTCAATCATTTTATGTCTATTTATGGTGATCCAAAGAGCCCTTTTCAGTGCTGTATGATGCTATGATTCTAAAGCTTGCGGCATACTCGTGGTCAATGTGAATAATGCAGTCGGCAATGGTTCTAATTAACTTGAGGAGATTCCCATGAACTCCGAATTCATCAGGATCAGACACACTGCTATCTGAAATAAAGGACAGTTAACCGGAAAAGCTGGTCTGCCAGTCATGATGAAGGTGACCTGGCAGTATGGTGTCTATGTCATCTGTTTTTTTGACTGATGACAGCTTGCTTCCATTTGGAACCACTTCAGGAGAAGAGACTGCAGCTGATGGCAAAGGGTGATGTCCACCCATTCTGCTAACTGTCATTGTGCAGACTAAAGAATGATCATCGAGTCATACAGCGTGGAAACAGGCCCTTCGACCCAACTTGCCCACACCTGCCAACAAGACCCAACGACACGTCCCACCTGCCTGCATTGGGCTCGTATCCCTCTAAACCTGTCCTATCCATGTACGTCTAAATGTTTCTTAAATGCTGTGATAGTATCTACCTCAACTTACTCCTTTGGCAGCACATTCCATACATCCACCACCCTTTGTGTGAAAAAGTTACCCCTCAGATTCCTATTAAATCTTTCTCCCCTCACATTAAACCTATGTCCTCTTGTTCTCGATTCCACTACTCTAGGCAAAAGACTGTGCATTTATCCAATCTATTCCTCTCATGATTATCTGAATGGTGGCTGATTAGGAAAAGGGGAGATGCAACGATACCTGGGTGTCATGGTACACCAGTCATTGAAAGTAGGCATGCAGGTGCAGCAGGCAGTGAAGAAAGCGAATGGTAGCAAAAGGATTTGAGTATAGGAGCAGGGAGGTTCTACTGCAGTTGTACAGGGTCTTGGTGAGACCACACCTGGATTATTGCGTACAGTTTTGGTCTCCTAATCTGAGGAAAGGCATTCTTGCCATAGAGTGAGTACAGAGAAGGTTCACCAGACTGATTCCTGGGATGTCAGGACTTTCATATGAAGAAAGACTGGATAGACTCGGCTTGTACTCGCTAGAATTTAGAAGATTGAGGGGGGATCTTATAGAAACTTACAAAATTCTTAAGGGGTTGAACAGGCTAGATGCAGGAAGATTATTCCCGATGTTGGGAAAGTCCAGAACAAGGGGTCACAGTTTAAGGATAAGGGGAAAGTCTTTTAGGACCGAGATGAGAAAAACATTTTTTACACAGAGAGTAGTGAATCTGTGGAATTCTCTGCCACAGTTGAGGCCAGTTCATTGGCTATATTTAAAATAATAATAATAATAATAATCTTTATTTATATAGCACTTTTCAACAAAACCAGTATTTGAACCAAAGTGCTTTACAGAGATTGATTAAATTAATAGAACAGATCAAATGTCAATAAATCCATAAAAACAAAAAAAAAAAGAGAAAAAAGAAAAAAGAAAAAAGGGAGTTAGATGTGGCCCTTGTGGCTAAAGGGATCAGTGGGTATGGAGAAAAAGGTACAGGATACTGAGTTGGATGATCAGCCATGATCATATTGAATGGCGGTGCAGGCTCGAAGGACCAAATGGCCTACTCCTGCACCTATTTTCTATGTTTCTATGATTTTGCACACCTCTATGAGATCACTCCTCATCTTCCTGTGCTCCACGGAATAGAGTGAAAGGAATAGATCAGTTAAATAGGGCACTGGAATAATCCTGGCAATCGTAGAGCAGCACGAGTATGTTGCCACAAGGAAATATAGTGGCAGGAAATTAAGTTTCCTTCATGGAAATAAGTTGCCACAAATGTTGGAACGACGCCATGTTTAAACGTACAGGAACTACAACATCAGACTGAGGATATAAACTCACTGGCAGTCATGGCCAAACCACCTGTGGAAAATCATTGATTTTTGAAAACATAACGTACAAACAAGGAGAATAAAAACGTAATGGAAAACAGCTGTGAGCAATAAAGTACACTTGGCCTTTTCACGCTGTCTACAAGTCCTGCTGACATATCCCGACATTGTGAACGACCATTTCAAATGTATATTCTGAGCTGTTGTTCTTATAAAAGTCCACAAGAGCGACTTGAATTTGGAGATGGAGAAGTTGAGAGGGAAAAAAAGCATTCGAAAGTCAAGCAAAAAGCCTCAGCACAACACACTTTCCCTGGCAGAGCTAAAGTAACTTGGAATGTTGATTAATGTGACCAAACATGACCTGCCAAATATCACTGCATGCCTCGAGTACAGGCCACTGATGGAGATTGGAAAAACAGGATTGCGGTGAAGAACTATGTGGAGCTGCAATTCAGCAGCATTTTGACTCTACTGACAGGCTCAGGCAAACGAGAGAATATGTGTTATTAACAGTGATTTTTGAAGGCTGTATCCCGAAGATATGAAACAAGAATAAGAAATACAGTGCCAGCTGCTATGTCAGGAGACTATATTGGAGAAGAGCGGCAACCTGGAGGCATAAATTGGCAGCTATTGAAGAAGACACTAATTGCTTTTTATTATATTTTGATAATCCTGAGAGTTGAGAGAAGTGGTTCCGCGTAGGCTGGTCATATTTCAATCTTTGTCATGTTGGATAAAAGAACATTTCATAATTATTGATTTTGTGTTCTGTAAATAAACCAAGGCAAGAGAACATGGGAACATAGGAACTTACGGAGTTTCATATCAGGACCAAATTGTTATGTGATAGAATGAAGAATGCCCAACAGTCTTTTTCTCAGGTTGGATGGCACCCAACCCGATTATTATTTCCCGCATTTTTTGCTCACCTGCTTATTCTCAACATCTCCAGTGCTTTGCTTTTTGGTCAAATTATTATCTTATACTATTGCTTGTTAGTCTGTTTGGTCTCTGGACCGTGGCATTTTGAGCCACTTTACACTACTTTTGATCTAAGGTTTACATTAGTGATCGCTGGTAGGTTGGAGAGAAGGCCAATAGATGTGAATGAGGCAATTGGCTTTTACGATTAAGGATTATTTGGACTTTAGATGTTAGTGATACAGTGTGGAAACAGGCCTTCGGCTTACTGATTCCTTGCTGTCCAGCGATCACCCCATACGGCAGCACTATCCTACACACTAGGGACAATTTTACAATTTTTCTGACTGAAGTCAATTAACCTACAAATCTGTACATCTTTGGAGTGTGGGAGGAAACCGCAGCACCCTGAGAAAACTCCCGCGGTCACAGGGAGAACGTACAAACTCTGTAGAGACGGCAGCTCTACCACTGCGCCAATGTGCCACCCTAGAATCAATCACAATAACTATTGGAGAATTATAAACACTGGAAGGGTCACATGTTTGAAAAGGCCTGATGGTTATTTCATTACACTTCAATAATAGCTGCATGAAACTTGTCTAGTAAAAGTTTATGCAAGAAACAACTCATTAGCATTAAACCAGAGTACCACAGCACATATCTCAAAACCGCAGGTGAAACATATTTCCAAACCGTGTGTTGCAATGAACTGGTACTCATAATCTGTGCACTTGTACCTTGCGCCATTAATATTTAATGTCTCCTCTTATCATGCTCTAAAATGTTTGAAAGGAGCCAACATTCATTTATTCACAGGATTCAGCTATTTTTCCACAATCATTCCTCAGTTACACATCATTTGCCATAATCAGACCATGGAATTAATTTGGAAACACAGAAGTCACAGGAACATGCCCTTCTGCCCATGATTTTGGTGCCAGACTCGATGCCACTTTAGCAAATCTCTTCTGCCTGCACAAGATACCGATCGCACCACCCCCTGCTTATCCATGTGCCTAAAACCCACTCAAATGCAACTGTTGTGTCTGCTTCCACCACCATCAATGGCTGAGTGTTCCAGGCATACACCACTCTCCGTGTAAAACAACTTCTCCTGCACAGTAGATGAACCCTCCAGTGTATCCTCTCAGATTGCAGCTGTGACAATCTCCCTGGTTCGTAATGTCCATAGTTA
This sequence comes from Leucoraja erinaceus, assembly GCF_028641065.1. Taxonomy (NCBI): domain Eukaryota; kingdom Metazoa; phylum Chordata; class Chondrichthyes; order Rajiformes; family Rajidae; genus Leucoraja; species Leucoraja erinaceus. The sequence continues at coordinate 49,285,598 of NC_073385.1, forward strand.
ATATGATCCACAAACTGACCAATGTTTTAGAAAATGTCAACTTTGTTCCATGGATCTAGCTTTCAACAAACATTCTGGGTGGCACAGAGGTGCAGCGGTAGAGTGGTATTGAAGCAGCAGAGTTGGAGCTAGTTGGAGGTTGGAGGCCAGAGCATCTAACCGTGAGTTCTACCACCGGTACCATGACAATTCAGGGAGAGTTTGCTTGCCATGGTTGAGGAGACTATCTAGTGGGACTAGTGTAGATGGGGCATCTTGGTCGGAATGGGCTAGTTGGGCCGAATGGCCTGTTTCCTTGCTGTAAGACTCTATGAGCAGTGCACGTTATCAGGCATGGGTGCGACCAGAAGCATAACCCCATTTATTGAAATAGGACTGAAAATCCTGAATGTGGCTTGTGGCTTGTGGCTTGTATTTTTTTATTTTTATGCATTCCTCATACTTTCTGATGCATTTCACTTCGATTCATTTTTTCATATATAACGTTAACAAACATTTAAAAATATTGGTCCATATGGTTTTTAAAATCACTCTCTCACACTCTCTCCCTAACACTCACACTCCCTCACACTCTCTCTCCCTCACACGCTCTCTCCCTAACACTCTCTCTCTCTTTCTCTCACACTCTCTCCCTCACACTCTCTCTCTCACACTCTCTTACACACTATTTCTCTCACACACTCTCTCACACACACACTCTCCCTCACTCTCTCTTTCTGACACATTCTCACTCTTTCTGACACTCTCACACACACTCTCTTTCTGACACACATTCTCATTCTTTCTGACACTCTCACACACACACCCATACACTCGCTCTTACACACACGCATGCACAGCACGCCACAACAAAGCTTTCAACAACTCTCAGGCATTTTGGTGGCTGTGGTGTGCCAGAATCCTCCAGCTGAGGTCTAAAGTTTTCCAGCAATTCCATTCTACTTAGACATCAATTTATAACATTCCAGCCTTCAATTATAATATCTTCATCAAGATACTAAAGATACATTTCCCAATAGACCAAAGCTGTTGAACAATTTCCACTATATCTGAGTATTTAAATTTGCTTCCTTTGGTTCTGTCGATTCATTATTTGATTTACAAATGTTCCCTTTATTGCATCTGTTTCCAATTTAGGCACAGGTCCCTTCTGTGGAACTGTTTTCGGAAAGTCAAAAACCTGATCATAGCCTCCATCCATCAATTTAGTTACGGACCACAAAGGAATGTTAACAACCTATTGGGCAATAGATGTCTTTTATGAACTAAAATGTCTTGGAATTATTCCCTTCGTGCTCGTATACTTACTTTGAATTGCTTATTTTATAGTAAACAAAGCAATTATCAAGCTTCCTCATCTATAATTTATAAGATACTGGTTGCAAAAAAAAATGAGAGTAATGAAAAGAAAAAGTACATTATTTTGTATGGTTTAGGCTGCCACTTTACGTGATCTCTGCCACAAAACATATTGAAAAATATTTATTTCTCTAATTTTAAGTAACTCTTGCATTCCCTCTCTCCCCGTCGACTGGGTTCCCTCCTCCACCCCAGTCATCCTTCCAGTTTTACTGTTCGTATGCTCTTGTGTGCCCTCCTCCACAGCCAATAATGGGCCATTGTCGGCTCTATGGTTATCAGTGCCAGCTCTGGTCTGTTCAGTAGCTTTTCATACCTCTAGAGTCCCTCTCCACTGACTCTCAGTGTGAAGAAGGGTCGCGATCCGAAATGTCACATATTCCTTTTTTTCCTTGGGAGACGATGCCTGACCCGCCGAATTTCTCCAGTAGTTAGTATCTACCGTAATCGACTTTTAGCTTTGGCCTTAGATAGACTTGGTGTTCCTGACTATTTCCATTCCATTTTATTCTCCACATCTTCTCTGAAGCAGTTGTGAGGCAGCTTGTAAAACGAGTGTTGAAAATAATTTGAGGAAATATTGATAAATATGGCTGCCGGGAATGGAGGTGCCAGTATGTCGTTAACACTAGTATGGATCAATGGGGCTAAAATGATAATTTCTCTGCAGTCTAGTTAGGTGGGTAAAAGTGCCAAATCCGCTGTCAAACAAAAATCGAACAATGCTGTCACATAAAATATGGTTCCCTCTGTTGGTTCTTAATTAATTGTCTCGCATCCATGAACATATTTGATACTTTCCAATAAGTCAGTCCCATTACCACATAGCTCTGGCAACAGAGGTTTGATGCTGCCCTCCTGCACTATCTGTGGGAAGTTTGCATGCACTCCATGTGGTGTTATAGGTTTCCCAATGTGCTCTGTTTTTCTTCCACATTGCAAAGATATGCTGGTTGGAGTGCTAAATGGTCATTGTAAATTGCCTCGAGTGTAGTTGGTTAATTGAAGCATCAAAGAGGTGTACTTGTGGGCATTTGAGATAAACATGTGGCAGAAAACAAAGTGAGGGGATGGAAGTGATGGCATTGATCTGGGAGTGGGTGAAAAAATAAAGGGCTGAATCGTCTCCTTTTCAGTCAGGAGAAGAAATACGAGGAAAAAGAACGCAACGGCGACTACCTTCCACAAGGAATTGGACGAGTTTGCTGAAGCAGGAAAGAAATACTGTACTAAGTACAATCTCTTCCTGTTTCAAACAGCACGAGAAATTGAAAACTCATTGAATCATGTTAAAAGTTTATCGAGGAAACACAGAACTGTAATAAAATGAATGACAGTAACACCAAATCTTCATGTGTAAACTTCACACCCAATTACACATGACCTCATCTTCTAAGAGATGGGAGACTTGCGCAAGACCATGTGGGCAATGTGGAGTTGAGTTTGCACAAAGCTGTGAATCCACAACCAGTATTCGCGATCCCATCACATGAAACCATGCAGATTCTGAAAGGTGAAATTGATGGAAACAGTGGGCAGCACAGTGGCACAGCTGTAGAGTTGCTGCCTTACAGCACCAGAGACCCAGGTTCACAGTGGCACAACGGTAGAGTTGCTGCCTTACAGCACCAGAGACCCAGGTTCACAGTGGCACAGCGGTAGAGTTGCTGCCTTACAGCACCAGAGACCCAGGTTCAATCCGGATGACCAGTGCATGTTCTGTATGGAGTTTGTACGTTCTCCCTGTGACAACATGGGTTTTCTCTGGGTGTTCTGATCTTCTCCCTCATTCCAAAGGTGTATAGGTTTGTAAGTTAATTGGCTTCTGTAAATTGTCCCTAGTCTGTTTGATAGAACCAGTGTACGGAACTCGCTGGTCAGCACCGACTCTGTGGGCCAAAGGGCCTATTTCCACACTATATCTCTAAATTATACCAAACTAAACATCTCTCGCTCCATCCCTCCCCCACCCAAGTCATTGTACTTGCTTCAAAGCAATCTTGTTGCGTCTCATTGCCTGTAACTCATTTTCACCTGGGCCTCAGTTAACAATGGCCTTTTCCCTTTATTATCCTTACTTTTTTTGCATATCTTTCATTCATTTGTTCTATATCTCTTGTTTCCCTTTCTCCTGACTCTGTAGAAGGGTCTCGACCCAAAACATCACCCGGAGCATCTTTTCTCCAGAGATACTGTCTGTCCCGCTGAGTTACTCCAGCTCTTTGTTCTATCTTCGGTTTAAACCAGCATCTGCCATTCCTACCTGCACACTAAACATCATATAAAGTACGTTGTTATCCAAAAATGATTGGTGTATTGTACAATAATTAAAACGACTCTAGTAACGCCTCACAGCTTCTCCCTGCTCCTTGCAAGTATGAATTTAATTTTTCCATTTTGGGACAGATGGCAATAAAACATTCTTAACTTGACTCTTAACTCTTCCTTTCAATTGCCCAGAAGGTGGTGAAGCAGGGATTTACAGCGTTCAGCACGTTGGATTATTTCCCCAAGGCTTAGTTCTAATTATTTGTGGCCTACAAACTGATGGTGGCACAGTGGGGGGAACTTTGGAGATTTGTATGGACAATAACCCACCTTAACAAGTGGCATTGAGGGAGAAAGGGAACCAGATTAAATGATGTAGATGGTAAAAGGGCGAATCTGAATCCAGTTAGATACAGAAAGAGAAATAAAGAGTGGGCAAGGACTTAGGGTTTATGGAATTAACCAGTCAGAAAAGAAAGACAAATTTGTAATTCCCCGGGAGCACGTCAACCTTAAGAATTAGCTTCCGGATAAATCAAATGTGTCCCTTTTGGACAGTTTATTAAGACCATATGTTCGTCTGTTTCACTGCATCAGCAGAGTCTTTATGCCTTCACCTACAGCTAACTTACCTTTTCAGAGACAGTTTCATTTAGATTGTAGTTTCACTGGGGTTTCAAGGTTTTGTTGACCCTTATGAAGAATTAAGTGTGAGCTGATGGTGGAGTAGCACAAATTGTCCAGCAAAGGTGGCAAGTATCTGGCTGGCCAATTCACCAAAAGAGGTATACTCAAAAACCACACGCATGGGCCCCAGCTATGCCTGCCTATTTGTAGGTTACGTCGAGCAATCCTTGTTCAATACATACCAGGGCCCCATCCCCAACCTCTACCTCCGCTACATCGACGACTGCTTTGGTGCCACCTCCTGCACCCGCACACAACTGACTGACTTCATCCACTTCACCACTAATTTCCATCGGCACTGAAATACACCTGGACCATTTCCGACACTTCCCTACCATTCCTTGACCTCACTATCTCCATTGCAGGTGATAGACTTCTAACCGACATACACTATAAACCCACTGACTCCCATGGCTATCTGGACTACACTTCTTCCCACCCTGCTTCCTGTAAGGACTCCATCCCCTACTCCCAATTCCTCCGTCTACGCCGCATCTGCTCCACGGATGAGGCGTTCCACACCAGGACATCTGAAATGTCCTCACTATTCAGGGAACGGGGGTTCCCCTCCTCCACCATAAATGAGGCTCGCACCAGGGTCTCTTCCATACCCCGCAACACTGCTCTCTCTCCCCATCCCCGCACTCGCAACAAGGGCCGAGTCCCCCTAGTCCTCACCTTTCACCCCACCAGCCGTCACATACAAAAAATAATCCTCCGTCAGTTTCGCCACCTCCAACGTGCCCCCACTACTCGCCACATCTTCCCATCTCCCCCCATATCTGCCTTCCGCAAAGACCGCTCCCTCCATAACTCCCTTGTCAATTCTTCCCTTCCCTCTCGGTCCACCCCCTCCCCGGGCACTTTCCCTTGCGGCCGCAGGAGATGCAACACTTGTCCCTTTGCCTCCCCCCTCGACTCCGTTCAAGGACCCAAGCAGTCGTTCCAGGTGCGACAGAGGTTTACCTGCATCTCTTCCAACCTCATCTATTGCGTCCGCTGCTCTAGATGCCAGCAGATCTATATCGGTGAGACCAAGCGGAGGTTGGGCGATCGTTTCGCCGAACACCTCCGCTCGGTCCGCAATAACCAAGCTGACCTCCCGGTGGCTCAGCACTTCAACTCCCCCTCCCACTCTGCCTCCGACCTCTCTGTCCTGGGTCTCCTCCATGGCCACAGCGAGCAGCACCGGAAATTGGAGGAACAGCACCTCATATTCCGTTTGGGGAGTCTGCACCCCCGGGGCATGAACATCGAATTCTCCCAATTCTGTTAGTCCTTGCTGTCTCCTCCCCTTCCTCAGCTCCCCTGCTGTCTCCTCCCACCCTCCAGCCTTCTGGCTACTCCTCCTTTTCCCTTTCTTGTCCCCACCCACCCCCACCCCCGATCAGTCTGAAGAAGGGTTTCGGCCCGAAACGTTGCCTATTTCCTTCGCTCCATAGATGCTGCTGCACCCGCTGAGTTTCTCCAGCTTTTCTGTGTAACCTTCCATACTCAAAAACCTATTCATCTAGTTTTAGACTTCATATCTAATGGCCCTGTCCCATGGTAGGAGTTCATTCCAACTCTCCCGAGTTAAAAAAAATCAAACTCGTGGTAAGCATGGAGAATGAACATAGTGGGTACGTCGGAGCTTGGAGCTCGGAGACGTCTCTTAGCGGCTCGTAATGCTAACGGAAGGTACTCGGGAAGACTCGCTTACGGCAGGTAAGCTCGGGAAGACTTGTGAAGATTTTTCAACGTTGAAAAATGTCCACGAGAGCCCCGAGTACCGACGAGCGGCCATTACCATAAATCTCCAAGTTCGAATCAGGGCAAACTCGGGAGAACTCATGGAATAAACTTGTACCTTGGGACAGGGCCATTACCATGCAGATAACCATATAACCATATAACAATTACAGCACGGAAACAGGCCATCTCGACCCTTCTAGTCCATGCCGAACACGTATTCTCCCCTAGTCCCATACACCTGCGTTCAGACCATAACTCTCCATACCTTTCCCGTCCATATAACTATCCAATTTATTTTTAAATGATAAAAATGAACCTGCCTCTACCACCTTCACTGGAAGCTCATTCCACACAGCCACCACTCTCTGAGTAAAGAAGTTCCCCCTCATGTTACCCCTAAACTTCTGTCCCTTAATTCTCAAGTTATGTCCCCTTGTTTGAATCTTCCCTACTCTCAGTGGGAAAAGCTTATCCACGTCAACTCTGTCTATCCCTCTCATCATTTTAAAGACCTCAAAGATGATACAAAATGAGGCAGAGTGGTTAACCAACCAACCAAGTACCTACTCAAAGACGTGCGCTACATACCCCTATCACTTTACCAGGCATTTTTTTCCCATGTTGTGGCGGGTAAGTTTTGATTAATCGAAAGATCAAGGATGAAAACAGGCCCTTCGGCCCACCAAGTCCACGCCAGAGAAAACCCACGCTGTCACAGGGAGAACGTACAAACTCCGAACAGACAGCACCCGTAGTCAGGATCAAACCCGAGTCTATGGTGCTGTAAGGCAGCAACTCTAACACTGCACCACTGTCTCGCCCATTAGATTTAATAATGGAAATCTATTATTAAAACTGAAAATGGTATACTCAGTGGATTTAACAGGGTATTCATAGAAAAGACTATGACAGCTTAACGTATTAGATGTGGAGTCTTTGTCAGAACTCTACGTACAAAAGGCTTAGCAAGTTTTCTTCTCTTTCCAATATGGTATTCTCAGTGTTGCGCTGCACATATTTTAATAACAGAATAGAGCATGCAGAGAAAAGGAAAAGTACAAGTCTGGAGAACAATGATTATTATGTGATCCAAATGCTGATATTGGAGCAAGGGAAAACAAATCACCACTATCAGATTATCAATATAACCATTTAAATGTTATTTTAACTGTCTGGATTTGATGATACTTTGCTTCGGAACTGCTTTCTTAATCTTTTCCAGCAAGCTTCCTACTTGCTGGTTGCTACTATTACTGAGCACAGAAGCTTGAGAGCTCGCACCAGCAGACTCACCCAGACTTCTTCCCTCTGTTATCAGGCTTCTGAATGGCCTTTTTGTAAGATAGGGTACTATCCAATTCACCTCCTTCCCATTGCAGACATTGGACTTTGTCTATGGAACATAGATACAAAATGCTGGAGTAACTCAGCGGGTCAGGCAGCATCTCTGGAGAAAAGGAATAGGTGACGTCTTGGGTTGGAACCTTCTTCTGATGTGCTATAATGTGGAGACCTATATTCTGGACTTTGCATCTTCCCCTTTGCATCTTCCTCTTTGCTCTATCGATAGTACTTGAGTTTGACTTGACATATTTTTGTATAGCATGATCTGATCTGTTTGGATAGAATGCAAAGCAAAACTTTTCACTGTACCTTGGTGCATGTGATAATAATAAAACTTAAAGCCTAAACTGAGCATTTTTAAAAATCAAGCTGTTTTAGAATTATTTTTAATTGTTCATCTTTTGGATTGTGTTCACTCAACAGACCAGCATCCATTGTCCAAGGACCCAGGGGATTAATTCATTAGCCCCTTGAGAAAGTGATAGTCAACTAGCTTTGACAAACACAGCAGTCCTCTTGGCAAAGGTACTCATAAAGTCATATAGTCTTAAAACGTGGAATCAGGCCCTTCGGCCCAACTTGCCCACTCCGGCCAACATGTTCCAACTACACCAGTCCCAGCTGCCTGCGTTTGGCCCATATCCCTGTAAACCTGTCCTATCCATGTACCTGTCTAAATGTTTCTTAAAAGTTGCAATAGTACCAGCCTCAATTACCTCCTCCAGCAACTCATTTCATAAACCCACCTCCCTTTGTATGATAAAGTCACCCCTCAGGCTCCTTTTAAATCTTTACCCCCTCACCTTAAACCTATCTCCTCTGGTTCTCGATTCCCCTACTCTGGGCAAGAGAATCTGTGCTTCTACCCGATCCATTCCTCTCATGATTTTTGCACACTCAATAGGTACTCAGTAATAAAGATCCTGTTATACATTCCCAACTTAGGATAGTGGGAGTTTAGGAATGAATCTTTTAAGTGGTGGTATACCTACTGCCACTTGCCTACTTGCAAGCAGAATAGCGTAGGTGAAATGTTCCAGATGGCATACACTGTAGCTATGAAATGCTAGTCATGGAGAAAATCTGATGTTTGCGATGGTATATGGGGTAATAGTAGTCCCATGGAGGCAGGTGGGACCAGTGTTGATGGGGCATGTTGGTTGATGTGGGCAAGTTGGGCCGCAGGGCCTGTTTTCAAGCTGTATGACTCTCTACATTAACATTCTCCTTTGCCTTCGCATGTGAAAATTATGCCCAACTACTTTTTGGCTTCAGATTTAGCTTTGCATATTGAGTAAAGAACTGGTTCTATCCCAGATGTATCGGCAGTAGTTGGGAGCAATTCGATTTCATTCTCTTTCATTTACCTTTAATGCCTTTTCTCACCTGGCAACAAGTTCTCATTTGGTTTGATAAAATATATTCTGAATGAAGTGATTGTATTTAAAATCAGAATAAATGGCCGTGCTAAACACCAGTTTGAATTCACTTTATTTACCAAACAAGTCAGAGAGGTCAATCAGTCACAAACAATGCTTATATTATTCGGCTGATTGCTGAGAAAATTACCTTTCTTCAAAGACTAACATAATTTCCTTTTCTTCCCCTTAACTGAAACACAACTTGCAATGGTCCTGATACTTTATCACTAGGGACTTCTGTTTTGTAGAGACAGGTTTTGCAGGCAGCTGCTTTGGTTTATTTTGAAAATGTCAGTTAGGAGTAATTCAAGTTTACTCCTTGTCGCATTAAATTATTGACCTAGTCTTTGTTTGCAAAAATGAAAAAAGACCTTAAAAGCATTGTCATCAAATCATAACAACACATTTTTCTCTCTCCACAAACTCAAAGACATCCAAAACACTGCTGTGGTTTTTAAACACACACCAAGTCCCTGACACCCCGTTTTCTCTGATTGGTCCTCCATCTAATAAAGCCTCTATTTTATATTTCTGACAAATGGTCAGAATTTCATTCACAGCCTCCTTATCCTCATCAGTCCTCCAACAGTCATTCACTACACTCCTCCAAATCTGGTTTTATGCATACCAATTTTAATCACTGTAGACTAAGCTTTTAGGGTTGAAGCTGTGATCAAAAAAATTTCTGACAAATTAATTGCTTAGAATCTACTGTTGGCGAGACTTTTGTGCTTCAACAAATGATTGTTGGCCTGGTCTATTTCAAGTTGGAAGAATGATGTTTCACAAATGGTGTGTACTTTCCCTTTCTCTAGCTACCGTTATTTCAACATGCTATCCCATGTCCAAACTAAAGACCATCTCTGGTCTGATTCCATACCATAGCATCAATGGATTTTATGTTTTCCCATGGCTCATTCATAGATGGATGGCTGTAAAATATCCAACCTCAGTAAGTGAATAAAGTGTAGTTACATCCTTTTTCCTATATAGCAATTGGCACAGTGACTCGACCAAATACTGGGAGCAAAGAAGCATATACCAGGGTGCTGTACCACGGAGAGGTGAGGATGATGTTTAAATTTCCAGTTCTTAAATCCCCTTAAATCTTCCCCCCCCCATCATCTCACACCTATGTCCTCTGCTTATTGATTCCCCTAGTCTGAGTCCAATACTCAGTGCATTTACCCTATCTGTTCCTCTCATGATCTTATGCACTTCTTCACATGTCTACACATCTTCTTTCGTGTCAATAGACAATAGACAATAGATACAGGAGTAGGTCAGTTGGCCCTTCGAGCCATCACCGCCATTCAATGTGATCATGGCTGATCATCCCCAATCAGTACCCCGTTCCTGCCTTCTCCCCATATCCCTGACTCCGCTATCTTTAAGAGGCCCATCTAGCTCTCTCTTGAAAGTATCCAGAGAACCGGCCTCCACAGCCCTCTGAGGCAGAGAATTCCACAGGCTCACTACTCTCTGTGTGAAAAAGTATTTCCTCATCTCCGTTCTAAATGGCTTACCCCTTATTCTTAAACTGTGGCCCCTGGTTCTGGACTCCCCCAACATCAGGAACATGTTTCCTGCCTCTATAATCTTATATGTTTCAATACGAATCCCTCTCATCCTTCTAAACTCCAGAGTATACAAGCCCAGCTGCTCCATTCTCTCAGCATATGACAGTCCCGCCATCCCGGGAATTAACCTTGTAAACTTATGCTGCACTCCCTCAATAGCAAGAATGCCCTTCCTCAAATAAGGGGACCAAAACGGCACACAATACTCCAGGTGTAGTCTCACTAGGGCCCTGTACGACTGCAGAAGGACCTCTTTGCTCCTATACTCAACTCCTCTTGTTATGAAGGCCAACATGCCATTTGCTTTCTTTACTGCCTGTCCTTATGCCTATGTGTCCTTATGCTATATAGTGGCTCGCCACTCCTGTACACATTGTTGCGCTATTGGAGTGTCAAGTGCAACGTCTGCAGTAGTACATGGATTATCCAGCAATGGGCATTGCAGTAGGTGTTGTATTATCTGGGTCTGTGTGCCACAGACACAGGTTGTTGGACCCTTGATGTAGCCCTATTTGTGCATTGTCACCCTTGACCACCCGACCCCAGTTCGCAGTTGGTTGAGACATCTCCAGTTCAGCCAGTGTTCATCAGCATCTGGTGGTAAGCGCTCTGCTGCTACTGCTGGAAATAGGGACAGTGGCTAGTCTGTTCTTCCACATCTGGAGGTGATCTTCAGTTGGTGCTGTTTCTAATGGGGTGACGCTGGTTAGGAAGCTCTTAGGGATTTTACCCGCCTAGGAGGGCTCACATGGTTGTGTAATGGGTGTCTATTGTTTGTCAGTTGTTTAAAATGCTCTGTCCTACTTGCGACAGCTTGTCTGGGGGAGCGATGTCAGCCAGTAGGTAGACGTTGTTCATGTCTGTGGATCGGAGGCAACCAGTGAGGCTATGGCAGCTGGCATTCAAGGATGAGTCGATCTTCTTTGCATGTGTAGATCTCTCCCGACAGGGCAGGCCTATTCTGCAGCAGAGTGCTAAGGCTGTAGTACGTACTGTTGTTGGGTTGGCACCCCATTTGGTGGTGGTGAGTTTGTTCAATATGTTGTTGCGGATGCCCACCATTGCCTTAGTTTTTTCCACATGTGCCTTGAATGTTAAGCAGCAGTCGAGTGTGACTCCAAGGTAGACTGGGTTTGGGCAACGTGTTAGTGGGATTCCAGACCATGTGACGTGTAGTTGATGGTTAGCCTCTTGGTTCCTCAGGTGGAATGCACAGATCTGTGTTTTCGATGGGTTGGCATGCAGCTGGTTTTCCTCTTAGTATGAAGATAAACCGGCGAGTGCCTCTGTCAGCATTGTCTCAACATCTTGGAACTGTGTGCCCTCTGCTGTTATACAGAGATCATTAGCATCGATGAAACGCTCAGTTACCAAGTCAGTTGGCTGGTCATTGGTGTAGATGATGTACAGGATCGGTGCCAGAACACTTCTTTGAGGGAGGCCGTACTTCTGGCGTCGCCATCTGCTACCTTTCCCTCCTTTCTCGACAAAGAACCTTTGATTTTGGAGCATCGTTCTACACTGATACACGTAGAAAATATGTGCAGGAGTAGGCCGTTGGGCCCTTCGAGCCAGCACCACCATTCAATATGATCATGGCTGATCATCCAGAATCAGTACCCTGTTCCTCCTTTCTCCCAATATCCCTTGATTCCGTTAGCCAGAAGAGCTATATCTAACTCTCTCTTAAATACATCCAGTATTGGCCTCTACTGCTTTCTGTGGCTGAGATGTCCACAAATTCACAACTCTCTGGCTGAAAATGGTTTTCTTCATCTCTGTCCCAAATGGCTTACCCCTTATTCGTAAACTGTGGCCCCTGGTTCTGGACTCCCCTAACATGAGGAATATTTTTCCTGCATCTAGCCTGTCCAATCCCTTATGAGTTTTATATGTTTCTATAAGATTGCCTCTCATACTTCTAAATTCCAGTGAATATGACCCATTACACGTCGAAGAAGTATGTAGGATCTGCCCCGTTTTCCATCGGTATTGGTAAAATTGATTGTTTCTAATGGGTCAAGCAGGCATAATGTGTGACAGAACAGAAAGGAACAGATCCACACACCACCAGTCCCGACACTGAAAATCATCCAAATGATCAGTGCTGCCACTTCAGCATACCAATCAGGAGCGGGGATGTTCGTGTCTCAGGGGTATAGATGTGGAAAAGTAAAGCTTCCACAGCCTAATGAACTGTTTTTATTTAGCACTTTATGCATTATAATTCTCAAGTCAAGGTTAAAGCAATTCAACAACAGTATTTTTGCCTGGACAGGTGAGTCCATGGTGCAGCTGTGTGACTGGTTCTGGCCTACACACACACAGCACAAAGCCCAAACTTCAACACAAAATGATTCCCAATGGTGGGCGAGTCCAGAACCAGGGGCCACAGTCTTAGAATAAAGGGAAGGTCATTTAAGACTGGGGTGAGAAAAAACTTTTTCACCCAGAGAGTTGTGAATTTATGGAATTCCCTGCCACAGAGGGCAGTGGAGGCCAAGTCACTTGATGGATTTAAGAGAGAGTTAGATATAGCTCTAGGAGCTAGTGGCGTCAAGGCATATGGGAAGAAGGCAGGGACGGGTTATTAGAAACATAGAAAATAGGTGCAGGAGTAGGCCATTCGGCCCTTCGAGCCTGCACCGCCATTCAATATGATCATGGCTGATCATCCAACTCAGTGGCCCATCCCTGTCTTCTCTCATACCCCCTGATCCCTTTAGCCACAAGGGCCACATCTAACTCCCTCTTAAATATAGCCAATGAACTGGCCTCAACTACCTTCTGTGGCAGAGAGTTCCAGAGACTCATCACTCTCTGCGTGAATTTTTTTTTTATCATCTCGGCTCTAAAGGATTTCCCCTCTATCCTTAAGCTGTGACCCCTTGTCCTGGACTTCCCCAACATCGGGAACAATCTTCCTGCATCTAGCCTGTCCAATCCCTTAAGAATTTTGTAAGTTTCTATAAGATCCCCCCTCAATCTCTTAAATTCTAGCGAGTACAATCCGAGTCTATCCAGTCTTTCTTCATAAGAAAGTCCTGACATCCCAGGAATCAGTCTGGTGATCCTTCACTGCACTCCCTCTGGCAATAATGTCCTTCCTCAGATTTGGAGATCTAAGGAAGGACATTGATAGGGGATGATCAGCCATGATCGCAATGAATGGCGGTGCAGGCTCGAAAAGCTGAATGGCCTACTCCTGCACCTATTTTCTATGTTTCTATGTTTCTAAAACACAGTATAGCACAGGAACTGACCCTTCGACCCACAATGTTTAAATGTTAAATCTGGTCTGCTGCCGTTGGTGTTTGCCTGCCCAACCTCACCTGGACCGATGTAGATCAGCCCCACTGATCTTCTGCCTCAGTCATAGTTTAGAGATCAATCAGTCCATTTACAGCATGTCCCTTTCCCCTTGGTTCTGACCCTGTGGTGGTGCTGCAGTCTTCCATTTCAAACATGTATTCAATCTCTCTTAGAAAGCCACTCACGTTAGTTGCTCAGATTCTTGCGGCCAAACACAGAACGCGGTCGGATGTTGATGGTCCTCGTGAGTTGCTGCTCATTCAGACGCAGCAGTGCAAGTGACAGCAAATGATGATGATAAAGAATTGCCCGAATGTGATTAACAAAATGGGGAATGCTTGAAATGGCTTACAGCTGGATGATTCACTGCTTCTTAGGCAATGAACTGGATTCGACAAGGATCCAGTTTTTCCATTAGCCTAATAAATATATACTGTATTACGAACAAAAGACCCAGCAGCCTGGGGCTGCAGTTATCTGATCCCTTCCTCCTCTATCTCCCGCCTGATTCTGGTAACATCCGGTCCAATTCACATCGACATTAATCCCAGCATAAACTCTGCCTAGAAATCCATTCAGGCTGTTCCTGCACCCTAAACCACAGACCAATTTCAATTAAATAATCACCATAAAACTTGATCAGAATTCTTGTTACTAAATACATTTTTTGGCTGAATTCAGTAGGAATTATAAAATATCGACACACTGCCTTTTCGTAACAACTCCCATGACCTTCTTTGTTCCCTTTGAGGTTTCAGGCCCGTGACACAGTTATTAATTTCAAGGCAGTTTCCACAGCAGGGCCAGTACACAGGTGCTGAGACCGGTGGCTATGGAGACCCGACAACCAGAGTAATTTGATTAGATAAATGGTTACACTGAAAAGCTCAGACAAGGACTGATGGATCGCTGCAGGAAAAAGCAGTGACGAGGCCAAATAGGTGGCAACGGTAGCAGTGAAGCAGGTGCTGGAAAATGAGAAATAAAAATGTTCGTCAGGCTTGATGTGCAGTGATTTTCCCAGTGGGGGAAAGAGAAAAGCTCATCAAATGCCCAGAATGTCTCAGTGGTGATTCTTATTAAACAGTTATGGAAGCTGCAGGAATGCCCCATTGTTGGGGTTGCCAATGTTGAGGTTGGCAACTGATGCAAAGAGGCCATGACATCCCCTGTATTAATAGAACTAGAGCCCCATTGAAACACTGACATTTTTCATTTTCATACCTCCTCCTCTTGTAATGAGGTGCAAAGAGCAGGAAGTTGTTGGAAAGCCAGACTCATCAACTCTGCGACTTCCCACAGTCGAGCCCTTTGAAGCCAACTTGGTTCAAAGAGGACATAGAAACATAGAAAATAGGTGCAGGAGTAGGCCATTCGGCCCTTCGAGCCTGCACCACCATTCAATATGATCATGGCTGATGACGACAATACAGCTCACACCAAGTGCTACTCAAAGACTGTCTTAAAATTCTTCGGGCATCAACAGCCATCAAGAGAGAATACAAACAGCAGAGTTGCATTAATATCCTGCCAGAAATCGATTCAATATAACCCCACAGCAACAAGCTGATTTCTATACAGATGTGTGTGTCTTTACCAAATTGCGTGTGAGGACTTCTCCACATTTCAAACTCAACACTTAAAACATTTAATCAATTGTAATTTTTTTGCCGAAACATTCAATTAAAGTAGAGCTTCTTCCAAGAGACCATCTGCTTCAGTTGGGTTAAAGTAATCACATTTCAAACTGCATTAAAATTAAACTCTTTACAGTTTGTTGCACGAGTCTCAATTTTCAACATGCTTTTCATTTTCCGAAAGGAGAATATTTCCGAAACAACAAACATGTCCGTATCCATGGAATAATTCTCCTTTCCTACAGTCATCAGGTTGTCAGTCCATTTTAGACTATGGCACTGAAATGTCACTGTTTAAAATCATTGCTTTTCAATCTTGCTTATTCTGACCCTCTGATAAGGCAGAAGCAACAATTTTATTTATCTAATCCTTTATATTATTTTCTGAAGGAACATTTTCCATGGTATCAGCAATGAATTCACATGAGGCTTAGTTTGGGGATCACATTCTTCTGATAATGTGCCTTTATTTCTCAAATGACATCCTTATCTGGCATTAAGACATCCACCTCCATAGGCTATAGGACTTATCTTAATTGTATCCTCATTGTTAAGGTAACACAGAAAACTCACAGGACCTGTGGGTCTTAAGCTTCTTAACTTGTAAGAAATTTGATTAGCTCTCGAACATCTTTCCTCTCAGCTCCTGTCCTTCACCTCGAGAGAACTGTCTGTCTTCTTCTTCCTTGGCTGGGTGAAAATGGTTCCAGTCTGACTGTCCCTGACCGCTCACTGTCCTTAGTGTTAGTCGCTCTATGAATCAGCAACGTACAAGTCTAACCTTCAAGTCGTTGCTTCTTCTTTCTCTGTTAATGAAATTAAGCATAAGATAAATTCAAAACAACAAACGGGAAAGTACAATAAGAGCTGTGATCCCATCTTTGCTTGTGATTACATCTCAGCTTATTAATTCTAAAAATGCTAGTTTTAGAAAAATAAACATATAACAATATAATATAATAACCATATAACAATTACAGCACGGAAACAGGCCATCTCGACCCTTCTAGTCCGTGCCGAACACGTATTCTCCCCTAGTCCCATATACCTGCGCTCAGACCATAACCCACCATTCCTTTCCCGTCCATATAACTATCCAATTTATTTTTAAATGATAAAAATGAACCTGCCTCCACCACCTTCACTGGAAGCTCATCCCACCCAGCCACCACTCTCTGAGTAAAGAAGTTCCCCCTCATGTTACCCCTAAACTTCTGTTCCTTAATTCTCAAGTCATGTCCCCTTGTTTGAATCTTCCCTACTCTCAGTGGGAAAAGCTTATCCACGTCAACTCTGTCTATCCCTCTCATCATTTTAAAGACCTCTATCAAGTCCCCCCTTAACCTTCTGCGCTCCAAAGAATAAAGCCCTAAATTCCAAAAATAGATGCTATAACATATCTGCATAATTCCCATTTGTATATTCTATAAACACAAAATGTTATTAGAATGCTAACCTACAGCGTACAAAGTAATTTGGTACTTTAAAAGGAACTCTAACAACATCAAATACTATAGTCATTAAACATTTGTGTGACCTCATTGGAAGCAGATCATAAATATTTAATAATACTCATTGGGTACTTCAGAGTCACCCATATCTTTTACGTCTCATCTGTAATATAATCTGCTCTGTTCAAAGTTACAATATCAGCAACAATACTCCTAATGTTGAAGTGTAATTTAGGATCGGTGAGTAATGCACTTGTTTGGGTTGGCAATTAACTTTGATACTTACACGCATTATACTACAGCACTTTGCTGAAATACTAAGATGCTTTCCAGAAATGATGCTTTTATCATCTGCTGATTGAAACATTCCACAAAACAGCTTTTCTTTCTTGCCAAACCAGGTTTTGATCATTGGATGGTGGAATATTGCGCTATTATACAGCAGAAAGTCAAATCCCCAAGCCTGTCCTGTCATTTAACTTAGATCACAGATGATCTGTATCTCAGTCCAGTTATCCATCCTCGATCAATATATCCCTTGATACGCTAAACAAACAAGAATCTATTGACTTCAATCTTGAAAATTTCAACTGAATTGATCAGTGACAGCAACTTTACTTCAATCTGGATTACACATTAAAGTTCACCTGTACAAATAGAAATATAGTCCACGATGACAGGTTTCACTGAAACACGCTTTAGACGTTTTATTGATTTTCTCTGTGCATCTTGAATGTTTCATCAGCACAGCAACAGCAAAATCCAACGATGTTTTAAGGGACTGGAATTTTAACAAGACATTTTCTGTACTGTGATACAAGAAGAAGAAATATTTCTTGCAGTTAGGGAAACTTCCATGATCTTAAGGCTGCCTCAAAGTATTTCTCCTTCAATTTAACTGCATTAGAAACGTTGCAATGCAAGGAAATAAGGGGGAGGGGGGAGAACAAAAGGGGACCTGCTGCAGATACCCTGTAACTTTGACATAGCCTTTTATGGATGACTATTTGCATACCTTGGGTATGCAAGTTAACACTGTGACTTGTCACATGTTACAATAAAGTATTCATTCATTCACTCATTCATTCATTCATTCACTCAATCATACACTCAATCATTCATTCATTCAAGTAGTGCAGCCAGTTTGCACAAAGCCTGGCTCCATAAACAGGTGAGAAAGACTCTGCACATCAGAGCTTCATGCACGCACACTGCCCTCAAGGTGGCTGAGGTTCGGACGTGGCCATCATCCATCTTCTTCTGGAGTGTGCATTGATCAAGGAGGACTGGACGGGCATGCAGAGGCATTTGTTGAGGTTCAACCCATACAGATGTGCAGCACAGATCACTGCACTCTACATGGCCTATTCCCAGGGTTGCACACAGAGACAAAACTGACTGCCAATGGAACTCACTGGTAGATAGTGTAGTCAGCCTGAAACCTACTGATCTTCCGGCACAAGCAACTGTCTACAATTATTGCCACAGAGGGTGGTGTAGGCCAAGTCAGTGGATCATTTTAAGGCAGAGATAGACAAATTCTTGATCAGAACGGGTGTCAAGGGTTGTGGGGAGAAGGCAGGAAAATGGGATTAGGAGGCCGAGAAGGAGCCATTATTGAATGGTGGAATAGACTTGATGGGCCGAATGGCCTAATTCTACTATAACGTGCATTCTTCGTGGGTTGCTGAAGGAAACGTTAATGTTTGGTAAAGCCTCCACAAATAACCTCTCAAACGTACTGCTGAGAAAATGTTTTTGCATAATTTTGTGCATAATGACAAGATGGAAAACCTAATCTGAGGAAAGACATTCTTGCCATAGAGGGAGTACAGAGAAGGTTCACCAGACCGATTCCTGGGGTGTCAGGACTTTCATATGAAGAAAGACTGGATAGACTCGGTTTGTACTCGCTAGAATTTAGAAGATTAAGGGGGGATCTAAGAAACTTACAAAATTCTTAAGGGGTTGGACAGGCTAGATGCAGGAAGATTGTTCCCGATGTTGGGGAAGTCCAGGACAAGGGTTTACAGTTTAAGGATAAGGGGGAAATCTTTTAGGACCGAGATGAGGAAAACCTTTTTCACACAGAGAGTGGTGAATCTCTGGAATTCTCTCCCGCAGAAGATAGTTGAGGCCAGTTCATTGGCATTATTTAAGAGGGAGTTAGATGTGGTCCTTGTGGCTAAAGGGATCAGGGGGTATGGAGAGAAGGTAGGTACAGGATACTGAGTTGGATGATCAGCCATGATCATATTGAATGGCGGTGCAGGCTCGAAGGGCCGAATGACCTACTCCTGCACCTATTTTCTATGTTTTTATGTTTCTATAATACAAGTGCAAATGTTACAGATAAAGTCAATTCTGGTGATGAAAAAAATAGCATGGAGCCGTGAATATGTTTTAAGATAATCTGTTCTTCATGGTGCTGGTCGAGGGATAAATTATCAGCAAAATCATTGAGAGAACTTTTAACCTTCGCGTGAACCAATTGGATCCGTTATTTTCACCTAATTATGCAGATGGAATAGTTTAACAGGTCGATTGAGTCATGCTATCCCTTGTGTTCTGCATTAACAGATGTGCTTCAATCCCTAGTGAGGGCTAATTCAAAGGCAGGGTGCAATCAATGAGATAAGGCTGAACATCAGAGGTTCTGAATTTAATAGCAATTAAGAACAAGATTAGCTCGGCATTTTCGGTCCAGTCCCCGGAATGCCAGTGCTTTGTGCCATTGTGCGAGAAGGAAGCAGTTTCCTGGTTTACAATTATTGATCAGAACATGTGATACTTTCAAAAGCATCACCATGATTTTATTTTCATTCTTGAATTAACGAAACAGGAAGAACTGTTTTAAAGAACACGCCCTCAGCACCTATTTTATGAAAGCACTTCCAGCCTTCTGGTCTAATTTCTTCTCCTCCCATGCACCACTGCAAGATGCGGATGCTACTAGCATTAATATTTCAACAACACTTAAAGCAAACTTGTACCATCAGGAACCAGCAGTTGTATTGCTCCACTCCATTTTGTTTAGCAACTTTGCAGATTCGGCAAAAATCCCATGCGATTTACGTGGTGTGTTCAATGCTTTAGTTCCTGACCTTTAACTAATTATTCAGCACACCACTGACATGTTACTTCAACTGCTGAGGCTGGTTTTGCTCCCCAGATGAACATTTAACAAGGTAATAAAACTCAACTTCAACATCATCATTGCTATCTCCCAGCAAAATAAGGACAGTTAAATTGCAACAACCTTCAAGTGTTACTAAAGCTGAACAATGCAAATGTCATTGTGGGCTCTCTTTGAAGTGGCATGAATTGTCCACCTTGTCCATCACCACACAATGATCGGCACGAACTGCCGAGATCAACCTTCAAAGTGTTACAAGCTATTGGTTTCATCAAGGCACTTGAAGAGAACATGTGGACTCGATAACACATGACAGATCGGTGGGTCACACCACCAGCAATCAGAAATTACAAACAAAATAAAGACAACTAAGTGACAAGAAACAACTTGCCCAAATGAAAAGGTTGGAAAATAAAGATGCAAATCAAGCTTCTACTTCAAATTGAATTCAACATTTTGTGGAAAATTTCTATTAGTTTTTTTTATAATTGCTATCGTGATATGCTGAGCCAGGACTTTATAGAGAGGACAAGATCTCATTTGATATAATTCCCAACCCACGGGAGGTGGCAGATGGGGTTAGGAGACTGGGATTATTGGGGTAAACATTGAAGAAACAATCTGAATGTAAATGGACACTAAAACATTCTGGTAACTAGACATTAAATTAACGATCCAATGATCCAATAGTTGATACAATAAATTATCATTAAATCATTGAATTGAATAATTGAATGTAAATGGAAACTTAAACGAGACCTGTGCATTGATTACAGGCTGGTACGTTTTATCACATGCAATATCACTGACTGAGTTTAAACATAAATTCTGGAGATGCTTCTTTGTCAGAACAAATATACAGATGATACTCAAGTTTTCACATTAATAAGCCAATACTTGGGGCATTTATCATGCTCCACAATGTGTGGTTATGTTGCACCAAGATTCTTTCCCATTGTTCCTGTATTTGGCTTTAAAGCGTTTTGAGAAACATTTGCTATCTTTTCGAATCCCCATATCAGTTCTACAATATGTTGGTGCAGGTGTTGCTGAGGGAATGGTTCTAAGAAAATCTGCCATGCCTGTGGACATTAAGAATTTATTTATTTTCTTTTAAATGGCAAATAGCTGGATGTTTCGACTGTTGCACATAGAGTAGAGACAAAGGCATTTCCTAAACTCACCGGATAAAAGTACATAAACATAAACGATGGCAGGAACACAAAAGAAATATAGGTTTATTGTGGGTGAGTTCAATATCTAATGAGGAAAGGAAGCTGAAATATTGTGAGATGGAAAGAATAGATCAAAAGAAAGACCAAGTTGATCTATATTTAAATATTCAACAATTAAGAGCTGAAAGAACAACACAGCACTGTTAATAATTACTTTTTTTCAGTACCAAGGACTAATTAACAGTTATCCAGCTGCTTAAAACATAAATACACTTGTAATGTCGAACTAACTTTCACTGTCAGAGGCTAAACGCAAATTGGAGGAATAGCATCTCATATTTTGCTTGGGCAGCTTACAACCCAGTGATGTGAATATTGATTTCTCTCACTTCAGGTAGCCCTGGCATTCCCCCTCTCTCTATCCCTCCCCCACCCAAGTCACACCAGCTTCTCATTTTCGCCCCACAAACAACTTACAATGGCTTGTTTCCTTTATCATCATTACTTTTTTGCATATCTTTCATTCATTGTTCCTTATCTCTGCACATTACTGTCTATATCTCTCGTTTCCCTTATCCCAAGCCAGTCTGAAGAACAGTCTCGACCCAAAACATCACCCACTCCTTCTCTCCAGAGATGCTGCCGGTCCCACTGAGTTAATCCAGCTTTTTGTGTCTATTTTCACTGGTACACCAAGGTTATAAATTCACGGCTTTTCATTCTAAAGTGGGGAGAGAAACATGGGTTTTTCGAAAGGAAAGGTTGGAGCAGCAAGTCAGACAGCAACTTTTCAGCAATGGCAACTGACCTTGCAATTACCCTTGACGTGAGATTGCTATAGTAATGACTCTAAAGGGCCTGTCCCACTTACGTGTCCTTGGCACGCAAATTACGCGACCACGTGGTCGCATTGAGCCGCGACAGTCCCGCGAATGTCGGGCGTGATTTTATGCATACGCTCAGCCGCCTGGAGCGCGTGGCATCATTTGAAGATGGACACAAAGCTGGAGTAACTCAGCGGGACCGGCAGCATCTCTGGAGAGAAGCAATGGGTGACATTTTGTGTCGAGACTCTTCTTCAGTCTGAAAAGAAGGGTCTTGACCCAAAACGGCACCCATTGCTTCTCTCCAGAGATGCTGCCGGTCCCGCTGAGTTACTCCAGCATTTTGTGTCTATCTTCAACTTTCTTGGCCCCGGTCTGGGAGTAGAATTGCGGGCGGATCCGGACTGCAACGGCCGTGAGTCCCAGGCCGAGTTTGGCGATCGTTTGCCTGCTTCTGCTGCTGTTGGAGGTGAGACGTTGCATCGCGCCAGGGTCTTGGGCCTGTCCCACTTTGGCCGACAGGCCGTTGGAGCACAAAGATTTCATTCACTACAAAAATTTCGGAGCCCCGCGTGATGTCGCGCACAACTACATACCCCTCCGCGCTTCTCAGTGGGACCGGCCCCATGCGGCCCTATGAAGCCCGTGCGCCTCAACGCGACCACGAGGTCATGTAATTTGCGTGCCAAGGACACGTAAGTGGGACAGGCTCTTTAGTCACAGTCAATGCCATTAGTGTCCATATTGACTGCTGGATCCGTGCCATTGGGTGTGCAGACACATGCACTGTGAAGTGATTGTCGTCTGCAGCGTGCTCTCCAGAGTGCTGAAAGTGAAACAATGTGATTCTATGAAGGTACACATAATGCTGGAGAAACTCAGCGGGTGCAACAGCATCTATGGAGCGAAGGAAATAGGCAACGTTTCAGGCCGAAACCCTTCTTCGGCCCAAAACGTTACCTATTTCCTTCGCTCCATAGAAGCTGCTGCACCCACTGAGTTTCTCCAGCATTTTTGTGTACCTTTAAATTTCCAGCATCTGCAGTTCCTTCTGAAACATGTGATTCTATGAATGTTGTCAATGAAATGAAGCAGGTCACTAAAGGCTTGCCCTTTTAATTTGTGTACCATTTAAATGAAGCAATGCCTTTGAAGAAAAGCAATGTTAGACAGGATTTATAGAATGACAAATGGTAAACCTCCCATGCAATGTGCCCCCATGACAAGTTGAAAGTGGAGATTGACAGGTTTTTGGTTAGTAAGGGCATCAAATGTTACATGGAGAAGGCAGGGGAATGGGATTGAGAGGGATAGATAGATTAGCCGTGGGTGAATGGCGGAGTAAACGTGATGGGCTGAATGGCCTAATTCTGCTCCAATGACACGTGGACTTATGAAGTGAATGAAAACAAAACCAATGGATAGCTCAGTAACAATTTGGCTGGCTTCAAGAAAATGAATGTCAAAACTGAAGTAACGCTTCTTCTGCTTTTAGCTCCAACTGATTATTAAACTATTTTGGGATGTTCTTTGAGAAGGGATTTGCTTCCCAGGTAGCTAACATAAAATAAATCTTTTGTTATGAATTCATGCTTACTCTACTTCAGATTAGCAGTACCTGCAGGAATGTTATTCTCCGCTGAACCAGGTCTGTCAGATCCCTGGCCTCATTCTCTCTCCATTCACCGGCCCCATCTGCTTGACTGAGGTAGTATACGTCTGTCAATATGGACCTAAAAATGCAAGGAAACAAACATTAGATTCAAAAGGCAGCATCGTGGCCTCATCGTGGATTGCAAACAGTTTCAAGGGATTGGTTATCACAAAATATCACAAAACAATGTCCTGCTTCTTTCTCTCTCACTCTCGGTGGGAGAAATGTTAATTTTGTTAAGACAGTTTTTTTTACGCAAGGTACACAAAACTTATTCAAGTAATTCAAAACAAATGGGGGAAAAATATCCACCATTTGTACAAATCTACAATACAATCTCTTGTCCCTGCCATCGTATTCAAGCAATGAGTCAAAGAAGTGGAAAAAGTCTAAGTGGAAACAGCTCCGGAGCCGCTGGTGGGTGGTGGAGAGCAGAGGGTCAACGGAATCGCTGGTGGAGGCCTGCGGTGGACTGGAATAAAATTTCCCTCTCTCCTGACTCTCAGTCTGAAGAAGGGTCTCGACTTGAAACGTCACCTATTTATTTTCTCCAGAAATGCTGCCTGACCTGCTGAGTTACTCCAGCTTTTTGTGTCTATCTTTGGAAAAATTCTAAAGGCGACATTGTTTTGAGGTCCCACATCAACCACCAAAGTTGTTTAATCAGTTGTTATACGAGAATTCTCCCGAACAGCCTGTGAGCCATTGCATTGCGGCCGGTGGCGTTATATTTAGAATCCATAGCGCTGCAGCCAACAGTTCTTTGTTTAAATTCCCTAGCGTTAAGCCGACAGTGCTCTGTTTAAACCTTTGCGCGTCAATTCGGCAGCGCTGTGTGTATTATCTTTACACACCAAGTCTGTAGCGCTGTGTGTATTGATTTGCGGCCAAGTCTGTAGTACTGTGTATTGTTTTACGCACCAGTCTGCAGCTGATAGCGATTTGTTCCCAAAGTGCCTGCCTTCTCCCCATATCCCTTGACTCCACTAGCCCCTAGAGTTGTATCTAACTCTCTCTTAAATCCATCCAGTGACTTGGCCTCAATTGCCCTCTGTGGCAGGGAATTCCATAAATTCCCAACTCTCTGGGTGAAAAATTTTTTTCTCACCTCAGTCTTAAATGACCTCCCCTTTATTCTAAGAATCTAAACAGACAAGTGAGCCTTTTTCTGTTCTACTAGTCAGATCCTTGAACCTGTCGAGATCAACCTTCAAAGTGTTACAAGCTATTGGTTTCATCAAGGCACTTGAAGAGAACATGTGGACTCGATAACACATGACAGATCGGTGGGTCACACCACCAGCAATCAGAAATTACAAACAAAATAAAGACAACTAAGTGACAAGAAACAACTTGCCCAAATGAAAAGGTTGGAAAATAAAGATGCAAATCAAGCTTCTACTTCAAATTGAATTCAACATTTTGTGGAAAATTTCTATTAGATTTTTTTTATAATTGCTATCGTGATATGCTGAGCCAGGACTTTGTAGAGAGGACAAGATCTCATTTGATATAATTCCCAACCCACGGGAGGTGGCAGATGGGGTTAGGAGACTGGGATTATTGGGGTAAACATTGAAGAAACAGTCTGAATGTAAATGGACATTAAAACATTCTGGTAACTAGACATTAAATTAACGATCCAATGATCCAATAGTTGATAATAAATTATCATTAAATCATTGAATTGAATAATTGAATGTAAATGGAAACTTAAACGAGACCTGTGCATTGAAAACAGGCTGGTACGTTTTATCACATGCAATATCACTGACTGAGTTTAAACATAAATTCTGGAGATGCTTCTTTGTCAGAACAAATATACAGATGATACTCAAGTTTTCACATTAATAAGCCAATACTTGGGGCAGTTATCATGCTCCACAATGTGTGGTTATGTTGCACCAAGATTCTTTCCCATTGTTCCTGTATATGGCTTTAAAGCGTTTTGAGAACCATTTGCTATCTTTTCGAATCCCCATATCAGTTCTACAATATGTTGGTGCAGGTGTTGCTGAGGGAATGGTTCTAAGAAAATCTGCCATGCCTGTGGACATTAAGAATTTATTTATTTTCTTTTAAATGGCAAATAGCTGGATGTTTCGACTGTTGCACATATAGTAGAGACAAAGGCATTTCCTAAACTCACCGGATAAAAGTACATAAACATAAACAATGGCAGGAACACAAAAGAAATATAGGTTTATTGTGGGTGAGTTCAATTTCTAATGAGGAAAGGAAGCTGAAATATTGCGAGATGGAAAGAATAGATCAAAAGAAAGACCAAGTTACTTGATCTATATTTAAATATTCAACAATTAAGAGCTGAAAGAACAACACAGCACTGTTAATAATTACTTTTTTTCAGTACCAAAGACTAATTAACAGTTATCCAGCTGCTTAAAACATAAATACACTTGTAATGTCGAACTAACTTTCACTGTCAGAGGCTAAACGCAAATTGGAGGAATAGCATCTCATATTTTGCTTGGGCAGTTTACAACCCAGTGATGTGAATATTGATTTCTCTCACTTCAGTTAGCCCTGGCATTCCCCCTCTCTCTATCCCTCCCCCTCCCAAGTCACACCAGCTTCTCATTTTTGCCCCACAAACAACTTACAATGGCTTGTTTCCTTTATCATCATTACTTTTTTGCATATCTTTCATTCATTGTTCCTTATCTCTGCACATTACTGTCTATATCTCTCGTTTCCCTTATCCCAAGCCAGTCTGAAGAACAGTCTCGACCCAAAACATCACCCACTCCTTCTCTCCAGAGATGCTGCTGGTCCCACTGAGTTAATCCAGCTTTTTGTGTCTATTTTCACTGGTACACCAAGGTTATAAATTCACGGCTTTTCATTCTAAAGTGGGGAGAGAAACATGGGTTTTTCGAAAGGAAAGGTTGGAGCAGCAAGTCAGACAGCAACTTTTCAGCAATGGCAACTGACCTTGCAATTACCCTTGACGTGAGATTGCTATAGTAATGACTCTAAAGGGCCTGTCCCACTTACGTGTCCTTGGCACGCAAATTACGCGACCACGTGGTCGCATTGACCCGCGACAGTCCCGCGAATGTCGGGCGCGATTTCATGCATACGCTCAGCCATCTGGAGCGTGTGACATCATTTGAAGATGGACACAAAGCTGGAGTAACTCAGCGGGACCGGCAGCATCTCTGAAGTGAAGCAATGGGCGACATTTTGTGTCGAGACTCTTCTTCAGTCTGAAAAGAAGGGTCTTGACCCAAAACGGCACCCATTGCTTCTCTCCAGAGATGCTGCCGGTCCCGCTGAGTTACTCCAGCATTTTGTGTCTAGCTTCAACTTTCTTGGCCTCGGTCTAGGAGTAGAATTGCGGGCGGATCCGGACTGCAACGGCCGTGAGTCCCAGGCTGAGTTTGGCGATCGTTTGCCTGCTTCTGCTGCTGTTGGAGGTGAGACGTTGCATCGCGCCAGGGTCTTGGACCTGTCCCACTTTGGCCGACAGGCCGTTGGCGCACAAAGATTTCATTCACTA
The DNA here is from genome assembly GCF_028641065.1 of Leucoraja erinaceus. Classification (NCBI taxonomy): domain Eukaryota; kingdom Metazoa; phylum Chordata; class Chondrichthyes; order Rajiformes; family Rajidae; genus Leucoraja; species Leucoraja erinaceus. The sequence goes on from NC_073385.1 coordinate 49,312,700, forward strand.
CAAAAATTTCGGAGCCCCGCATGATGTCGCGCACAACTACATACCCCTCCGCGCTTCTCAATGGGACCAGCCCCATGCGGCCCTATGAAGCCCGTGCGCCTCAACGCGACCACGAGGTCATGTAATTTGCGTGCCAAGGACACGTAAGTGGGACAGGCTCTTTAATCACAGTCAATGCCATTAGTGTCCATATTGACTGCTGGACCCGTGCCATTGGGTGTGCAGACACATGCACTGTGAAGTGATTGTCGTCTGCAGCGTGCTCTCCAGAGTGCTGAAAGTGAAACAATGTGATTCTATGAAGTACACATAATGCTGGAGAAACTCAGCGGGTGCAGCAGCATCTATGGAGCGAAGGAAATAGGCAACGTTTCAGGCCGAAACCCTTCTTCGGCCCGAAACTTTACCTATTTCCTTCGCTCCATAGAAGCTGCTGCACCCACTGAGTTTCTCCAGCATTTTTGTGTACCTTTAAATTTCCAGCATCTGCAGTTCCTTCTGAAACATGTGATTCTATGAATGTTGTCAATGAAATGAAGCAGGTCACTAAAGGCTTGCCCTTTTAATTTGTGTACCATTTAAATGAAGCAATGCCTTTGAAGAGAAGCAATGTTAGACAGGATTTATAGAATGACAAATGGTAAACCTCCCATGCAATGTGCCCCCATGACAAGTTGAAAGTGGAGATTGACAGGTTTTTGGTTAGTAAGGGCATCAAATGTTACATGGAGAAGGCAGGAGAATGGGATTGAGAGGGATAGATAGATTAGCCGTCGGTGAATGGCGGAGTAAACCTGATGGGCTGAATGGCCTAATTCTGCTCCAATGACACGTGGACTTATGAAGTGAATGAAAACAAAACCAATGGATAGCTCAGTAACAATTTGGCTGGCTTCAAGAAAATGAATGTCAAAACTGAAGTAACGCTTCTTCTGCTTTTAGCTCCAACTGATTATTAAACTATTTTGGGATGTTCTTTGAGAAGGGATTTGCTTCCCAGGTAGCTAACATAAAATAAATCTTTTGTTATGAATTCATGCTTACTCTACTTCAGATTAGCAGTACCTGCAGGAATGTTATTCTCCGCTGAACCAGGTCTGTCAGATCCCTGGCCTCGTTCTCTCTCCATTCACCGGCCCCATCTGCTTGACTGAGGTAGTATACGTCTGTCAATATGGACCTAAAAATGCAAGGAAACAAACATTAGATTCAAAAGGCAGCATCGTGGCCTCATCGTGGATTGCAAACAGTTTCAAGGGATTGGTTATCACAAAATATCAGAAACAATGTCCTGCTTCTTTCTCTCTCACTCTCGGTGGGAGAAATGTTAATTTTGTTAAGACAGTTTTTTTTACGCAAGGTACACAAAACTTATTCAAGTAATTCAAAACAAATGGGGGAAAAAAATCCACCATTTGTACAAATCTACAATACAATCGCTTGTCCCTGCCATCGTATTCAAGCAATGAGTCAAAGAAGTGGAAAAAGTCTAAGTGGAAAAAGCTCCGGAGCCGCTGGTGGGTGGTGGAGAGCAGAGGGTCAACGGGATCGCTGGTGGAGGCCTGCGGTGGACTGGAATAAAATTTCCCTCTCTCCTGACTCTCAGTCTGAAGAAGGGTCTCGACTTGAAACGTCACCTATTTCTTTTCTCCAGAGATGCTGCCTGACCTGCTGAGTTACTCCAGCTTTTTGTGTCTATCTTTGGAAAAATTCTAAAGGCGACATTGTTTTGAGGTCCCACATCAACCACCAAAGTTGTTTAATCAGTTGGTATACGAGAATTTTCCCGAACAGCCTGTGAGCCATAGCATTGCGGCCGGTGGCGTTATATTTAGAATCCATAGCGCTGCAGCCAACAGTTCTTTGTTTAAATTCCCTAGCGTTAAGCCGACAGTGCTCTGTTTAAACCTTTGCGCGTCAATCCGGCAGCGCTGTGTGTATTATCTTTACACACCAAGTCTGTAGTGCTGTGTGTATTGATTTGCGGCCAAGTCTGTAGTACTGTGTATTGTTTTACGCACCAGTCTGCAGCTGATAGCGATTTGTTCCCAAAGTGCATGCCTTCTCCCCATATCCCTTGACTCCACTAGCCCCTAGAGTTGTATATAACTCTCTCTTAAATCCATCCAGTGACTTGGCCTCAATTGCCCTCTGTGGCAGGGAATTCCATAAATTCCCAACTCTCTGGGTGAAAAATTTTTTTCTCACCTCAGTCTTAAATGACCTCCCCTTTATTCTAAGAATCTAAACAGACAAGTGAGCCTTTTTCTGTTCTACTAGTCAGATCCTTGAACCTGTTCCCTTGGAACATCAGTGAAATTCACTTTGTGGTACTTTAGCAAGATCAACAATATCCTTGCTCCCACCTACCTCATCACTGATAGAGTCAATTTTGGCTTGGCCACGAATGAAGCTTCTAGATTGCTGAGCAACAAAATAGAACAATGATGTTTATCCTTTAACATCAGTCAAAGCTCAACGAAGACACGGCTAGGCTTGGGTATTAACTGATATGACTCTCCCTATGGCAGACTGACCCTGTGTTACAATTCATGGCAACCACGCACTGAGAGATTTAAAAGCAGCACTGTGACTTCTGAACAAAAGGAGAAAAAACACATTACATTGTTGATTTGAAGCGTTTAATGATGTCACTAGAGACTACACTGGCAAAATGCAGCATACCAAACATTTATGGAAACATTGCAAGCAAATTGGGATTAAGTTTACATGGATTTTAAACAGTTGCATGATTTCCTCAGGCTTTGGGAGGCCAGGTAGCAGCCAGTCACATATGATAAAGCTTCCGAGTGTCCTTTTGTTTGCAATGCTTTCTAATTAATCAGATTGTATAATTAGTGACAAGTGATTCTATTTAATTTCATCTCACTCTCAATTTCATTTTCCACCATCCCACAAAGATACTTAATTCTTCTGTCCAATGACCTGGAACATGCCAAAATATACTGAAAAGTGATGAACAGGACGGCACGGTGGCGCAGCGGTAGAACTGCTATCTTACAGCGCCAGAGACTCGGGTTTGATCCTGGCTACGGGTGCTGTCTGTATGGAGTTTGTATGTTCTCTGCATGACCATGTGGATTTTCCCTGGGCGCTCCGGTTTTCTCCCACACTGTAAAGGCGTACAGGTTTGTATGTCCATTGGCTCCGGCAAAAGTTACAAATTGTCCCTAGTGTGTAGGATAGTCACTGGTCGGCACAGACACAGCCCAGGTCTGGGTAGAGTGGATGTGGAGAGTAGTGGGAGAGTCTAGGGTCAAAGGTCAAGGGCCATAGCCTCAGGAAAAAAAGGACTTACCTTTAGGAAGGAGGTAAGGAGGGCTATCTTTAGTCAGAGGGTGGCGAATCTGTGGAATCCATTGCCAAAGGAGGCTGTGGAAGCTGTCAATTGATATTTTTAAGGCAGAGATTGAAAGATTGTTAATTAGTACGGGTGTTACGGGTTATGGGGAGAAGGCAGGAGAATGGGGTTGAGAAAGAATCATAGATCAGCCATGATCGAATGGCGGATTAGACTTGATGGGCCAAATGGCCTAATTCTGCTCCAATCGCTTATAAACTTTTTATATTGCTTACCAATCCTCCCATGAAAGGATTAACATAAATTAAGACCCACCCATCTAACTCAACATTGTGTTGTTCATTTCATTCCATTCCCACTTTGATGCACTGACAACAATGCTATAAAATACCAACCAAGTACAAATACAGAGGGCATCACTGCACACAGGTACACAGTTCAAGAAGAACAGCTTGATTACAGGGGACAGCTGATCAGACGACATCTTTCAACATTTCCAGCCTTTTTGAACAGGCTGCCTCACTTCAATTATCACCTTGTGCTTGACTAAGCACTTACACTGCGGAGCTATGGCTTGACAAGAGACGCACGTCCCCTTGGGTGTGTTTGAGTGTTTTTCCTAAGTGCGGATGCAGATGTCGGAGATGGAATGCTCGAAGCAGTGCCGTTATGTCACAGCAGGTCACAGGCAGCTAGATGAATCAGTGCAACATTTCAATTGGTAGCAGCCAGATTAAAGATGGTTCTGCAAATTAATTAATTTTCATCGAAGGAGCGTGTTTTTATTTTTGACAACTTCCTGTATGATTGTGGCATCCAACACTCTGATTGGTTTATTATTGTCACGTGTATTGAAAAACATTTTTTACATGTTATCTGGGGAAATCATAGGGAAAGATAATACAAGAGAGAAAAAACAATGTTAATAGTTGTGGGATCATAGTTTCATATTATCTGTGGAGATGTAGTCCTGTGCTCTTTACTTATGCTCTTGCTATGTCTGACTGTGTAGCACCATGTGGATTGCACCAATACTGTTATGTCTGGTGGCTTTTTTTCTGTTGTCTTTTGTTTCTTTCTTTTCTTTCTCTTTTTTGTTTTGTTGTGTTAAATAAAACATTGAAAAATAATTTATTAAAAAAAAACAAAAAAAAATAGTTGTGGGATCCTACCACTGGCCACATCTTTCCCTTTTCTCTCCTTTCTGTTTTCCGCAGCGTCTGTTCCCTTCGTAACTCACTGGTCAATTTATCTCTTCCTAACCAAACCACCCCTTCCCCGGGTACTTACCCCTGCAACCCCAGGAAATGCTACAGTTGGCGTTATACCTCAACTCCAGCCGACTCAATCAGTCTTTCCAGGTGAGACAGAAATTCACCTGCACCTCCTCCAACCTCATCTACTTTATCCGCTGTTTCAGGTGCCAACTTCTCTACATCGGCAAGACCAAGCGCAGGCTCGGCGATCGCTTCGCCCAACACCTCAGCTCAGTTCGTATTAACCAACCTGATCTCCCGGTTACTCAGCACTTCCCCTCCCATTCCCAATCTGACCTTTCTGTCCTGGGCCTCCTCCATTGCCAGAGTGAGGCCCAGCGCAAATTGGAGGAACAGCACCTCACCTCATATTTTGCTTAGGTAGTTTACACCCCAGAGGAATGAACATTGACCTCTTATTTTAGATAGCCCTTGCGTTCTCCTTCACCTCCCTAGCTCTCCCACAAAGCCTACTGTCTCCACCTCTGCCTTTTCCCCCCCCCCCCCCCCCCCCCCCCCCCCCCCCCCCCCCTGCTGCCTCACCCACTGAGTTTCTCCAGCATTTTGTGTCTACCTTCATTTTTTCAGCATCTGCAGTTCTTTCGTGAACAGTTAATAGTTGTGGGTAAGTCCCGTAAACAGTTAATAGTTGTGGGTAAGTCCTAAACATTTCAAGTATTCCTAAAACTAAAGAACATTTTACGAGTTTAGTAAAAAGAGCAGTCATTAGATTGAAAGCTTATAAATCCCATTGCTATAAACTACTGATTTTAGACTTTACTTTCAAGATACAGCATGGGAAAAGGCCATTTGGCCCACCAGGTCCACACCAACCAGCGATCACCCCATACACTGGCACTATCTGGGGGCAATTTACAATTTTACCTAAGCCAATTAACCTACAAATCTGTATGTCTTTGGAGTGTGGGATGAAACCGGAGCACCCGGAAAAAACCCATGTGGTCACAGGGAGAACGTACAGTATAATTTCCACACAGATAGCACCCATAGTCAGGAAATAATCCGGGTATCTGGCGCTGTGACTCTACCGCTACACCATTGGGCCATCCCGAGATAGTGACTAGAAACACCCAGACTGTGCAAAGTGCAACTCAGAACAGTATCATTTCACAGCTGCTAGAAACAAGGGAGCCTCGTTTAAGCAACAGTAGTTTTCATGTTAACGTATCATGTGCAAATAACATAGTCTGATCCCAGTGAGCGCTTTTAAGAAATGTATTTGCTTTGTGTTGTGAGGGAATAAAGACACAGCCTTGGTTCCTGTTCCACACTAACTGCCCTGTACATCTCCTATGTTCAGATGAAATATGGTACACCTGTATATCATGCTGACTTTGACTGTCATGGTATTATAATAGGCTGCCTGGTATACAAGAGTTTTTGTACATTGTCAATGCATTCAAAAGGGAAAAGGCAAAGAACCTCAGTATAGTGAAATAATTGTCTTTACAAACCTGCAGACTGTACATCAGCTTCTATTCACAAAATGATTTTCTTTATCAGAAAACACTATTATTCATCTTTTTGTAACTTGTATTCCTGCAAATTATTAAGGCAGCATCTTCATGCTCGGAAGATATTCTATAATTGGATTTTTTTCTTTGATTGAAGTAAACTGGATGGCAAAAGCCCCAATTCAAACAGAATCATGCAGGGCCACAGGAAATAAACAATACAAAATAATAACAGAAATTGTGAGATGCGCTCAGCAGGTAAGGCAGTATTTGTGGAAAGAAATAGAGTTAATGTTCCTGTTCAAGGACCTTTTATTACAAGAGGGGAGTAGAGAAAACAAGTTAATTTTAACAGAGGAGGAGGGGATAATGAATAGGGCAAAGGGGATACACTGGAGAGGATGATATCAGGGTTGCCATGGCAATAAGCTGAGGAAGTTATCTAGTTGATAATAAGGGGTGTGAGTGAGAGAGAGAGAAGCAGTCGTTGTCCTGCTGCCCAAGTAGGCCGAACTCCGCCTGTTGAAGAACTGCCGCCCGCTCCCTCTCCTCTGCACGGAGTATAAAGTTTTTGCACGGGCGATGGCAAATCACCTGGGCTCCATGCGGTCCATTCAGGATAACATCCACCTGGGGACCTGATTCATGTATCTCAGGGTACTGGTCAGTCAGCTGCTTTTTTGTCCCTTGAACAGGAGAAGGCTTTTGACAGGGTAGAGCATGACTGTCTTTTCGGGACGCTGCAAGCGTTCGGATTTGGACCGCATTTTGTGTCCCGGGTCCCGCTTTTGTACGCTGCAGTGGAGTGGGCCTGTGAAGGTTAATGGTGTGTTGTTGGCTCCCATTCACTTTGGGAGGGGAGTCCGCCAGGGGTATCTCATGTCTGGTCAGTTGTACTCGGTCTGTGTCGAGCCATTCCTGTGTCTTCTTCAGAGGCTGTTGACAGGCCTGGCTCTACCAGAACCGGGGGTGGAGGTGGTTCTTCCTGCGTATGCTGATGATGTACTCTTTACGTTCACTGACTCTGGTGACCTGAGGAGGATGCGTGAATGTCAGCAGGTTTTCTCGGCTGCATCGTCCGCCAGGATTAACTGCAGTAAGCGCTCTGGACGTTTAGTGGGTCAGTGGCAGGTAGACTCCCTGCCGGAGGAGATGACAATGTATGCGTGGAGCACCACGCACCTCCTCTATCTGGGGGTGTACCTGAGTCCCACTGACGATGCTTGGCCGTCAAACTGGCAGGAGTTGGAGACAAAAGTCGTCGCCCGGCTGGGGCGCTGGTCAGGCCTGCTTGGAGTTCTTTCTTTCCAGGGTAGGGTGCTGGTCATAAACCCAGCTAGTGGCCTCCATATTATGGTACCGGCTGGCTACTCTTGTGCCGCCCTCTATCTTTGTAACTGCAGTACAGAAGAAGTTGGTGGATTTATTTTGGGGAGATAGGAAGCACTGGGTTTCCGCAGCAGTCCTGAGTCTCCCGTTAGAGGAGGGCGGCCAGTCCTTGGTATGCGTGCGTACCCAGGTGACGGCTCTCCATGTCAGGACTCTGCGGAGGAATATGTATGTAGAGAACCCCCCCAGATGGCACGCTCTGGCCACGTATTTTTTCCGCCGGGGTTGTTGCCTAAGGGGGGGTCTCACGGCTCCCGGTGGCGGGCATCAGTCGACCCGCCTTACGGGATTTGCCTAGTTTCTATCGTGATGTGCTAAGAGTGAGGAATTTGGCTGTTTTCAGCCAGTGTGTTGCTCCACGTGGGGATGGGGATGTTGCGACTGCGGGAGTGGCCGGCCCTCACCCTGTCATGGCGGGTGTCGGGGAGAGGCATGTGCTTGGAGTGGTTCTGACCCCATTTACTCTTCCAGGCACTCACGCCATTATTTATCATTATACCAGCGATCAGATTCCGTATTGAAAGAGCATACTAACCCACGTTTCATTTTTAGGGCCTGTTTGTGATGAATCACAAAATGGTGATCAAACTGAGGTGCCACGAGGACATCATGCGCTAAAATTGATCGAGAAATGTTCCGATTTTTGAAGCAGATGTAACAACACATTTTGGGGGAAAAAATATTTTGGTTATTGTTTGGAGAACTTGAAGTTTGACATCAGACCTAAAGCATGCAGCAATTATGATTCAGGGCTCTGAGGAATATTGTACAAGGATCTGTCGTGGAGGTGATTAGTAAACCATAGACTCCAAAGAAATTTAAATACTTTTGAAATTTGTACTGAATTTTTACAAATATCTTAGCAAAATTGGCAGAAAGTTTACAAGGCTGTGATGTCAGTGACTCTAAAGTAACTTTCCTTATGGACCAATTTGGTATACTATGAGCTTAACCAGGCTTTGAAAGGCCTTGGATTGGCACAAAAAAAAGGTACCCCAGGTAAGGGGTATGAAGTCCTTACCTCTGCTGGTCACCCAGGTTCTCAAGTAAAGAATCCGCCTGCCTTTCTGCTTCATCGCCCTCCAGTTTTTTCACTTTCGTGACTTCACTCTGCACGAAGAACCAGAGCTCCTTCACTCCATTTTCAATCTTACGCCGTAACTCCTCGTGTTCTTTCCCAGGACCTGCCACAAAAATGTCAGACAGTTCTACCATGAACTCCTTGCTTTTTTATTCCATGCCTCTGCCAGTAAGCCTGCCTTTTTAGACATCTGATCAATCTGCCCTATTATCTTAGGGTGATTTTCGATCATCCACTTAATCTACCATTTTTGTTTATATTTCCTTATCTTGTCCGCCTTCTCAAACACATTCAGTCCAAATTCTTTGGACAGGTCGACACCGTGGCACAGCAGTAGAGTTGCTGTCTTACAGTGGCAGAGATCCAGGTTCAATCCTGGCTATGGGTGCTGTCTGTACGGTGTTTGTACGATCTCCCTGTGACCACATGGGTTTTCCCCGGGTGCTCCGGTTTCCATCCACGCTCCAAAGGCGTACAGGACTGTTGGTTAGTTGGCTCAATAAAGATTGTAGATTGTCCCTACTGCGTAGGGTAGTGTTAGTGTATCGGGTGGTGGCTGGATAGCATGGACTCGGTGGGTGGAAGGGACTGTTTCAGTGCTGTATCTCTAAACTAAACTAAAATTAAATTGTATATGCCATTTCTCCATATGCCATTTCTCTGCTCACCTAACTGATTGATTAAATGATAGCTTTCTTCCTGATAGCATCTTGGTTTTCATTGCAATTACACAATATTAAGGAATGGAAATTATTCAGCAATGTCAATTGCTACATAGGGAATCCAGCAGCTAACCAAGGGCACTACATTGACCGCGAAAGGAAGAAATGGAAATGCAGTCTTTAACATATTCCTTAAGCAAATAATTCCCAACAATGGACTCAATTACTGGAACAGGGTAATCACTTACCTTTGCCCGCTCCCTTCTTGTAGCTTTCAATCTGCTCTTTGGCCTTTAACAGTTGTTCTTCTAATGAATGTACTCTTCCAGCAGCTGGTGCCTGGTCAATGGGACCTTCAGGAATCCTGGATGAAGAAAGATTGTGTGAATAAAATATGCAGTCTCTGATCATTTGCATATTGGAATTCCATTCACCACACTAGGGATGTTATTAAGACAATAGAATCAAGAGTAAATTACTGGACTCAAATGCATCTGGGCAGAGGCACTGGCATGAAATCTGGGGACTATAATTAGTGATGCCCTAAGGGAGAGGTAGAAATGTTAGCATTATCTATTCAGGAGTTGGAGTCTGTCAGTGAGTGCCAGCTTTCTGAACTTTACCCCTAAATAACACTGTTGCAGCAATTGCCCCCTTAACTCAGTCACTCATGAAAAGTCAGTCATACAGCGTGGAAACAGGCCCCCGACTCTACTTGCCCACGCTGACCAACTTTTCCCATCTACACCAGTCCCATCTGCATGCATTTGCCCAATATCCCTCAAAACCTGTCCTATCCATGTACCTGTATAAATGTATCTTAAACATTGCAATAATACCTGCCTCAACTACCTCCTCTGGCAACTCGTTCCATACATCCACCAGCCTTGGTAAAAAATGTCACCCCTCAGGTTCCTATTAAATCTTTCCCCCCTCACCTTAAGCCTATGTCCACTGGTTCTTGATTCCCTTACTCTGGGAGAGACTCTGTATGTCTACCCGATCTATTCCCCTCATGATTTTGTACACCTCTGTAAGATAACCCTTCATCCCCACATTGAATGGCGGTGCTGGCTCGAAGGGCCAAATGGCCTACTCCTGCTCCTTTTGTCTATATCCTCCTGCGCTCCAAGGGATAGTTCTAGCCTGCTCAACCTCTCCTTATAACCAAGACCCTTGAGTCCCAGCAACATCCTCATAAATCTGCTTCAAGCTTGACAACATCTGTCCTATAACATGGTGCCCAGAACTGAACACCATACTCTAAATGCAGTTTCACCAACATCTTATATACTGTAATTGACCTCCCAAATGGTATACCCAATACTCAGTATTTGATTCATTTATAATACTGGGAAGAAAACGTAGATTCAGAATTTGCAGTCACTAATGGGGATATTAGGCCTTATAATGGAGAAAATCTTACATTCATGGAATATGCACATGTGCAGTTAAATGCAGAAATCCAGAAGTGTTATCAGTATTATCTGCTTCACTAGTATGAGCCGCTCCCCATCTTCTCCAGGGTAATCAGAATTCAGTGAATTACTTTCAGATATTCAGGAACCAGCTCACTGTTTAAACCACTTAGCATGTTACTGTTTGCTAAATAAGTTGTAACTGATGAATTAAATAGTATAATGAACCAAATCTCTTACTATTCCTTACTTTTGCATTATGTTGAGTTTCAAATATTCATTTCAAAATCCCATGGCTTTTAATGTAATGAAAGGAGTTATTTGTTTAAGTTCATGATATTTCAGCTCCTACTTTTATTGCCCATGTTTGCTTCAATCAAAATGCTTAATGGGCTTGTTAAAGCAACAAGATGCTGCCTGACCAGCTGAGATACCCCACCACTTTGTGTCCTCTTGTGTGGTAAACAAACATCTGCAGTTCTTTGCTTCTATTCTTCTCAACTTGTTGACTGCCTTCAGAATGACTTGTTAGTCCAGCAATGTAACAGTTGCTGGAAACCAGAGCTTTCCTCACAGCCAACACGAGACATTGACGAAGGCTATGAATGGGGAAAATCTGTGCTTTAATAATCTATACCATCTGCATGGATAGCTTTCCTGAAGTGCAGGGGTGATGGCCATTGCACTGCCATGGGCTATAAAATCTAGACCATTAATTTTCAATCAGCATCGAAGCGAAATTTCTGTATTCCTGTTTGCTTTTCGTTTCTTGCTGCCGCAATGCAACGCTACACAGTACAGTCCCGTAATAGATTTGCAAGGGTGGGTCGACTCAATAAAACTACAAAACCACACAGTTACTATGCATCACCAAGAAGAGGTAGTGAAGTTTTTAAAGAGCACTAGGTGGTAAATTTGATCAAGTGCATGCTCAGATCTTGTCGGATGCTAGGGTGTAAAATGTTCCTTGCAGAGATGCTTGCATCATCTTTAGCCACAGATAAAAAATGGGAGGATAGAGGGTGGTTAATGTAGCATCATTATTTAAGAAGGGTAGCAAGGAAAATTCAAGGAAGGATACACAAGGACAGATCTGAAGAAGCGTCCTGACCCAAACATCACTGATCCATGTTCTCCCAGAGATGCTCCCTGACCCGCAGAATTACTCCAGCACTTTCTGCCTCTTTTTTAAGCCAGGAACTACTGGCCAGTGAGCCTCATTCAGCGCAAAAGTTAGGATGTCATGTCTGTTTGATTGATTGGCAGATACAGTGCGGAAACAGGACCTTCAGCCCATTTAATCCACACCGACCATTAATCACCAGTTCAAACGAGTTCCATGTTATCCCCCCCCTACACACAGGGGGAAATTTACAGAGGCTAATTGTAAAGAGGAGTCATGAACACGTTGTGTCTTTACTACTTTTTTTTAATATAACATAACCGTTGCTGCCCTAGCTGTACGTGGTCTGTCACCCGAGCTAGAGAGCGATCAATGGGTGGGGAGGTTGCAATTATACTTCTGATATGGGGAGTGGTTAGTAGTGGTGAGGTCACTATATTAAAGGCACATGCACATGATCTACACTAATTAACCTACAAACTCGCATGTCTTTGGGATGTGGCAGGAACCAGAAGCACCTAGAGGAAATCCACATGGATACATGTAGAACATGTAAAATAGTAAGATTAAACGAGTACTTACCAGTACGAAGTTTGATCTGTATTTTATGAGGAGTTACGATGAGGGATTACGTGAAGAACCCACCCAGCGCGCAGGCGCGGCATACTTCCAAGCAGCGGTGTGGAATCACAGATAGACACTAGTTGAAGTAAAGATAGTGAAGACCAACGAGACATTAGTCCGAATTTGATCTATATAATGAGGGTGGGAGCGGAGGGCACGTAATCCCTCATCGTAACTCCTCATAAAATACAGATCAAACTTCGTACTGGTAAGTACTCGTTTAATCTTACTATTTTACTTCGGAGTCACGTGAGTGACTACGTGAAGACTTCAAAGGTCTGTGATTTCAAACCGTGTAACAGTTATATCACTCACTGCCGAAAGATCATCGAGGGAGGAAGTGGTAGCTAGAGACCAACAAGTTTGTTTAGTTATAAAAGAAATATTTATTAACTATAACAAAAAACAAAATAGCTCCCATGGGCTTTAAATCATAACTTTGCGGTTTTTAAAACGGTATCCGCAAAGACGTCCTGTTCCATCAGCGGTTTGTTGTAAAATCGTTGGAATGTCGATTCCCTTGACCATCCCGCTGCTCTGAGGATGTGGTCGAGGGGAACCTGCATCCTATCCGCCGCTGAGGTGGACGCTGCCCTGGTTGAATGGGATTTAAAAACATTTGTGTTAATCCCTGCCATGCTGAGGACCTGTTTCAACCATCTGGATAATGTTTGGCTGGTTACCCGTCCAAAAGGCTTTCTGTGGCTAACCCATAAGGCTTTCTCTCTCCCTCTTAGCGTTTGGGTTGTGTCTAGATAATGATGAAGGTGGGTCACCACACACAGCCTAGGTTCTGGAGGGTAAGCCCGGAAGATCAACGGGGAGTTTGATGTACCTGGTCTACTTTGTTTTACCAACCCCGGCATGGTGAAAGTAATGGTATCTGGGGTGGTCACCATGTAGTTCAGATTAAGCTGATGGAGCGACTGAAACCTTTGAGCTGAGACAAGCGCCATGAGCATGAGGGTTTTGTAAGTGGCCTGTTCCAGGCTCAGGGATCCCACCGGAGGCCAACCTCGAAGGTGTGTGAGAGTACTGTTCCCATTTCCTGATGAAGGTCAGGTACTGTTTCTTGGTGGAAACTCGCAGGGATGCCGACATGGTGGTGATTGTTCTGTCTGATAACCCCAATCCCCGGTAAGGCCTGTTCAAAATCTGGAAACCAGGAGTTTCAATTTTTGGTGGCATGGATGGCTAATGCCAGTTACCGGGTGAGTCAATAATTGGGGGTGGTGTTGAAGGACCATTGGTGTCTCTACCACCATGTCGTGGAACATTGGGAACCATGGTTGGGTAGGCCAGTCGGGCACGACCAGAATGCCAGAGGCTGAGTCTGCCTGAATTTTCTGGAGTACCCGACTGATGAGGCAGAAGGGAGGGAAAGCATAGAAAAAGAAATTTCCCCAGTCCAGCGTGAAGGCATCTACCGCTGCTGCCTCTGGGTCTGGTTCCCAAGCCACATACATGGGTAGTTGGTGATTTAACCTAGACGCAAACAAATCTATATCTGGCGTACCATATTGCTTGATAATTTTAGCAAATAATTTTGGGTCCAACATCCATTCGATGTTGTCGTTGAATTTTTCGTGACCTGGTGTCCGCCACTAAATTTAGCTTGCCTGGTAAATAGGCAGCTGATAGCCAAATATGTCTCTCGACACACCATTGCCAGATTATAGCAGTTAATTTGTCGCATGATACTGATTTAATGCCACCCATGTGCTGGATATAAGATACTGCCGTAGTGTTGTCGATCATAATTCTAACATGCACGTGTCGCATACCAGATGCATATGCTTTTAGCCCATAAAAGGCGGCGAGCATTTCCAAAAAGTTAATGCCCAGTGATTGTAGTAGCGATGCCTCTGAGTTAGTCCATCTGCCACCTGTGCTGTCTTTGGAGTTAGTAGCTCCCCAGCCTAAAGCACTGGCATCCGTTGCAATGGTTATGTTAGGATTGGTTACGGTGATAGGACTGTGACTGTGCCAAATATTGTCAACCCACCACTGAAGTTCTGATTTGGCTTCAGCGGGTAAATCCATTTTGCGATCATAATGCCCCCTATGAAGGCGTAATGCATGAGTCCTTGCTCTTTGTAAATTTTGATAATGCAAGGGCCCATGTTGGGCAGCCGGAAATGCTGCTACTATAGAGCCAATAACTCTGGCTACATGCCGTATTCTAGGTTGCGGTGTGGCAATTAAATGGCTACAAGCTTCAATGAGTGAAACTGTTTTGTTTCTGGGCAGAGTGACAGTCATGTGAATCGTTGTCAATAGTGAAGCCTAAGTAATCCATGTTAGTAGTAGGCTCCAATATTGATTTATCTGGGTGGAGGATAAAACCCAAAGTTTCAAGGAGTTGTTTAGTGGCTAACACTCCTGCGACAGCTTGTTCCCGTGTTCTTCCTAATATGAGAACATCGTCCAGATAGGCCACTACTAAATGTTTTAGTTCTCTCAATTTCTTCATGGCCACTTTAAGAATTTTCGTAAATAGTCTGGGAGCTGTCGTTAAACCATTGGGCAAAGCTCGGTACTGCCATAGCTGGCCCCTCCAGATAAATTTCAGATATTTAAAGTAATCTTTATGAATGGGTACCAAATAGTAAGCATCTTTGATATCTATGCTTGCCATGTAGTATCCCTTGGAGATCAGTTGTCTGGCAGTGACAAATGTCTCCATTTTGAAATGTTGATACTCAACAGACTGATTGAGTGATGTCAGATCAATAATAATGCGACATCCACCATCTTTTTTGGTTTTGAGAAAAATATTTGATACAAATTCTTGCGGCTCGTGTGTGGTCATTTCTATGATGCCTTTAGCCACGAGCCGATCAAGTTCAGCTTGTCCTTCTACCTTCTCAACTGCCGAGGGAAGGAACACCCTTTGGGGCATGTGCTGAACTGGCGGTTCTACGCCTGGTTTGAATTCAATCTTGTATCCACTAATACTGTTGAGTATAAACTGATTGTTAGTAAGGGAGCACCAAACATGCTTGAAGAACCTCAAACGTCCCCCTGTTAATACTACACCCTTTGTCTGTGTATGTTGACAGGAACCAGACCCACCTACCTCCATGTTCACTTGTGGGGTCGTTTCCGGTGGGTCTGGCCCAAGGTTGTCCGTGTTGGTGCTGCGGTGGGGCGGCGCATCTTCCCACGGCTCCGCCCTGGGCCCCGCTCTAAAAAAGAGCACTGGGGGTAGTGGGAGGCGGTCACCAGGCTTTCACCAGCTCGGTATCTGCTGGTGGCTGCCGAGGCGTGCGGCCAACTGGGTGTCTTCGCCCTGCTCGGTCCTGGCCCTGCCCTCATGAGGCCTACTGGTTTTGCCGCCTCTTCCAACTCCTTGAGCCTTTTGGCCAGATCCGCACCAAATAGCAGCGCCTGTCGTTCGGGCGCTGGAGCTTTACAGAGGCCGGCATATGTTGGGTTGAGGGCAGGCCTGATGTTGTCCCGCCGTAGGTTGTTTAGCTCATACGTGGTGCTGCACATCAGTGCGAGGGCATCCTGCTGGGGTATGGTCAGGTCTTCATCCCCAACGGACCGAGCAAAGGCGGTGACGGCTGCTGAGTGGAGCTTCAGGACTCGCTGCATTTTGACCTCCTGAGCCCTTATGTGCTGCCCCAGCTGGTTCCAGATCTGCCCATTTACCGTCTTGACCCTCAGCGCCTCGCAATTTTCGGGCGCGATGTAGTTGTCAAGGGCCTGCTGGACAGCCTTGTCCTGCAGCGGGTTGTTGGACAGCCTGTTTATAGTTGCCGCCATTCTGGGTGGCAACACCATCCCAGTTGTTGGTGGTGCCGCATATCGGCCCACTACACCCAGTAGCTCTTCTTCCGGCACGCCCGGCATGCTGACGATATCCTCCGCCTGCCCTTGGGATAGGCCAGCCCAGCCCTGGCCTCCCTTACTGCCCTCGAATATAGAGGGTACAGAAGGGTGTGGAGAGGAGGAGGCCAAAGCCCGTCCTCCTGGGAGATGCCGCATCTCCTCATTAATCATACGCTCGAGGAGCTGCCTCATGCAGCTTATCCGAGCGTCTCCCCTTTTCGGTGGGGGAGAGTGTTCCCGTTCCTCCGAATCATCGGAGGACACCGGCCGGTCGGTTTTCTGTGTCGCCTTCCTCCCTGTGCGGGGCGTTGAGATCTGCAGCACTGGGGGCGGCTCGGTGTCGGGTGAGCGGGAGCGTTGAAAAAGCTCCTCCGCTGCGAGAGGCTGCCGTCCCGCTATGGACCCGTCCTCGGGTGGAGTAGGGCAGGCAGTCCTCCTGGCTGGTCGCTTGCGAGAGGCCATTATTCTCTCTAGCGCGACTCTGTAACAAAAAAGGCACTTACCTGAGGTCTCGTCTTTATGCTGCAGCTGGAGAGCCTGGCTCCAGCTGCTGCCGCTGTTGCACTGCTGACGTAATGCCGCGCCTGCGCGCTGGGTGGGTTCTTCACGTAGTCACTCACGTGACTCCGAAGTAAAATCCAAACATATAGCACCCAAGGTCAGGATTGTACCCAGTTCTCTGGCGCTATGAGGCAGAAGTTCTACCAGCTGCACTACTGTGCCACCAACTGGTTACCCTGCTATAGATGGACACCATTAAATTGGAAAGGGTGCAAAAATATTTACAAGGATGTTACCAGTTTAGAGTATTTGGGGAGTATGAAGGCATTGGTTTACGGTGCTCGTAGGCATCCGGAGACAGTCCGCAGGGCACTGGTGAGGGCAGCATCCAGCTTCTTGGCGTGAGGGCTATGGCACCAGTCCAGGGCGCAGTACTCGGCGGCTAAGAACACCAGGGCCACTGTGGACATGTAAACCAACTGCCCGTCCTCGCTGGCATCGCCCCAGCCAACATCAGACAAGAAGCAGCCACGCTGGCCCTCTCTCAAAAGGCACAGAACAGTGAATCCCACCTCCTCCATCAGATCGTCACAGAGACACCACAACGAGTGCGCCTGAAGTCACGGCACCCCTTTGCCACGCAAGCCCAAGAGCTGCTCTGCACAACATCGGCTGACTAGGTCAAGACAAGATGGCCGCCTAGGCCGCCTAGGTCAAGACAAGATGGAGAGACCAGTGGAAGCCAGCGGAACCATCTAGGCTGCACCATTACATCAATGACCCCATGGATGTCCCTGCCCCGAAAGCAGTGGACAACCCTCAACCGCTTGAGGACAGGCATCGGACGCTATGGAGTAGCGATGAAGAGGTGGGGCCTCGTGGACAGCGCCTCCTGCGAGTGTGGGGACCCAACACAGACAGTGGAGCACATAGTCACCAGTTGCCCCAAACACCGGCCACCGAATGGTGAACGAGGTCTAATTGACCTGGACGATGACACGTTGGCCTGGCTCGCCTCAACGGAGCTGCAGGTCTAAAAGACATACGACAGAAGAAGAAGAAGGTTTAAGGTGCGAATGGAAAGCTTTAGAAGAGAACAATTACAACATTTAAAACTCACTTGAACAGATTTTAGTTTAGTTTTGTTCAAAGATACAGTGCGGTAACAGGTCCTTCAGCCCACCGTGTCCGCGCCGACCAGCGATCCCTGTAGCACTTTCCTACACACTAGGGCCAATTTTGTAATTTTACCAATGCCAAGTAACCTGCACACCTGTACATGTTTGGAATGAGGGAGGGAACCGGAGCACCTGGAGAAAACCCACATGATCACGGGGAGAACGTACAAACTCTGTACAGATGGAACTCGCAGTCAGGATAGAACCCGGGTCTCTGGCGCTGTTAGGCAGCAACTCTACCACTGCGCCGCCCAAAAATGTTTGGAGGAATATTGGCCAGGTGAAGAAGGTGAGTGGGACAAGCTTGATTAGGCAACTTGGTTGGCATGGACAAGATTGACCAAACGGCCTATTTCCCTGCTGTCTAACGCTATGGCTGTGCTCAGGCTCATCCAATGATGTCACTTCATCTGTGCTATTCACTGCTAACATTGAACTGCACTGTACAATTACAAAATAAAACACGGAGCAAAACAGGAAAAAATGATTGAAATCAAGCGCGAAGTACGTGGACGAATTTATAAAAGATCAGGAAATGCCAATTTCAGGATTGCATTCTCTCCAATACCGGGGTTGAGTTGAAATATTCTTCAAAGTAGAATTAAAGCAATCATGAGTAAAAATTCTATCAAGAATTCATTCCAATGTGTTTTGGAAATTGTAAGAATTCATGAATGAAAAATCTGAATTAAGTAGATTCCTTCTTCAATGACAATCACGATACGTGCGCAGCATCAAACTTTCAACATCCATCGTTTAACCAGATACAACATACAATTGTACATCAAGATAAGCAATGAATCAACCAGGCATCATTGTGTTGGTTGCAATGATGTTCTACACATTCATAATCCAAAGTAAACAATAACAATCTCAATCTGCAGATGGGTTTAAGATTTGCCAAAATTCCTTATGGAGAGAGGGAGTGAGTGGGAGAGAGAGGGGAGAGTGGGGGGGGGGGGGGGGGGGGGGGGAAGGCTGGGAGAAAGAGGAAGGGGGGAAGCAAAGGTGGGGGAGAGAGGGAGAAGGAGATGGAGAAGTGGGAGGGAGAGAGAGGGAGGGAAGTAGGGAGAGAGGGGATGGGGAGAAAGAGAGGGGGGGAGCAGGGGAGGTGGTGAGAGGGAAATTGGGACATGAGGGGTGGGATCCAAGGGGAGGACATTGGGGATGAGAGGGAGGGTTGTGGATGAGAGGAATGAGGAGGAGACAAGAGGGAGGGCACCGTGGGATGGGGCTGAGAAATGCGGGAAGGGGTGGGGAGCGAGGGAAGGGGTTAGAAAGGGATTGGGTGTTTGGAGGAAGGGTTTGTCAGAAGGAAGGGACAGAATAGTTATCCTAAATTATAGTTAAGGAGGCCAACATTTCACATTTCATATAAAGTGATCAATTGGTCCACCAGTGAGGGGGTACCCCTGATCTGCCCACCTACTGCATTGCGGATGTCGTACATTTTCTCTGTGACTGTCGTGCTGCAATGCTGTAAAACAATATTCTGTGGACTGGTATTTTTCTCTAAGCCCAACCTTTTGAACTTGTCTCGGGCTTGACTGTACTCATGTTATCTGAATGGTGGCCGATTAGTAAAAGGGGAGATGCAACGAGACCTGGGTGTCATGGTGCACCAGTCATTGAAAGTAGTCATGCAGGTGCAGCAGGCAGTGAAGAAAGCGAATAGTATGTTAGCATTCATAGCAAAAGGATTTGAGTATAGGAGCAGGGAGGTTCTACTGTACAGGGTCTTGGTGAGACCACACCGGGAGCATTGCGTACAGTTTTGGTCTCCTAATCTGAGAAAAGACATTCTTGGCATAGAGGGAGTGCAGAGAAGGTTCACCAGACTGATTCCTGGGATGTCAGGACTTTCATGTGAAGAAAGACTGGATAGACTCGGCTTGTACTCGCTAGAATCTAGAAGATTGAGGGGGGATCTTATAGAAACTTACAAAATTCTTAAGAGGTTGGACAGGCTAGATGCAGGAAGATTGTTCCCGATGTTGGGGAAGTCCAGAACAAGGGGTCACTGTTTAAGGATAAGGGGGAAATCTTTTAGGACCAAGATGAGAAAACCATTTTTCACACAGAGAATGGTGAATCTCTGGAATTCTCTGCCACAGAAGGTAGTTGAGGCCAGTTCATTGGCTATATTTAAGAGGGAGTTAGATGTGGCCCTTGTGGCTAAAGGGATCAGGGGGTATGTAGAGAAGGCAGGTACAGGATACTGAGTTGGATGATCAGCCATGATCATATTGAATGGCAGTGCAGGCTCGAAGGGCCGAATGGCCTACTCCTGCACCTATTTTCTGTTTCAATGTTTCTATGTATCTTATAATTTGATTTGACTGGATAGCACGCAAACTAAAGCTTTTTGCTGCATCTCGGCTCTCATAACTATAATAAACCAATACATATGGGCCCATTTCATCTTTTAAATATATAATAAATTAAAGTTCATGCAAATAATCAGACCACTTCATGAAAATTATGTAGAAAATGCCCATGGACCGCATAAATAATCCATTAAAGCATGACTCATTAACCATTTTCATGAGTTAAACACCAGATTACTTTCATTCAATAGATACAGGTTCACTTAATCCTGAAATCATGTACTGTGGTTTGATCAGTCATTAAAATGTATTCATTTCCAAACTTTAAAAGCACTCCAAGCCATTAAATGCTAACTAATCTCATACCAGGGCACTCTTGCTTGTAACTCTATCAGACTTCTAATCAAATTTTATTCGTCTAAGAGGAAATCTTACTCTCCGAGTGCAATTTCTGACTTGGCTAACAAATGCTGATTTCGAGCAGTGTGTGGCAGAACATTGGCACCTCCACATTAATCCCAGCTTCAGAAGACCAGACCTCAAGCCTGTTCTGGGGAATGAAAAATAAGCCTGCAATTCATACTGCCAGAAGCTTCAGTGCCACTTCTTGGAAACAGAAAACCTTGTACCAAGTCAGACCATGAGACTGTAACCCAAACTTGATCCCACAGGTACAAGGTTGCCTGTTCCCAAGAAGTGGCCCAGCAGCTTCTGGCAGTATGAACTGCAGGTTTATTCTTCAAGAAATACTGCAACTAAAAGGGAAAAAGTCCAAATGGATCAGTTCCCTCCTGATTGTTATCATGTGAACCTGCATGCTGCTAATTAGTTTAATGCACATCACTGTCAGGTCTAGGTCTTACTCTATTAATGTGCATACATTCACACTTTTCACACTGCACAGCGATCTGAAGAGGGATCTAGTAAAATCTTGCACATCCTTACTAAGGCAAACTAATTTCCAACATCTTAACTAAATTCTTGATTAGTACGGGTGTTAGGGGTTATGGGAAGAAGGCAGGAGAATGTGGTTGAGATGGAAAGATAGATCAGCCATGATTGAATGGCGGGGCAGACTTGATAGGCCGAATGACCTAATTCCGCTCCCGTAACTTATGAAGGCTAAAGGGCCTGTCCCACTTACATGACCTTGGCACGCAGATTACCCGACCTCGTCGTCGCGTTGAGGCGCACGGGCATCGTATGGCTGCGCGGGACCGGTCCCACTGAGAAGCGCGGAGGGATATGTAGTTGATCGTGACATCGAGCAGCACTCCGAAATTTTTGTAGTGAACAAAATCTTCGTGCGCCAACGCCTGTCACGTAACTGACGGCCAAAGTGGGACAGGCCCAAGACCCTGGGGCGACGCAACTTCTCACCTCCAACAGCAGCAGAAGCAGGCAAACGATTGCCGAATTCGGCCTGGGGCTCACGGCCGTTGCGGTCCGGATCCGCCCCCACTTGTACTCCCAGACCGGGGCCAAGAAAATTGAAGATGGACACAAAATTCTGGAGTAACTCAGCGGGTCTGGCAGCATCTCTGGAGAGAAGCAATGGGTGACGTTTCAGGTCAAGACCCTTCTTTCAGACTGAAGAAGTGTCTCGACACGAAACGTCACCCATTGCTTCTCTCCAGAGATGCTGCTGGTCCCACTGAGTTACTCCAGCTTTGTGTCCATCTTCAAATTATGTAATGCACTCCAGATGGCTGTGCGGGCGCATTAAATCGCTCGTGACCTTCGTGGGACCGTCGCGGCTCAACGCGACCACAAGGTCGCGTAATTAGCATGCCAAGGACACGTAAGTGGGACAGGGGCTTAAGTATACGGCACTGCTCACTGCACCAGCAGATACCAATTAAACAACACAGAATGCAGATCAAATCTGACAAACTGATTGACTTGCAGCAAAATACAACTTCTGGAGGAATTCAACAACGTTGCTGGAGGGAAAGTGAAAGGAATTTCCCACATTACAGATCAAGAGCCTGCATCAGCACTGAGAATGGGTAATGGAGATAGCTGGTATAAAGAGAGGGAGAGGTGCAGGGGGGAATGTGAGGTTGGGGCTGGTAGGTGGACTGAAGAGGGGTGGGGAACAATACGTGGATGGAGCCAGGTGTGGAGAGACCCCTCTAGTTGAAGTTGGAGAACAGAGGCTGGAGGGTGAAGAGTGGGTACACAAAAGACTACAAGTGCTTGAATATAAAAATAAGAAAGGTGATAATGGGGATGATTTAAGGCAGAGATGGGAGTGGAGAGGGCCAAGAACTGACAGATTGGTACGGGGATGGATAAGGGCATTTAAACTGGCATTTATCAGGCAAATTAGTTTTAAATTTAGGATTAACAATACCTCCAGTTATAAAAAATATATATTCAGAGGCACATTGAAAAAGCATGCAGGGTATTAGACCAAAATTAATCACGTCAGGCACAAGATTTACCTCTGAGTAATGCTGAGGAAATCCACCATGATACCATCTACAAAATGCTCTACAGTTACTTACCGAGGCTACTCCAACTTCATCTCTCTAACTCAATAATCAAGATGGAGAAGGGCAGCATATGCAAAGGCACCCCACATCTCCTGTAGCAGACTATCCTGACATTGCTGCTCCATCACACAAACCAACCTCCCTTCCATTCACTCCTCACGCTGCCTCTGCAAAGCTAGCAGTATAATCAAGGATAAGCCGCACCCCGGCCACCCCCTCTTCCATCAGACAAAAGATATAGACATCTGAAATGCACACCTCCAGATTCGGGAGCAGTTTCTTCACAGCTGTTATCTGGCAATTGAACCATCCTACCAACAACTAGAAAGCAGTCCTAAATTACTTTCTACCTCATTGGAGACCCTCGCGTTGAGCCTTGTTGGTCCCGTGAAGGTCGGGCGCGATTACATGCGTACGCACAGCCGTCTGGAGCGCGTGACGTCATTTGAAGATGGACACAAAGCTGGAGTAACTCAGCGGGACCGGCAGCATCTCTGGAGAGAAGCAATGGGTGACGTTTCGTGTTGAGACTCTTCTTCAGTCTGAAAAGAAGGGTCTTGACCCGAAACGTCAACCATTGCTTCTCTCCAGAGATGCTGTCGATCCCGCTGAGTTACTCCAGCATTTTGTGTCTATCTTCAATTTCCTTGGCCCCGCTTTGGGAGTAGAAGTGGGAGCGGATCCGGACTGCAATGGCCGTGAACCCCAGGCCGAGTTCGGCGATCATTTCCCTGCTTCTGCTGCTGTTGAAGGTGAGAAGTTGCGTCGCGCCAGGGTCTTGGGCCTGTCCCACTTTGGCCGTCAGTTCCGCGACCGGCCGTTGGCGCACAAAGATTTTGTTCACTACAAACGTTGGTAGGTCATTTCGAATGGAGATGAGGAAAAGCGTTTTCACCCAGAGAGTTGCGAATCTGTGGAATTCTCTGCCTCAGAAGGCAGTGAAGGCCAATTCTCTGGATGCTTTCAGGAGAGAATTAGATAGAGCTCTTAAAGATAGGGGAATCAAGGGATATGGGGAGAAGGCAAGGAATGGAGTACTGATTGTGGATGATCAGTCATGATCACAGTGAATGGAAGTGTTGGCACTAAGGGCCGAATAGCCTACTCCTGCACCTATTGTCTATCGAACCTGATTCGTGAGATTGTAGCCTGAAGCTGCACACGTGGGAAAGATAGACACAAAATGCTGGAGTAACTCAGCGAGACAGGCAGCATCTCTGGACACAAGCGTGAAAGCTACTCTGCAAGATGTGTGGAGGTATGAGTTGGTTAAATAGGATCTCTCGTCCTGCAGCAATTCAGCATTTGATCCGGGCTCTAATAAGCTTTGGCAAGTTTCTCAGATTATTGTGAAATCAGTCCAATCAAAACACTTTCCAGCTCTGGCCATGCTCCTTGAGACACGAAGAGGTCTCCACATTTATATTCTTCTCAAGTAGCTTCCCTGTAACCATGCATGACTACCGTCAATGGCCTGAAATGAATTTGATCAGTCTCAGAGCATTCAAAGCAATTATGTTATTTCACTTCAGGTTATGAAGGGATTTTAAGATGAAAAGTCATTGCTTCCTTCACTTAAACCCCTTTCAATAACGGCAGAACATCAAGCAGTCTTGCTGGCTTATATGAGTCTTTTGCAAACCTCGAGTCAGGCTGAGCAATTTTGGGAAGAGCTTATTGAGATAATATGCACTTCAGAATACCATAGAATTGCACAGTCAGAGTTCTGCAGCACAGAAATGGGACCGTCGGCCCACTATACCCATGCAGAGTAACGTCCTATTGTATATTCAAAAATGACGCACATGCTGGAGTAACACAGTGGGTCAGGCAGCATCTCGGAGAATATGGATAGGTGATGTTTCGAGTAGGGATCTTTCTTCAGATTCTTAATTGGTTCCAATCTGAAACGTCACCTGTCCAAGTTCTCCAGATATGCTGCCTGACTCGCTGAGTTACTCGAATACTTTGTGTTCCTTGTTTATGCTTGCAGTTCCTTGTTTCCATTTTTTAATATTAATCCCAGTTACTGATACATATTCTGAATCCAGCATGTTCTGTTAATGCAAATGCTCATCTAGATACTAAAATATTGTGCGAGTTCCTATCTCCACCACCTACTTGGGCTGTGTATTCTAGATCCCACCTCCAATCCTCTCCGAACTTACGCTGTGTAGTTTTAGGTATTTCTGCAGCAGGGAAGCTCTATCTCTGCCCGTCTTCATTTTGAATACCTCTCAGATCCCCCCAAATCTCCTCCGTCCAAGGAAAACTATGCCTTTTGAGCCATTCCCCATGATGGGTGGCACAGGAGTGCAACTGTGGACTGCTGCCTCACAGCGGCAGAGACCTGGGTTCGATCCTGACCATGGGTGCTGTCTGTATGGAGTTTATACGTTCTCCCCGGGTCAACATGCGTTTACTCCAGGTGCTCCGGTTTCCTTCCAGACTCAAAAAAACATACAGGTTTGTAGTTAATTGGCTTCTGTAATGAGTCGACTCGAACACACATCAAGATACAACACATATTGTAACTTTGTCCCTAGTGCGTGTATGTTAGTGGGCGGGGCGATCGCTGGTCAGCAGAGACTTGGTGGGCCGAAGGGCTTGTTTCCACACTATATCTCTATGGTCTAAACTGAAATGTCTCACATCGTTCTGGTGAATCTCCTGTGCAGTCTCTCCAGGACAGTCACACCCTTCACATACAATAACAATCAGACATAATACACCAGATATGGATAAACAATATTTTATGAAGTTGTACCATAACCTTCCTGCTCTTCTACACTCTGTCCCAGCTAATGAAAGCAAGTATCCTGCATGCCTTCTTTGCCATCTTATTTTTGTGTGCTTGCTGTATCAGGGATTCTTGTACACCAGGGTCCCTGTGTTCTTCGATCTTCGTCAAGGTTTTACCATTTGTGTGTTCAACCCAGCCTAGTCTTCCCAACATGCATCACCTTGCACTTCTCAGGATTAAATTCCACTAGACCAAGTGCAGACCCGTTGGGTCTGCTCCCCCAATGGTGTGATTCCCCCAACCCAATATTCCACCATGCACCCGTCTCCTCCAATGGAACTGAAGCCGTTGCCAAATGTAAGTTTCCAGCACTCCCCTGCCTCCCTCAATTGCACCTCCCCTGCCTGCTGCAGCAGTGAAAAGTTCAGTGTTCCTGTCTTGCAACTTTGTTTCGAAGTGTGTTGGAAGCTGATAGGAAGGAGCAGCCGTCAACGAATCAAAAGGCAGGAAGGGATCCGTACTGCAGGCGGACGGATGGATTTGAGTTTTATATATTAATAGATTTGCCACTACTCTGTCCATTTTACTGAGTGATAAACTATCAATAGCCTGCACCTATCCACACCACAATCAACAATCCGTAAAACTATGCTTGCATCCAAATTGTTAAAGCATATAACAAACAGTAAGTCTTTTGCTAACCTAAAGACAGGCTGAGCAATTTTTTGGGAAGGGCTTATTGAGATAATATGCACTATATCTTCGAATCACAGTCAGATTTCTGCAACAAAATAATGGATCCGTCAGCACACTACATCCGTGCAGCGTAACAAGTTCTCTTGGATATTAAGAAACACCACTGAGTACTTGAGTAACCCAGCATCAACATCCATAATACACCACTGAAATTAGATTTCTAATGACAAAAAAACACTCCACCATTTTCCACAGCCTTCTAGAAGGCTGTGGAAAACGGTGGCCATGGAAACCCGTCAACTTGCCATGGAAACCCGTGGGCTCTTAACATTTGTACCAGATTCTCCTATGGGACCTTGGGTCATTTTATGTAATGACATTAACGACACTGCCCTCATCAAATACATTTGTTACTTCTTCAAATCTACAACTAAGTTAGCCAGACAGAACTTACGAAAACAAAGCCGTGCTGACTATTTTTGATTACCCCGACCCTGCAGGGGTACAGGTGTGGAACAGCCATACAGCTTAAAGCAACTTGCCTCAAAGTACAGGATTTTAGAAGTTTTTTTAAAAAGTAATTGTGTTCATAAATTATATTTTTAGAATTAATTAAATATTATACAACAACTACTGAAGCATATTGCGCCTCTTGAAGCTTATCTAGAAACTGATTTGGCAGCCAAGGAATTCAGGTGCACCATTCAAAGTTTACTGGTGGTTCCAATGAGCTGTCAAGCCAAACAACAATGTTCATCTAAGTTACACAAAATTGCTGGAGAAACTCAGCGGGTGCAGCAGCATCTATGGAGCGAAGAAAATAGGCGACGTTTCGGGCCGAAACCCTTCTTCAGGCTGATGGGGGGTGGGAGGGGAGAAGGAAGGAAAAAGGGAGGAGGAGGAGCCCGAGGGCAGGGGGATGGGAGGAGACAGCTCGAGGGTTAAGGAAGGGGAGGAGACAGCAAGGGCTAGCAAAATTGGGAGAATTCAACGTTCATGCCATCAGGATGCAAGCTGCCCAGGCGGAATATGAGGTGCTGTTCCTCCAATTTCCGGTGTTGCTCACTCTGGCAATGGAGGAGACCCAGGACAGAGAGGTCGGATTGGGAATGGGAGGGGGAGTTGAAGTGCTGAGCCACCGGGAATTCAGGTAGGTTATTGCAGACTGAGCGGAGGTGTTCAGCGAAACGATCGCCCAATCGCCACTTAGTCTCCCCGATGTAAATCAGCTGGCATGTAGAGCAGCGGATGCAGTAGATGAGGTTGGAGGAGATACAGGTGAACCTTTGTCGCACCTGGAACGACTGCTTGGGACCTTGAATGGAGTCGAGGGGGGAGGTGAAGGGACAGGTGTTGCATTCCCCCTCCCATTCCCAATCCAACCTCTCTGTCCTGGGTCTCCTCCATTGCCAGAGTGAGCAACACCGGAAATTGGAGGAACAGCACCTCATATTCCGCCTGGGCAGCTTGCATCCTGATGGCATGAACGTTGAATTCTCCCAATTTTGCTAGCCCTTGCTGTCTCCTGCCCTTCCTTAACCCTCGAGCTGTCTCCTCCCATCCCCCCGCCCTCGGGCTCCTCCTCCTCCCTTTTTGCTTCCTTCTCCCCTCCCACCCCCCATCAGTCTGAAGAAGGGTTTCGGCCCAAAACGTCACCTATTTTCTTCACTCCATAGATGCTGCTGCACCCGCTGAGTTTCTCCAGCAATTTTGTGTACCTTCGATCTTCCAGCATCTGCAGTTCCTTCTTGAACAACAATGTTCATCCAACCTGGTTGACTGAAGAAGTTATCTCACTTAGAAAAACATCCAATTAACTTTTATCATCCCTCATTGATTTAAAAAAAAATCACTCATTTATGCAGGGTTTTCGTGACACTCATTTTAAATTTGCCTTTTACTCATTTAAACCTCTGTTCCCCAAGCTGAATGTAATGGCTTCAGCTGCTTGACTCTACCCCAAGGCAATACAATTTTCTCAATTTTCCCACTGGTAACTGGTACCTTCCTCAAAATTTTATGCAGTTCATTTAGTTTAAAATAAGTTCCATATCTGCTCTGGTGTGATTTGATCTAATGCCCTCGAGCTTTTGCCTGGTTCTCTGATTTACTCACTCCCAGGCTCACATGGAACTGTTGCCTATTTACACCTCACCATCAATTGTTATCATGAAATGCCTGTGGGGCATTTTGCTGTGTTATATACATGCACACGAACAGTCTTCATTGTGGATGTAATCAATTGGAAGCATCCATACCAAAGTCAAGATTTTGGACAAAGTATTGGTTCATGGAGAAACCATGAGAAACGCAGAATGGGCAAGTTTAAACAGATTCCTGGTTCACTGACTATAAAGCATTAGCAATACGGTGCAGCCAAAGCAGCTTGATCAGATCTTCTGCCCCTTGACTGCCACCATATTTAACCCTATTGGAGAAATTCTCATTGTTCCAGCTATCACCTTCTTAAGGATCTGTCCCACTTAGGCGATTTTTTCGACAACAGCTGGAAAATAGGCTGTCGCCACATGGTCGCAAGGTGATGCGGGGTGACGCCTGTATTGTCACGAGTTGTCTCAAGTGTCGTAACATTTTTCTTGTCGCCGCAGGATTTTGAAATGTTCAAAACCTTTTGGTGACAGTGGGCTCGATGATGCCTGTCTTCTCCTGTCATGGGTGCTGCCGTACGTTGTCGCCAGGAATGATGCCAGGTGACGTTGGTTGTCACCGGGTGATGACCTCGGTGAATTCCATTGGCGACAACTTACGTCATCCTACATCAACCGGCGACGGTACCGGCCGGCGTCAATAGGTCTTCAGTTGTCTTCATTTGTCGCCAACAGGGTCGCAGCTTATCGTAGCTTGTCGCGGGTGGAGGTAGATTGACTTCGGTTGTCGTAGCTTATCGCCGGTGTGGTCGAAGGTTGTCGTAGGTGTCGTCGTGGTTGTCGTAGGTGTGATCGTAGGTAGACGTCCAGAGTCTAGTAAACCGGAATTGTGTTGCCGGTTGACGTAGCTTGTCCTCGACAAGTGGTAGCTTGCTGTAGACATTGTCGTAGAGTGGGTCCATTTTGGCGTCCGGCTACGACTGTGACTGTCGCTGGCAGTCGTCTAAAAAATCGCCTAAGTGGGACAGGCCCTTTACACCTTATTTGCAACCTCGACTAACTTGTCGCCCTCTTCCTCAATCTGTTGAAGTCCTGAACCTGACCTATTAACTGCAGATGCTGCCTGACCTGCTCAGTTTTTCCAGGATTTTCTGTCTTTATTTATTTTCCTACCTCCCTGTGCGTATTGCTCAAAATAACAGGACGTACCTTTAGAAAGGAGATGAGGAGGAATTTCTTTTGTCAGAGGGTGGTGAATCTGTGGAATTCATTGCCACAGACGACTGTGGAAGCTGTCATTGGGTATTTTTAAAGTGGAGATTGGCAGATTCCTGAGGGGTAAGGGTGTCAGGGGTAATGTGAAAAACACAGGAGAATAGGCCGAGAGGGAAAGATAGATCAGCCATGATTGAATGGTGGTAGTATGACCTGAATGGCCCAATTCTGCTCCTATGGCTCATGAACTTGCAGCCTAAATTAAACTCGTTTTGTAAGTGTAACAGGTTACATTACCTTTTGTCTCTTCAACCTTTAAAGATTTGGCCAACAATAAATGCTGTGGTTTGTTCCATGAAATCACTTTTTGCTTTTACCACATACCGGTAAGTATCACGTCTAAAGTTGCAGTAGAGAGCAACTCTTACATTTTAAAAGGCTGATTAGCTTTCCAAAGAAGAATGGCTATTAACTATTTGTGTGCTTGGAGCTTCAATAACTTAACCGTATTGCTTTCTGTATTATGCAACTTGCCATCAGTTTTTCTGGAGTGAAATGGGATATCACCCATCCCGAGAATATTTTATGTCTTGATGGAAATTCAATCAGGCCCATTTGGTTGGGGATTGCTTTTCAAATCCTGACGTTATATCTACTTTCTACTCAGTGAAACATGTCCTGTAATTCCTAGATCAGCACAGATTTCTCAGCCCGGTGCTGGGATACATATCCAGCGATCATTTATCCTCCTCCTCCTCTCAAGCCCTCTTCCCTCCAATACACCAACCCTGCACTTCCAAATCTGATCTATGGCCTAACAGGAGACAAAGTGCTGGAATAACTTAGTGGGTCAGGCAGCATCTCTGGAGGTCATGGCCAGGTGACATTTTGGGTTGGAAGAAGGGGTCCTGATCAGAAACATCAGCTTGAAAAATGGACCTGACCTGAGACCTCACATATCCATGTTTGGACAGAGATGCTACCTGATCCGTTGAGTTACTCCAGCACTTCTGTTATTTTTAGACTCAAGTCTTTAGAGATACAGCGTGGAAGCAGGCCCTTCGACCCACTGCATCCTCTCTCACCAGCGATCACCCCATACATTAGCACGATCCAACCAGCTAGGGACAATTTACAATTTACAGAAGCCAATTGACTTAAAAACCTGTATGACTTTGGATTGTGGGAGGAACCCGGAGGACCCAGTGAAAACCCACCCTCAGCCAAGTGATACTTTCAACAGCAGGCCAATGTTGGTAGCTTGCTACTGAGCTCATCCACCACAAGCATTACAGTGCACAGACACTGTTAGGTCGTAGAAACAAGAAACTACAGATGCTGGTTTACAGAGTCAGAATGCTGGAGTAGCTCAGCAGTTCAGGAATCTTCACAGGAGAACATGGATAGGTAACGTTTCAGGTCAGGACCCTTCTTCAGACTGCAACCGCAGTTGCTGCAATCTGAAGATGGGTCCCGACATGAAACATTGCATATCCATGTTCTCCTGAGATGCTGCCTGACCAGTTGAGCAGCATTCTGTTCCCACTTTTAGGTAATGGTGCTGTTCTCCATGGCAGTACACAACAGCAGAAAAAAAGCACAGATTCTGGAAATTTGAGATAAAATAGAAAATGCTGAAAAAGATGGTCATCAGGCAGCTAGTCCAATAATGTCTGTCAGGAGAGAGGCAACATCATCAGTGCCAAGTTCGGGCAAATTGTGACTGCATTCCCATGACATGCCGTTGACAAGTAATGACGTTTGCTAACATCCTCATTAAAAAAATTATAGATCAATTATTCTCTGCATCCAGCATAATACACTAAATTACAATAATCCATCGACTCTGGTCTTTTTTAACTTTGTGTTCCCTTTCGATTGAATTTCAGATCAAAGTACTCATCCACAAACTGTACCATTGCCATACATAAAACTTCACCACCATCTTCTCCAGACTTTCCTTGCCTTCGCTATCTTCTGGTCTTCAGCTCTTCAGGCTCTACGCTGCACATAACAGCCCCACGCTAATCCCATCCAAGGTTCTCCCACAACCCGTCATATCTCAAGACCTTCTTCAAAACCTATTGCTTTGGCCAAGCTTCTGAACACCTGGCTCTAAATGTTGCACAATCTGTCGATTCTGTTTCTTCTTCTAGAAGGATTTCAGATTCCTTCCTGCGGTGAAGGCACTGCGGCAGTGCAATTACCAAATGACAATAACTTTACAGGAAAGCAAATGGTTTGCAGCAGATTAAGTGATCCTGGAGTTTGACAAAGAGCCAACTGTGTGTGCAGGCTTTATGACTGAGTTACCTTTGCACCTGAATCCACAGTGTTCCTCATCAGTAGTTCCTGCACCAAAACAGATGGTGCACTTTAAAACCTGAATACTATTCACCAAGAATTGATCCTTCATTTTCAGTACAAGGGTACATGCATCGAGATAAATCATTCGCCAGCAACAGGGCCACAATGTTCACGTTACAAGTTGTCATCTTGAAAGAAACGTATTATTATTCTTTTTCCTCCAACCCAACGGACTACATAACCTGGTGCTAGTTTGAATTCTGACCTTTGAAACCCAAGGGAAAATAAAGTAGTTATGCCACAACTGGCCTTAAATGAAGACAGCAAGCAAGCACTGGAGTATTGACGTTCAAAATGCAATAAGCAAACTAATGCATCAACCTTCAAGCACTAAATCTGGCACGTCTTCAGCATGTATAAAAATCCATGTACAATATGGCTGTGATATTAAGATTAATCCTACTCTATTCACAAGACGCGGGAGTAACCACAGTATGAACTACAATTTGATCTCTCCAGGGCAGCCAATAAAGACTTCCTTCTGGAGACCAATCCCTTATGTGGGTCAAGGGTTAGATCTGACAGCAGAATAATAACTAGCCCAGCATCAATAATTGAAAGCAGAAGATTTCATCTTTATGAAGTAATTCCCTCTAACCTCGTGGAAGCCTTGATCATGTGGACCGAAGCAGTTAATAGATTCACGAACCAACCTTGCCTTTGGGGATATTCATTCTGGACATGACAGAGGGGGATTTATTCCCAATTTGCTTCTTGCTTTCAAATTAAAAATAAATTATTGGCAGAAATAAATTAATTTACAGGTTACTGATTGGCAAAACTTTTATGACTTACCATCTTTGTGCTCTCTCCACACTCACAGAAGAGAGAACCTTAGAAACTGATGGCATAGAGAGACCATTCAGGTTTTTTTTTTAAAACGTGGTCTCTGTTCTTTCATATTTTAAAAGGGTCATTCCCCCCAACAACATGTTGATGAAAACACTTTTTTACCTCATCTTCCCATCTACGTTGGGTACAGACAGCACTACCGAGGGGAATAGATACTTTCTCATCAACCTCTGCAGGCCTCTCATAACTTTATATGCCTGATTAATATCTTCTTCATACAATATAAATCAATAGAGAATAAAACCCAACTTCAAATGGTCTCTCCGCCTGATCCTAGTTCTCCTGATTTGGAAACATCTTTTAAATCTCCTCCAGACCCTCTGTAGTTCCATCGCAACTTTCTTATAGTGGGTGATGAGAACTGTACATGGTCTGGCCTAACTAATACCTTAGTTAAATCTTAGAGCAGGACCGTAGTATGTCGTGCAGTGGTCGAGTTGCTGCCTGACAGCACCAGAGACTCTGGTTTGATCTTGACTATGGGTGGTGTCTGTACAGAGTTTGTACATTATCCCTGTAACTGTGTGGGCTTTATCCGGGTTCTCTGGCTCCTCACTCATTCCAAAGTTTTGCAGGTTTGCACGTTAATTGGCTTCTATATATTGTCCCTGGTGTGTAGGATGGAACTAGTGTATGGGTGATTGCTGTTCGGCGTGGACTCGTTTGGCAGAAGGGCCTGTTCTCACGCAACATCTCTAAACTAAGCATGGCTTCCTTGTTTGAAAGAAACAATTAACGGCGGATGCTGGTTCATACCCTCCCGTGAGGGCGGCCCGGGTCGGGGCTGGGACGGCGCTCCCGTGAGGGCGGCCCGGCGCGGGTGTGAGACGGTGCTCTGGTAGCTGAGGCGGCGACTTGAATCCAGGGCTTGGCCACGGGCCAGTAGGCGACATCGTCGGGAGCTCGCAGGTCACAGGCTGGTACCTGTTTTCCGGAGCTCCCAGCAGCAACAGCTGCGTCCGCTGGATTGGAGGGTGGCAGCTTCGACCACCCCGGGCCGCGGAGTTTGAACCGGCCTGTTCGCGGAGCTCGGTGAACCGCGGGACTGACTTATCATCGCCCGGTGGGGTATCGCCTCAGCGCAGAGGGAGAAGAGGAGGGAAGAGACAGTAACCCTAAGATTTTTGCCTCCATCACAGTGAGGAGGTGCCTGGTGAACTCACTGTGGTGGATGTTAATTTGTGTTTATTGTGTGTTTTGTTGCTTATTATTACATGTATGGCTGCAGGCAACGACATTTCGTTCAGACCAAAAGGTCTGAATGACAAATAAAGGATCTAAGATCTAAGTATCTCGACTATTAAAACCAATATTCCATCAATCTTAACTACTTCCACGGAAGAGAAAGATAGCGGTCAAGAGATATGGGGAGAAGACAGGAACTGATTGTGGATGATCAGCCATGATCAAAGTGAATGGCGGTGCTGGCTTGAAGGGCCGAATGGCCTACTCCTGCACCTATTATCTATTGTCTATTGATTTCTGAACATGCACTCCAAGATACCTTTGTTCCTCAGAACTCCTTAATACCATTTATTTTCTATTCACTTGCCTTGCCTTGTTTGCCTTCTCTAAAGGTGCTGACCCACTTACATGTCCTTGGCACGCTAATTACACGACCTCGTAGTCGCGTTGAGGCGCACGGGCATCGTATGGCCGCATGGGGCCGGTCCCACAGAGAAGCGCGGCGGGGTATGTAGTTGTGCGCGACATCGCGCTGGGCTCCGAAATTTTAGTTGCGAACGAAATCTTTGCGCGCCAACGGACTGTTGCGGAACTGACGGCCCAAGTGGGACAGGCCCAAGACCCTGGCGTGACGCAACATCTCACTTTCAACAGCAGCAGAAGCAAGCAAACAATCGCTGAACTCGGCCTGGGGCTCGCGGCCGTTGCGGATCCGGTCCGCCCCCACTTCTACTCCCAGAGCGGGGCCAAGAAAATTCAATATAGACACAAAATTCTGTAGTAACTCAGTGGGACCAGCAGCATCTCTGGAGAGAAGCAATGGGTGACGTTTCGGATCAAGACCCTTCTTTCAGACTGAAGAAGTGCCTCGACCCGAAAGATCACCCATTCTTTCTCTCCATAGGTGCTGCCGGTCCCGCTGAGTTACTCCAGCATTTTACGTCCATCTTCATATGACGTCACGCGCTCCAGACGGCTGTGCGGTCGAATGAAGTCACGCCCAACCTTCGCGAGACCGTCGCGCCTCAATGCGACCACGAGGTCGCGTAATAGCGTGCCAAGGACACGTAAGTGGGACAGGCCCTTAAGTGAGTTACAATCCAGTTCTTTGAATGCCATTGTTACTTTTGTCCCACTCCTTTTCCTTTACTATCAACAACACCGTCTGTTCAGGTATCACTGGCAATGTAGGGTCCTTAATTAAATTTTAATTGTGGCTCCTATATTTGAATCCAAATGAATTATGTACATCGCAGAAATCAAGGGGGCAAATGTTGCACCCTGCAGAATCCCAGTCTTTACAATCCTCCAGTCTCTATACAGTGTCCCGTCACTGAGCTAAACGGTGCTTCCAGAAGAGAAGATCAACTGATTTAACAAAAGAAAACTCAAAAGCACAAAAGGACATCTTTCATCAATGTGTCAAACACATAGATTTGTTCACGTGTCCAAATTACTTCACAAAAAAACAAGGCTGCTGTGCTCATGCTACAAGTAATTGCTCCCAATGTGTGAAAGCGAGATCTCCAGTAAGCTCTGTATATTTGCAAAGAGGAACACACTGCACTGTGCTCAAAGACAATCAAGATTCCAATGTTTGAAGAAAAAAAATCATAAAACACATGAATTATTTTAAATTATTAAGGATTGTTGCATGCTCCTCCAGCTGATCTCTCCCAAGTGTGATCAGCTTTCATTAGAAACAGGAGATTCCTTTGAAAATGCTTATTTAGTCAATGCAGAGAAAGTTTATAAAGCAGGAAAGGCATTCAATATTATCCTCTGTGACTTTGGAACGTTGGCATCAAATCCATTGTCAATTGCATAGTTCTCATGAAACTTCATATTATCTCACCTCTGGTAAACTTTATTGCATTCTCCTCAAATTCTCTGGAGGTTTACTCAATCAATTTAGGAGCTAGTTTAAATATAATTAGCTATGGATTTGTCACCATAAGGTTCTTCATAGAATTTGCCAAACTTGTTAAACAATCAGAAATTTGAGATAAATATACAATGGGAGCCAGATTTCCATGCAAGCATCAATACACATTTCATAGTGTTACTCCATCACGCTCTGTGGTAGATTCCTTTAAATTCATTAAACTTCAAATTTCCACCACAAACATTGCACATGACAAAGTTGGTGTTAGTGGATGAGTTTCCATCAATGGTTGTGAAGTGGGCGCATGTGCGTATGTGCGGGGCTCTTCTAGATTGTGCGCATGTGGGGGACTTTTCCGAGTGTGCGCATGTGCGAAGTATTTCGGGCGGGAAAAGCCTGCGGAATCAGCCATGTTTGCCAGACGTTTCCGAGTTTATGTATTAAAGAAATAAGTTGCTTATAGCTTAAATAAAGTTAAGTAAGTTACGAGTAGCGTAAAGTTTCATTTGCCTCACAACAGGTTGTTTCAATGGTGGGGACCAAAGTCTCTTCCCCCTCAACAACTATGGCTCAGCACAGAAAGTCAGTAGAAGCAACTGCTAGTTCCATGCAAAATAACAGGAAATAAACACAATAATCAGTATAATTCAGATAGGTATGGTGCAGGAACTTTAGAAGGTGCTCTTGAGAAATAAGAGTAAAACCAGTGAGAGCAATCGAGAAAGTGCATGACGTGCATCAGTCTACATCTGTGTAAAATCTGAATCTAATGTCCCCGAGTTATCTGGCTATATGACTTGAACTAAACTAAATTATCCTGGACATGGATCCAGCCGGGAAGAATGATGCACTGATTCAGTGAGTTGGTCCAGATCCAGATTCAGCTGGCTGAGCTACATCCTGGCCCCTTGGAATTTTAAGCAAAAGTAGTTTGACAATGATAGACACAAAGTGCCGGAGTAACTCAGCAGGTCAGGCAGCATCTCTGGAAAAAAAAAATTGGTGACATTGAAGGTCAAAACCCTTCTTCAGACCCAACACATCACCTATTATTTTTCTCCAGAGATGCTGCTTGACCCGCTGAGTTACTCCAGCATTTTATGTCCATCTTCGGTATAAATCAGCATCCGTAGTTCCTTTCTACATACGTTGTAATGCAGCGCTTATTTTAAGCTACTGCAAAGGCAATAAGGGTAAATTACCACATGCTGGAATGGAGTCATGGGACTGGACTCTTAGTCACATCAAGTAGGAGAACCAGATTTCTTCTCTGAAATGTAACTAGTTCCAATGTCATTGTAGTTGCATTCCTACCATGCTTGCATCAAGATATAAATTTAAATTAGCAGTAGGTAGTTGCGCTGTATGAAGCCTGCTAATGTTTAAAGATGATCCACGATTCTAAACCAATAATGGTGGAGGACATCTTCTATTACCTCTCAGATAATACCCATCACTCCATGTTGACATGGATAGGGAAGTGGCTAATTATCAGAACAACAAAGAAGGGAGCAATGGGCCATTTTCAGATGGTCTTTTGGTAACACATGGGGCCCCACAGGGATCAAAAGGTAGAGGGGGGGGGGGGGGTAGAGAGGGAGACGGGGCAGAGAGGGAGGGGGGGGGGGGGGGGGGAGGGGGAGGGGGGGGGTGTAGAGAGGGAGGGATGGTGGAAGGGAGGGGGAGGGGTAGAGAGGGAGGGGGAAGGGGTTTGGGGGGGGGGGTAGAGAGGGAGACGGGGCAGAGAGAGAGGGGGGGGGGAGGGTAGAGGAGGGGATACAGATGGAGAGGGTCATAGAGGGAGGGGAGTAGAGAGAAAAGGAGAAGGCGGGGGGTAAAGTGGGGGACGGGAGGGGGGACGACGTGGCAACTATCCTCCCTACCCCCTCCTCATTTCCCTCATTCTCCTCCCTTCACTCCAATTCCCTGGCCCAGCACCTACCCAGGTCCTAGAGCAGCGCCAGGGCCTGGAACACGGCCTGGTATTCGGGCCAGCCCTGGCTGTCGACTGCAGCCATCATTCGGATTTTTTTCCCCCAAAATGGGTGAGTTTGGGCTGTTTTTAATATTTCAAGAATCAATAACTTCGGAAATATAGGTGGAAATGTGACGGGAAGATGTTTATCACCTCAATGGGAAAGTAGGGTAGGATGTGTGAAAATGGGAAGGCTTTGGCCTAGCGTTTGGAAAAAATAAGAATTAATCAGATTGACACAGGCACATACACATACACAAACAAGACGAAAACGTTTAGTTATATAGAGATGGTTGCGCTGTTCAAATTAAGATGACAAAAAATCTTTCCTTCAGGGAGTCATTAATCTTTTGAATTCTCTGCCTAAGAGCACTGTGGAGATGGAGCCATTTTAAATGTTCAAAGTGGAGACCTACACGAAATTTAACTGCAAGATATTCAAGGGACATGCAGAGATTGCCCGAAACTGGTGCGAGGCCGAGAATGAACCAACCATGATCTTATTGAATGGTTGAGCTGGTTTGAGTGGATAACAGGCCTATTCCTGCTCCGAACCGCTTCGGTTCACATAGTTTAATACCGCCAGCTCATTGTTAATCTGCTCTGTGGTGCAAGACTCCATATATCAATCACTCTGCAATGACCACATTAGGGTCAAGTAGTGAGCCATCATTCATATTTATGGTACAGTAAGATACTAGCTCTTGCACGGCCCTAGTAAATCAACCTGGTAACTTCCAGATTGATCTCAGGACTATTGTTAAAGATTGCCTTTGATATCCTGAATGAACTGAAATTATTTATTTCAAATAAAGAAAGCAAGATAATTTAAGACGTCAGCTCAGCCAAATAATATTTCAGCGTTTTACAATCTAGACATATTTGCATCTCCTGCAAATTTAGACCTCCGTGCTCAAAACATTAAGGCAATTTCACTTTACTGATGGAGTTGTTGATTGCTTTTTAATATTTTGTCTTCTTTCAAACTACCGCAGCACTTCCTTTCATCTCTATTTTTTTAAATATAAATAAGTCTGCATGAATTGAGATTCAATGCAAATCAAAAAATCGTTCTTTCACGTTGTACTCTGGATACAGCAGCACAGCAGCTCCTGAATCACAATTAGTGACTGAGGTTTGGTCCTGATCTCATGTGCTGTGTGGTACTGTGTTTTTTTTCATTATCCCTGTGGCCATGTGGGATTCCCCCATCTGCCTCAGTTTCTTCTCACATCCCAAAGACATGCTCATCAATAAACAAATCAGTTTGGACCCTGTAAACTACCTGTGGTGTAGGTGGATGGAAGAAAAATCAGGGAGCACAGTTGTTGCCTTATAGCACCAGAGACAGGTTCGATCCTGACTACAGGTGCTGTCTATATTTAGCTTGTACGTTCTCTCTGTGACCACGTGGGTTTTCTCCGGGTGCTCTGGTTTCCTCCCACACTCTAAAGACAGCAGGGTTGTTGGTTAAAAGTAGACTCAAAATGCTGGAGTAACTCAGCGGGTGAGGCAACATCTATGGAGAGAAGGAATTGGCGACATTTCGGGTTGAGACCCTTCTTCAGACTTCCTTTAATTTACCAGCATATGCTGTTCGTTATTAAACAGGTTTGTAGGTTAATTGACTTCTGTAAATTGTCCCTCATGTGTTGGATAAAACTAGTGTACGGGTGGCTGGTGGTTGATGTGAACTCAGTGGGCCTGTTTCCATCCTGTATCTCTAAACAAAACTAAAAATCAGGGAGGAGTTGATGGGAGTGTGAGAGAGAATAGGATACTGGAAAATATGTGGGGGGATGCTTTGTGAGGTACCTTAGACTAGATGGGCAGAATGGCCTCCTCCAATGGTGAGTGCAGTGTACACCTACATTTTGGTAGCTTAGGTCATGGACATTCATCCATAAGAAATTCACAAATCACAACCAGAAATTTGGGGATACAGAACAAATATTTGTTTACAGAGTTTATGCGAACAAATACCTAAAAAAAACCCAAACAAAATCCAAAAGAAACAATCCATTTTGTCAATTTTTGTCAAGAGTTTAAGCAAAGGAAAATCACGGTACAGTTTTCTTGGAACTCAACCTGTCCATAAATTAGGGGTGTATTGCAGTAAGATTCAGCCCATCGAATCCAACTTGGCTCACAGCAGCTGCTCATCAGATACATTCAATAAGAATGTTTTTAAAGTAAGATGCTGTTGAGCTTCTAATACAAATTCCCCTTCAGTTTAAGAACAAGTGACTTATGTACAGCCCATAGATATAATCGAGCATTTGGGAGACTAGCTGTAATGATTTGCCAGTTGCTATGGGGCTGTGGGCATTTTCTATTGTACAAGAACTTGGTTCACGGCCACATTTGCAATTTGCAAACTGTTCTGGATATGAACGGTTCACAGGAACGGAGCCCTGCTGTATCCTGGAGATGACCTGTATTATCTGTCAATGGAAGTGAATTGAAATGTCCATCTAGTTCAGGGGTCGGCAGCCCGGTTCTGCCTAGGGGCTGGGTCCCCGGACTGTGAGTGGTTGGAGGTCCACATCAATCGCCATAGTTAATAAACTGTGGCATATTTATATATTTAAGATATATTATGTCTACTGAACATAGGAGTTAGTTTGAAACACTGGTATTGAAACAACCCTCAAGAATCTTAAGATCAACTTTGCATTTCTTGGGCAAAAACAACGATTTAATTTACCACAACCATTTAACACAATTTACCATAAGCATCGACTACAGTGGAATCAACATTGCAAAAACAACGATTTAACAACCAACACAATTTAACATTAACATCCACTACAGTCGAATCAACATTCCTCACTGTTACGACGGCCTGATCTTTAGACCCTCTCGTCGGGATGATCGAAACTCCGGCTTCGGGTCGGATTGCCCAAATGTCTTGGAAGACCCGGCACTCAGCACCCACCTTCCTGCGTTTTATAGCCATTGGAGAGAGAGAGTTGCTTCCCGCCACTGCCAATCGAATTTTGCCGTTCTCACTGTCTGTTGTTTTGCCGCGCTCACGGTTCTTGTTCCACCTTTTGCCCGGTTCATGGGTTTACATCAGTTATGATTTATTTGTATGAGCAAACAAAATTGCTAGGAATGGAAAAAAAAATACGCCTGCTGCCGGAATGGGTACGCTGAGCAAAAAAAAATACGACTGCGGGCCGGATGATTTTGAGTTATGGGCCGCATTCGGCCTGTGGGCCAGAGGTTGCCAACCCCTGTTCGAGTTGTAACTACCCACAGAATGGTAACTCAGTCATGCCCAGACGAACAGGCAAGTCAAATCTGGTCTTCAGCAAAGTAGCTGAAATTGTGACCTTGTTAAGGAGTGGGAATTACTTCAGCCGATGGAGAAAGCGTAGATTGTGTTAAGTGGTTAGTTATCACTGCTTGATTTACAAAAGTGATCTCAAGTGTGAAATAACCAGCATCAGCCTCCCTGCTGGTTTCAGATGAAACTAAAAGTCTATTGAGTGCCTACCACTGTGCAGATGACCATTGCTAGATCATGGTCATTGCTGGATCTGTCATTATTCACTTCATTCAAAACAAAGACTGCAGAGGAGCTGTTTGCTCAAGGTTCCGGATTAGAACAAATGTTCTTAACAGAAGTAAAATTGGTCAACAATCATTTTACTTAATTTTCTACAGGTAACGACAAACAAATTGACTTTCAGAATGTAGAAATAAGGAACTACATATTCTGGTTTACAGAATAGCACACAAAACGCTGGAGTAATTCATCAGGTTAGGCAGCATCTCTGAAGACATGTTGGTGACATGTTGGGTTTGGACCCTTCTTCAGACTCAACCCAAATCCCGACCCAAAACATCGCCTATTCATGTTCTTCACATTTGCCGCTTCTCTCGCCAAGT
The DNA here is from genome assembly GCF_028641065.1 of Leucoraja erinaceus. NCBI lineage: Eukaryota > Metazoa > Chordata > Chondrichthyes > Rajiformes > Rajidae > Leucoraja > Leucoraja erinaceus. Next base: position 49,354,314 of record NC_073385.1, read on the forward strand.
TACTCCAGCACTTTGTGTCCTTTTTTAAAACAGAATTTCAGTCTTAATCCTTAAAGTTAATAAATGATGAAAGACAGCCTCTAATGGCACTTACATTAAACAATTTCAATAAACATGAGAAGTTGGATTGAAGGTCAGAAGCTCACAAAATCCCCTCGAGAAATTGTATCAATTAAATTAAAGGGAGGCAATGCCTTAAAGTTGGAAGATGCATGGCTGCTATTTTAACATCCATATTTTGGGATGCCTGTAAGAATTTCATTGCGGACATGCAAGTCCTTCATTATCATACAGATCGCACACCTGGTTGTGCATTTACTGCTAAGTATCCAGGTTTGGCAGGAATACCATGCGTTGCTGTTCCAAGGGATGCTAATAGGACAAATCAGATTAGATACAAGCTCTTCTCAGCTAGAGGCAAGACATGCCACTCACAGTGTTGTGAGGAAAGGTCACTGACCAACAATTCTGTTTTTTCTCTTCACAGGTGCTGCCAAGTCTGTGTGAACACCCACGGAGTATGCCTAGCAGTGTCCATTTTATTTTGCATCACACATTCCATGATATGTGCTCATCTATAACCCTCAACACACATCCACTGCTGGGTGAACAACATGAGTTATGATTCAGACTAATACAATTGAAATTCTTTCTGGAAATGAATCACAGGCAGTGCTAATGTCTTTTTAGTAGGCTGGCCTTGAAAGGGACAGAACTGAATACATGAAATTCTTGGACCAAAATATATTTTCTTTTTTAATGGCAAGCACCAACACACTCAGAAACAGACAAAAAAAATGTTCCCTTGCTCTACATTTGTTTGGGCAATTTTAGCTATCCGCAATTTTAGCAAAATCAGCTTTACGCAGACAATTATCTTGCCCGATGTATATTACACAATCTACAGATACTGAGAAAATAGGCAAAATGCAATTCACTTTAGCCTATCGTTTGGTGCCTTCCAGACTCGATTTTTTTAAAATATTAAATCCATAGCCATCATTAGCCTTTCTGTGTCTTGAGAATGTTATATTGGAACATAGGTGTCTTGAAGAAAGATTATTCACCCGCTGAATAATCTGGGATGGCATGCTGGGACAGTGTATTTTGGGTGTACGAAGGAACTGCAGATGCTGGTTTAAACTGAAGAAAGACCACAAAATGCTGGAGTAACAGCGAATCAGGCAGCATCTCTGGAGAGAAGGAATAGATGATGTTTCAGGTCGAGACCCCTCTTCAGACTAGTCAGGGGAGAGTCTCGACCCAAAACACACCCATTCCTTCTCTCCAGAGATGCTGCCTGTCCCGCTGAGTTATTCCAGCTTTTTGTGTCTATATTCACCTGATGTTTTCCAAAGTTACTGCCCAACCTGCTGAGTACTTCTAGGATTTTGTGTAGGAAGAGGAATAGCAAGCAATTCAATCGCTTGAAATTGACCTGCCATTCATTAGATCTTGAATGATCTGAATGCTTATTCAATCCAACTGTCTTAACTCTAAATGTTTCAACACCCTTACTTGACAAGAAGTAAAAACCTTTATTTGAAAGTTTAGAATTGGCCCGTGCTCAACAGATTTTTGAATGAAGGTTTTCCAGATTCTCTGTACTCTGCCTCACATTATTCCTGAATGGACTAATACGATTTTGATGTGATGTCCCATCTTTTTTCACCGGAACCAAAGAAAGCGAATTTACTTTTCTCTTTCCCGGCAACTCCTCCAATTATTTTATAATTATATCACCTCTCAACCTCTAAGCTTAAGGGGAATCTCTTCTGTACAACCCATCCATAAGACAATTCCACTAATTGCCAAAGTGTACTAAAACACATTGCCTGAAACTGTTAAGATATCTGTCCTACTCATAAAATTAATCAAGAATTTTGTGAAATATAATTTGAAACTGAAACAGAAATCAACTCTGACTGTTGCTTGTAGAATACATTATTATGGACCCTATAGAAACATATAACATTCTTAAGGGGTTGGAGAGTCTAAATGCAGGAAAAACATTCCATACGTTGGGGGAGTCCATAACCAGGGGTCACAGTTTAAGAATAACGGGTAGGCCATTTTGGGCTGAGATGAGGAAAAACCTTTTCACCCAGAGAGTTGTGAATCTGTGGAATTTGCCACAGAAGGCAGTGGAGGCCAATTCACTGGATGTATTCAAGAGAGAGTTAGATATAGCTCTTAGGGCTAATGGAATCAAGGGATATTGGGAGAAAGCAGGTACAAGGTACTGATTTTGTATGATCAGCCATGATCATATTGAATGGTGGTGCTGGCTCAAAGGGCTGAATGGCCCACTCCTGCATCTATTTTCTATGTTTCTATGTTTCTACATTCATTTTATGAATGTTCAAATCCCATCCTGATGCTCACATTGTTCTTGATTAAGAAAGAACTGCAGATGCTGGTAAAATCGAAAGTAGACACAATAGCTGGAGTAACTCAACAGGTGAGGCAGCATCTGGAGAGAAGGAATTGGCGACGTTTCGGGCCGAGACCCTTCTTCAGACTGATGTTAGGGGCGGGACAAAGCAAGAATGTAGGTAGAGACAGAAAGACTAGCGGGAGAACTGGGAAGGGGGAGGGGATGGAGAGAGAAAGCAAGGGCTACCTAAAGTTGGAGAAGTCAATGACTTCACATTGATCTTACTGGAAATATAAATGCAGCCAAAAGTCTCTACGCTATAAATCTACTGCTACTAACAATTGAGCTCTTAGTCAAGGACAGGTTGTTAGTCCCTCATATGTCTATTTTGAATTTACAGGAAAATGACTTGAGGTACTCAAAGATACAAATGGAAATATAAAGGGGCAGCCAAAAGTCTCAGAAAGTCTGTGTGAACAACGCTACTGCTGTCCAGGTTTTATTTTGCATCACACATTCCATGATATGTGCTCATCTATAACCCTCAACACACATCCACTGCTGGGTGAACAACATGAGTTATGATTCAGACTAATACAATTGAAATTCTTTCTGGAAATGAATCACAGGCAGTGCTAATGTCTTTTTAGTAGGCTGGCCTTGAAAGGGACAGAACTGAATACATGAAATTCTTGGACCAAAATATATTTTCTTTTTTAATGGCAAGCACCAACACACTCAGAAACAGACAAAAAAAATGTTCCCTTGCTCTACATTTGTTTGGGCAATTTTAGCTATCCGCAATTTTAGCAAAACCAGCTTTCCGCAGACAATTATCTTGCCCGATGTATATTACACAATCTACAGATACTGAGAAAATAGGTAAATGCGATTCACTTTAGCCTATCATTTGGTGCCTTCCAGACTTGAATTTTTTTAAATATTAAATCCATAGCCATCAATAGCCTTTCTGTGTCTTGAGAATGTTATATTGGAACATAGGTGTCTTGAAGAAAGATTATTCACCCGCTGAATAATCTGGGATGGCATGCTGGGACAGTGTATTTTGGGTGTACGAAGGAACTGCAGATGCTGATTTAAACTGAAGAAAGACCACAAAATGCTGGAGTAACTCAGCAAAACAGGCAGCATCTCTGGAGAGAAGGAATAGATGATGTTTCAGGTCGAGACCCCTCTTCAGACTAGTCAGGGGAGAGTCTCGACCCAAAACACACCCATTCCGTCTCTCCAGAGATGCTGCCTGTCCCGCTGAGTTATTCCAGCTTTTTGTGTCTATATTCACCTGATGTTTTCCACAGTTACTGCCCAACCTGCTGAGTACTTTTAGGATTTTGTGTAGGAAGAGGAATAGCAAGCAATTCAATCACTTGAAACTGACCTGCCATTCATTAGATCTTGAATGATCTGAATGCTTATTCAATCCAACTGTCTTAACTCTAAATGTTTCAACACCCTTACTTGACAAGAAGTAAAAATCTTTATTTGAAAGTTTAGAATTGGCCCGTGCTCAACAGATTTTTGAATGAAGGTTTTCCAGATTCTCTGTACTCTGCCTCACATTATTCCTGAATGGACTAATACGATTTTGATGTGATGTCCCATCTTTTTTCACCGGAACCAAAGAAAGCGAATTTACTTCTCTCTTTCCCGGCAACTCCTCCAATTATTTTATAATTATATCACCTCTCAACCTCTAAGCTTAAGGGGAATCTCTTCTGTACAACCCATCCATAAGACAATTCCAAAAGTCTCTATGCTATAAATCTACTGCTACTAACAATTGAGCTCTTAGTCAAGGACAGGTTGTTAGTCCCTCATATGTCTATTTTGAATTTACAGGAAAATGACTTGAAGGTACTCAAAGATACAAATAATTTAATTCCAGGCTGATTTGTCGGCTGCAGTATTTGTCAAAGCCATCCCAATGGGAAAATGATTCAATTTTTGCCAAATCACTGTTTTCCCAGCACACACAGCTGTGTTTGGACTGGCCAGTCAGGCACTGATTGATGGCCAGCAGAGCAGGTTTTAGAAATGACAACCAAGTCAACCATGTCCCATTGTAATAAATAGAAAATTAACACCGATATCTTAAAAACATCCAAGGATGCAATAAAACATGACCTAATCCACTGACTATCAGGCTCAGAACAGCTCAAGCAAAGGGTCAACATGGAGGCGCAGCGGTAGAGCTGCTGCCTTACAGCGCCGAAGACTCTGGTTTGATCCTGACTACAGGTGCTATCTGCACGGAGTTTGTACGTTCTCCTTGTGACCACGCGGGATTTCTCTGGGTGCTCCGGCTTCCACCCACACTCCAAAAACGTACAGGTTTGTTGGTTAATTGGCTTCGGTAAAATTGTAATTTGTCACTAGTATGCAGCATAGTGCTAGTGCATGGAGTGATTGCTGGTCAGAGTAGACCCAGTGGGCTGAAGGGCCTGTTTCCATGCTGTATCTCAATAGGCTAAAGTCAAAAGTCACAGCCTGCAGGTTTGAAACAGACAGCAGAAACTCAGCTTGAATTAGACATTGCCTGTTTGAAGTAAGCCACAAAAATAATTATTTTCAAGGAATATTCCACAGCAAAGCTGCAAGATGACTTCAAATATCCTCAGGCAAATAGCTAAGTTTTGAGGTTAATAACCTTGACGGAATGAGGCTGTATAACCAGGCGAAAAGCATCAAAATAATATCAAGCCCTGGAGAAACGTCAGCACATCTATTTACATAGAGTCATTGAGTCATACAGCGTGGAAGCTGGTCCTTTGGCCCAACTTGCCCATGCAGGACAACGTGCCCCATCTAAACTAGTCCAAACCTGCCTGTGTTTGGTCCATTTCCCTCTAAACCTATCCTATCCACGTACCTGTCCAAATTTTTGTTAAAGATTGTGTTAGTACCTGGCTCAACTACCACCTCCTGCATCTTGTTCCATATACTTACCAAAGTTTTGTATAAACACGTTGCCCCGCAGGATCCTACGAAATATTTCCCCCCTCACCTTAAACCTATATTTTAGTTTAGTTTAGTTTAGAAACAGGCCCTTTGGCCACGCCAACCAGCGATTTCCGTATATTAACATTTTCCAACACACACTCGGGACAATTTTTACATTTACCAAGCCAATTAACCTACAAACCTGTATGGCTTTGTAGTGTGGGAGCAAACCGAATATCTCCGAGATAACCCACTCAGGTCACGGGGGGAATGTACAAACTTTGTACAGAGAGCACCTGGATTCGGGATCGAACCCGGGTCTCTGGCGCTGCAAACGCTGTAAGGCAGCAACTCTACCGCTGTGCCATCGTGCCGCCCTTAAGTCCTATCTTGATGACACGGGATAAAAATGAGCATTTGAATACCGAGCCACTAATTACAGATCAGCATCACCTGGATCATCAAGTGCCTTCAAAATGCTGACGGGTACTCTCAGCACACGTCTGCTACAAGTTAGAATAATTAGTAGAATACGCCTCATGTTACTTTCTGGGCTTCATGCCATCTGCTGGGATGCCTTCCTGTTTAGATTACGAGATGTGAAGTGAAAGATTGTTCATGGATGGGAAGTGACACATCAGTAGCCTCAAAAGTAACAAATCAAGAATGGTTTTATTTGGAAATAAAATATTTCTGATCTGTAAAATGTACTACATATCTGTTGGATTGTTACATAAACTAATTGGTTGAATGTCTTTCAATCATATTTTTTCAGGCAATGAAACCTGAGGGATTCATCTTTATGTGACTCTAGTTCACCGCTCAGTCTAAGTTACTGTTAAGGGATGAAGAAAGCTCACAAACAGGAGCCAACTTAATATCACATTCTCAGGGGTTCTAATGTTAAGGGGTGAATAGTGGCCATATGGGTGATGGTTAGGGTTCCTTTTTGGTTGCCTGCTGTTCTCCAAAGATTATTATTGTCAAATGGTCATTGAAATTGATGTGGAGCAGTGAAAATGAATTGCATAAACAGGAAGTAAAGGCAACCGGGTGGAATTGAAAGATCTGTACCAAATTTTGTTTCCAAATATAAGTTATCAATGGGTCAGAGTTCTGGAGTAGTAGAGCTAATAGGATTTAATGTTCCAATCCCTGTGTCGGCACTCTTGATATTGGCAGTGGGATTGGAGTGGTGAAAGGTAGGGTAGGTACATCATTGGGGCCATCAGGCGGGCACCCTCCTTCTTTGACGTTTCATTGATAAGCCCACAACGTCTCCAGAGGGCTCAACGGTGATACCTGGCATCCCAGGTACACCCCCCTCAGTTCCATACCCTCCTGTCTTCATCTTGCAGCCCAATTGTTGTCTTTCCTTTTAATCCAAAGCCAATTGCTGCTTTTATCTGCTGAAATCGACAATGACTTGATTGCATGTTGGAGGGAGCGACCACTCACCCCGCATTTTCTTCATATGCAGCAATGAATCTCCTGCATCTCACTTCTACAGGGAAATTCTTGGTCTTCCAGCCATTCTGGGCAGCTTCAGTTGCCAGTTCAGAGTACTTGATCTTTTTCCTTTCATAAGCTGCTTCAACACCATCTTTCCATGGAACTCTCAATTCCACAATGTATGCCAATTTGGCTGTTGTTGTGATGCAGATGTTTGGCAAAGGGAGCAAACGGGGTCTTCTCCGAACCACTGCTTCAGGTTCTGGGGTGATGGGAGAACGTCATAAGTGGCTCTGATGACATAACTTAGCCGAGATCGCTCCATTTGCCAGATGTCACGCCAGCTGAGTTTCCTCTTTTCCAGGCTCTCCCAGTTAGTCCATTGGCCCTGCTTGGCCATTGAGACGGCCTTGGCGTGTCGCTCTGCGTCCTCCTGTCTATTCACCTCCTCCACCACGAGCCGTCTCTTCTGCACTGATGTTGCCTTGTGCCATTGAGGAGCTTTTGGGACGAGCCCGAGCCCGGCTCTCCCATGTTGGACTTGGCCAACCACATCCCTGAAATGAAGAGCAGACTTGGCACTCTGAACGGCTTCAGATGGGGTCCACTTCCTCCCTGTTGCCACACTGGGGGCCGCTGTTCGCATAACAGTATCTTCAGATTTATTGAAGGTCATGACCAACCTTGCTTTAGTGCATTTGAACTCTTCCACAAGTCCTGCAATGGGCAATTCTAATTTGCCACTCCCGTACAGTCCGATAGCTCTTAAGCATCGTGGAAGTCCAAGCCACTGTTTCACATGTGTGCTGATCATTCTTTCCAGCTTTTCCACTTGTTGATGGGGATTTCATACATAGTTAAAGGCCACATGATTCTTGGTAGTATGCCAAACTGAAAGCACCACAGCTTGAGTTTCCCTGGTAGCAAGGTCTTGTTGATGTGAGCTATGTGCATGATGGTATCCTTTTTGAGTTGTTCAAACTGCTCGGTGTCCTTGAGCTTTGCATCATACCATCGGCCCAACCTCTTCACTGGCATTTCTGAAACCGTTGGAACAGGTATTCCGTCAATATTAAATCTTTGATCCTTGACTTGACCTTCTGCACTTGCTGGGTTTAATCTTCACCCTTACCAATGTGATGTTTTGATGAAGTGCAGGGGGCAGTTGTCGTTAGTGTTGTTATATCGTCCACATAGACTCGTCGTATAGGCGGTAGCTGCTGACCACACTGTAGCCATTTTCCTCCCACAACCCATTTTGCTGCGCTGCTAATGAGCTCCATTGCCATAATGAAGGTCAATGGGGAGATGGCACACCCCGCCATGATGCCTACTTCCAGTGGTTGCTACGCTGTGGTAAAGTCTGATGTTGTGAGACAAAATTGCAGATCCTGGAAGTCGTTTTTTTTACCAGATTTGTTATTGTTGCAGGCACCTGAAAGAATTCAAAAGCAGTCCACTGTAGCGAATGTGGAACTGATCCATAGGTGTTGGCTAGGTCGAGGAACAAGACATGCAGGCTATTTCGTTCTTTCTTAGCGGTCTGTATCTGATGCCATATGACGCTGGTATGTTCAAGGCATCCCAAGAAGCCTGCTATGCCAGCCTTTTGGATTGATGTATCATTGAAATGGTTTTGTTTCAGATACTTTGTAAGTCTTTTCGCCAATACATTGAAAAAAAATCTTGCCTTCTATTTTTAGAAGGTTTATTTGCCAAAACTGTTCGATTGTAGATGATTTTTTTTTTCTTTTGGGATCAGTACTCCCCTCTCTCTTCGCCAAGCTTTGGGGATAACTTTAATTTCCCACACAACACTCATGTTCCTCTAGAGGAATTTCAGAACATCCAGGGGCATTCTTGTAGACAATACGGAACACTATTAGGCCCTGGCGCAGAGGCCATTCTTGCCTTCTTCATTACCTCTTTCACCTCACTCAGCTTGGAAGGGCTGATGTCAAAGCGATGTTGTGGGGTGAGATTGGTGGGATGTCAGCGGGGACAAGTATCAGTTCATCTTTAGGTCCTCTTGAAGGAGGTTGATGCCCTCGCTTTCTTCTGCTGTTGCTTTTTTCCACAACTTCCTCAGGCTTTTCTTTAACAAGTCGTTGGATTTCTTGGAGACGACGGAACTTGGGGAGAAGAAGCCTATCTTTCCTGCTGAGTTGTTCCTTCCCTCCGAATTTCTCTTTTCCATAGCTGTAGACTAGATCACCCATCTTCTCCAACTTCTTTTCTGCTGATCCCTTAAATCCACTTAAGATTAGGCTCACATCTGCATTGATGGTTTCCCGCTCCTTGCTGTTAGTCTTTGGCCATTTCACCAACGGTTTACGTCCTGGCATGTTCTCCACTTTATGATGTGCCTGGTTATTTCTTGGACTTTTGCCTGAAACAGTCCAATAACTCAGTGGGTCAAGTAGTACCTCTAGAGGTGATGTTTTGGGCCAGGATCCTTCTTCAGACTTTACAGTATGTCCTTATGTGCAAGCCAGCATCTGCGGTTCCTTGCATCTACAAATCCGTGAGTTCTGGAACTGATGAAGGGGCATTTGTATTTTTGGATCCAAAGTTGATCTATTAACAATCTGTTAATTTCCCTGCAGAACCTCCAGGGTATTCTTCCTATCAAGTGTTGCTTTAATGCATCAGAACCATATGCCGAATCTCGACTGTCTAAATATTGACCAGAGATCAACAAATGTAACAGCCAGGACCTAGGAAGTGTTTTATAACAGAGCAAACAAATTGCTTGATATAATCAATAACTGCTCTTGCACATTCTAACACAGCAGACAGAACAAATATAGAAATAACATTTGTACAGCAGTCCTTGAAATGCCATATTGTATTAATCATGTCATATTATACTCTAGATAAGGAACTTTTTACACAACTTTTAAATCATGAATCAGATTATGAGAGCAAGTAACAAGGCAAATGCACGTTAAAATAATTTTACCCACAGTACGGGAATCAAGAACCAGAGGGCGTAGGTTTAAGGTGTGGGGGAAAAGATTTAAAACAAACCTGAGGTGCAACTTCTTCACACATAGGGTGGTAGGTATATGTAACAAGCCGCCTGAAGAGGTAGTTGAGGCAGGTATGATCATAACGTTTAAAAAACATTTGGACAGGTCTTGTGTAGATGGGGTATGTTTGTCAGGGCGGGGAAGTTGGGCCGAAGGGCCCATTCATGTGCTGTAATGTGTGTTCTTGACCTTGTGTGGATAGACGGTGTTGCCACTTTCAGGGAAGTATGTATTTCTACTTCTTGGTCTCTGTTCCACAACACGACTGGGCCCTGCCATTCACTGCGTATGTCCTGCCCTAGCTTAACTTCCCAAAAGCGCATTGCTTCACTCTTTCCTAACTTAAATTCCACTTGCCTTTCCTTAAAACCAAAATGATGAAAAGATTACTAGTCCTATCCCTCTGGTTCTCGAGTCTCCCACGAGTGAAAACATCCTCTCTACATCCACTCTATCCAGGCCTTTCATTATTCAGTAGGTTTCAATAAGATCCACCCTCATCCTTCATTCTGCTTTTCTCGCAATAGGTTATTCTGTATAGTTAGTTAAGCTACACTATCTTTATCTATATTACTAAATCTCTGTTCTTGACCGCTTTTGGCCATCTGTGCTGCGATTTCCGAGAGAACGCCACCACCTACGGCCGTCATTTTTGGCCACCTTGCTCAGAGCCCCCCTCCGCCTCATGTGTGCCGAGGATTTTTCCCGTCGATGAAAAATGACAGATATATTAATGTTTTTACAAACTTCCCCATTCTCTCTGCTGCCCCCGCTGGCGGCTGGGGGAGGGACTATAAAACCAGGAAGTGGTGTGCCTCACAGTCTCTTCAAGATGAAGGAAGGCAGAGTGTCATGTTTCTCTGAGCTGTGAATAACACTGAACACATGTCTACTCAAATGTAAGTGCCCTTAGTGGTTCTAAATGTCTATTGGTCCTAAAGCTTGCAAAAAAATGTCTATTGGTTCTAAAGCTTGCAAAAAAATGTCTATTGGTTCTAAAGCTTGCAAAAATGTCTCTATTGGTTCTAAAGCTTGCAAAAAAATGTCTATTGGTTCTAAAGCTTGCAAAAAATGTCTATTCGTTCTAAAGCTTGCAAAAAATGTCTATTGTTCTAAAGCTTGCAAAAAAATGTCTATTGGTTCTAAAGCTTGCAAAAAATGTCTCTATTGGTTCTGAAATGCTTGCAAAAAAGAATCCATTCAGCCCACAATGTCTATACTAGCCCTCTGGACACACAGAACAGTGTGTTGAGTAATGCAATGAACAATGAATGTTTCTCCACTTTCGATGAGTTCAGATGATTTCAGGGAACCAGTTTTCCCTAAAGTACCGGGTGAATATACGGACCGTCAAAGAGGGATTGTTTGCACTTAGTCAAAGGAGTTGGATGGGAAGTTTCCAGAATATACTTTTTTATCAAATTGCCTGTGGGATATTTAGCTCTCCCACAGGATAATGTGATATCTGGTGGCAAGGAATGTTTAATCATGGATCTTTGGAGCATCAATAACCTGCTTATTGCAGGTGGATCAGCATTTGTGGACATAGCCCAAAACACCCCGTAAACTAACCTCTCTTCTATTAATTCCATCTATACTTCACACTGCCTCAGCAAGGTCTCCAGCATAATCAAGGACCACTCACACCCCGGTCACCCTCTCTTTTCCTCTCTCCCATCAAGCACGAGGTACAGAAGTTTGAAAAATTTAAACAATTTACTCTTTATCCTGTATATTTACAGTGTGGATGCTTGATTTTAATCATGTATAGTCTTTGTGTTGACTGGATAGCACACAAGAAAAAGCTTTCCATTGTACCTAGGTACACATGACAATAATACTCAACATTGAGTTAGTTTAGTTAAATTATGCAAGGATAGAGATAGACATACTTGCTTTGGTCTGTCATATTTACATGTCATAAATATATTCAGTTTGTATCTGGTGTTGGTCATCTTTTAAGGAAAATGTGTCATATTACCATATAGAGACTGTACCACAAACCAGCCCTGAGGCTAAAACAGCAAGATGAATAGCAATCTTGGTGATGAATTCTTATTAACCTGTCATACTAAATCAAGAAATTACTCAAAATTATGCAGTAAAGTTCATCCCTACAAAAAAAGATTAAAATTGGATTTTAATTGACTTGAGAAATTAGTACAAGATAAACAAATGCACTGCTCAGATTTTTAATGAACATCTTGGGACATGACCACAATGATACTCTGCACCATTTGGCATTCCACCATCAGTGGGGAAAGAAACTCATGACAATCAGGGGGAAAAAACCCAGAATGTATAGCAGGTGCTACTGTAGCATTCAAGAAGCATTTAGATGGGTATGGGGTAGCTCCTACATGGCTAGGCCAGGTTTAGATGGATATGGGACAAATGCAGGCAGGTGGGACTAGTGTAGATGGGACATGTCACTCGGTGTGGACAAGTTGGACCGAAGAACCTGTTTCCATGCAGTATGACTCTACGACGAGGATGATCTATAATTGAACTGCACAGATATATAGAATAGCATGACTATAGAACGGAATATAAATAATCAATAGTCAGAGAAATCTGTTGCTGTCCTGGTTTTGCCTGGCCTTCTCTTGCCTCCAGATAACCCCCCCTCCATATTTCAACCTGAAATCTATTCCTTTTCTCCAGAAAGGTGATGCGAGTATGCTTGGAGATAAATCCAGCAACAAAAAAAAAAATAGAAGGATGACTGTGGGTTCATTTGTCCACTCATTCTAGATATACAGAGCCAAGTTCAAATGTGACAATATACACGAGCCCTATCAAGTCTAGTATACACAACAATGGACACAAAAATCATCCCCAAAATCCAAAACATGCAAAATATCACAATAGTTGCCAACTGGAAAAGACAATCTGCAACAAAAACAGAATGTTGGAAGGATTCAGTGATTGCTGTGGGTTAAACGTTATCTGTTACTCGTGGTGAATGAAGTGTTGCTCATTTGCACTGAGCTTAAAGGTTAGTGACAGATTAACCAGGAGGAACATGGTCACTGCTTACAGAGATTTGTTACAGACCAATTAACAATCATTTCATGCCCAGTAATTCTAGCCCAGTGTGAAAGATAATAAGCTGGTTTTAAGTAGCATGTGTATTTTTGGCAATAGTATCTCTCTGTAGTTAAATTGCTTTGACTTTTGGCCTTTTGTACCCATTCCCCTGTAATTGCTTGATAATGATTAACAGCACCCTCCTCGAGCATATAAGTGGTGGAAGCTCTAATCTTCACGTTTTAAAATTAGACAAAATTAGGGAAAGGATGTGAAGAGCTGGAGACCAGGATCAATCAGGGCCAACCGCAAATGACCTTAGGCAGGGCATTGCCTGGTAGGTCCATTGTTGGCTAGGGAAGGTGAGGTCTCAAGAGAAATAATGTGGAAAACTATGGCACTGGTAAAACAACTAGGGTGCAGGAAGGGGGGCCAGGAGGTTACTTAAAATTAGATAATTCAATGTTCATACATACTGTTCATACATATTCCCACAGTTTTCCACATTGTTCCTCTTGAGATCACACCTTTCCAAACCAACAATAGGCCTACCAGGCACCTTATGCCGAGGCAATTTGTGGCTGCCGCCGATTCGAACGTGAAACGTCACCCATCCTTTTTCTCCAGAGATGCTGCCTGAGTTACTCCAGCATTTTGTATCTATCTTTAGTCCACAAGGATATTTGAGGACTCGGGCAGAGGATCTGAAGACTCTGACCCCACCTGTTAAAGACGTCTACAAATGTTTTCAGAGGTCTCTGATAATCAGAGATGTGGGCAATCAGTATTCAAATAAAAAAATAAATAAATACAAAGATAACGTTACCTAGAAAGAAATTACATTGATAAAAATGAGTTCAAACATTAATGTCAATTAAAAGTTTACAAAAAAAAATAATCTTTCCTTCAGGATGGATGAGGGTTTTCAAATGAATGGAGCTTACTGTGATTTTCCAGATGCCTCGAGTACAACTGAGGGGACAGAGATAAAGTGCATCTGACCCCCCCAGATCAAGATGCTTGTTCTTAGCCTCTGAACACCGTGCTGGGTCCAAATGCAGAGATCAGGTTCACTGATTCCTAACTGCCACACTTGGACATTGAAGTCATGAATATACTGGCTACCAAGGTGGACCTCCCCACAGGTCCTTTAACCAACCTCAAGCAATAGATTAGCTCACTTCAGTCCATTTTATTTCCCATTTAGAAAGTTTCATCAGACTAGAAATGGTCAACCAATATTTGTTTAGTTTAAACAGCCTATGCTTAAAATAAAATTGTTATAAAATACCATCTAAAATCAGCAAGGATCTAAAACCATTGAGGAACAATATTCAATGGTACTTTTATTCTCACTTGTGCAAAGTGCCTCATTATCGAAACTCGGGCTTGCTTCAGCTGCTGATGGAATTTGCAAGTTGGTGGAAAACTCACTGCCTCTCATGCCGTGCTGTGTTTCTTTGGGACGTGGAGCAATGGGCGAGGTGACTGCAAGATGTCTCAAACACCACAAGCGACAGCCTGGGTGTTGTTCTCACCTTGTCTGCTCTCTCTGGCTCCACATTGAATGCAGGACTACTTCTTATGCTGCCTTCCAGGAAGAGCTGTATTTATTGTTCAATAACTGCAATCCTCCGTTGCCTGATACAAATGGCAGAGCATCCAAATGGGATTCCACAATTTGTCCAGCAGACAAGTTTCTATAGTCAAGCAGCATCTAAGATTGGACCCATCACTTTTCAACACGCAAGTTAGAATCAACTAACTCTATAAGTATATGTATAAAATCATGAGAGGAATAGATCAGGCACATAATCTCTTGCCAAGAGTAGGGGAATCGCGGACCAGAGGACATAGGTTCAAGGTGAAAGGGGAAAGATTTAATAAGAATCTGAGGGGTAATCTGAAGGGTGGTGGGAGTATGGAACAAGCTGCCAGAGGAGATAGTTGAGGCTGGGACTATCCCGATGTTTAAGAAACAGTTAGATAAGTACATGGGTAGGACAGGTTTGGAGGCATGTGGACCAAGTGCAGGCAGGTGGGACATGTAGCTGGGACATGTTGGCCAGTGTGGGCAAGTTGGGCCAAAGTGCCTGTTGCCACACTGTATCACTCTATGACTATCTCTTTACATCAGCCAAAATCATGAAAGACCTGAAAAACAGGAGATGAGGTGAACTATGCGAGTGTCCAATATAACCCAAGCCAGTGCTACACCCAATAAAGAATTTGAGGAATTAGTGATACTTTCTACCAAGGGAGGGGTGAGAGAGAGGGGGGGGGGGGGGGGGGGGGGGGGGGGAGAGAGAGCGAGTGAACGAGAAACAGAGAAAAAATATAGGCCCCTTGGCCCACAGTGTTCATGCTGACCATCCATTACTCATGTTTTATTCACCCCACATCCCCATCAACTCTCCCAAGATCCTATTCCTCCCTCCCTCCCTCTCCCCCACCCCCCGAAAACGTAGGGCAAATTAGATGCCAATTAAATACCAATTAAACTTGGCGAGTATGCACCAATCATCAATGACCCATTGATGGGAATCCTACACTTATCCATTATTGCCTTGCTATATATCAGTTTAATTGCAACCTCTGAAAGCCCCTGCACAGTTTATCTTCAGTATAAGCAAAGAAGGATGATGGTTGATCTTAAGATGTGTTTAAACTCAGGAGGGAAATAGATTGGGTGGACATATAGATTCTCTTGCCCAGAGTAGGGGAATCAAGAACTGGAGGACATAGGTTTAAGGTGGAAGTGCTAAGATTTTATCAGAATCTGACGGGCAACCTTTTCACACAAAAGGCTCTATGGATCGAGCTACCGGAGGAGGTAGTTGAGGCAGGGACTTTTAAGAAGCAATTAGACAGGTACATGGATAGGACGGATTTAGAGGAATATGGGCCAAACGCAGGCAGGTGGGACTCATGCAGATGGGACGTGTTGTTCGGTGTGGGCAAGTTGGGCTGAAGGGGCTGTTTCCACGATGTATGACTCTATGACTGAAAGAAGAGATGATTTCAGTTTGTAGTCTTTCAGTGACTGTGATATAATTACCAAGAGTACTGTGACAGCAAATTAATGATTGATGCCAAATCGCAAAAGCAACACTTAGGCACAATTCTTCCATTAAATCTCAGCAAATCTAAAATGGTAACTAATCAACTAACAACTTGATTTGATTCCAAATTATATTATAATTAACCTCATTTGACTTGGAATTAAGAGACGTTTTAATTCTCCTGTGGATAAAGGAACGAGACTACGCTAAGATCAGGTTATAAGCAATTGATACGCTATTGATTATTATTGTCTGTTATATTTTACTTTTATATATCTTTGATACTGAAGTTCGGCAAAAATACAGATTTTCCTCATTTTAATTTTGGATTGTATAGTTTTACTCTTTTGCTTATTGTTATCGGCGAACAGAAAACCTGGGTTTTTGCAGACCAAATCATAGGCATTGGCTGTTGGCTGTACACCCAATAGACCTCAGAGCATGATGTACAGAGATAGGCTTGGCAAATCTAATATTCATAAATTATATTGAAATAGAAATACCTCCCTGAAAATGGGAACACAGTAGAAAAATTCAGAAGAAGGATAAACACTTATTATATGTGTGCTCGATCAACGTTACTGCTACAATTCATACACAGACTGTATTATTCAAAAACTAAAATAAATAAACTCTTCCCCAATGATTTGTGAGAGTTACAAGAGTATAGCGCAGTTTTCTGTATATAAAAGTCAAAATTCTGGAAAGAAATATTTGCTTTATAGGACATTTTTGGTTAGACCCCATTTCAAAAGTTTTATGTGCAAGCTTATACTTAAATTTTGGAAAAATGCTCCAATACCAACAACAAAAATGTGGATTTCAAACTGGTTACTCCCATTATAGGAAGGACTGTGGAGGCTTTGGAAAGAAGTAAGCAGAGAAGTTTACCATATATACTGATACCTGGAGTAGGGAGAGTTACAGGGAGAGGTTGGACAGACTTGCATTGTTCACTCTGGAACGTCAGAGGTTGCAGGGAGACCTGATAGAAGTAAAATATAAAATAAAAGCCATAAGAGGTAGTCAGAATCATTTTCCCAGGATGGGGAAAAAAAATACTAGACGGCAAAGCTTTAAGGTGTGAGGGGGAACGTTTAAAGGAGATGTGCCAGACAAGTTTCACTTTACACAGAAGGTAATAACGCACTGATGGTTGAAGAAGATACTTAGTGGTGTTTGAAATACTTTTGGATAGATATGTGGATATGCAGGGAATTGGAGGGATATGGATTATGTGCTGGTAGATATATGTGATGGTCTTGGCATCATGTTCGCCACAGAATTTGAGGGTTGATGAGCCTGTTCTTGTGCTGCACTGTTCTGTGGGTTATGTTCAATGTTCCAAGGGTTTTGGCCCGAAACGTTACCCATTTCCTTCGCTCCATAGATGCTGCCATACCCGCTGAGTTTCTCCAGCACTTTTGTCTACCTTTGATTTTCCAGCATCTGCAGTGCCTTCTTATCTTTTGCTTTGCAGTTCTCATAACAATCTGATCTTTCTGCCCTTGACAATTGACAGCTTAATATCAAATTACATTTCATTGATTGTTGCCAGGCCATGGATTGAGATAGGGAATAAAAAGCGTATCTCCTGTAGTTATCAGACATTAGATATGTTCAGCCACATTTTTTGACATGATTGGGATCCGTTCCACATGTAAAACAGTGGCAACTAATTCTCCAAACGTTATGGCACACTCAGTTTTTCAAAATCAAAATGGTACTAAATATCCAGTGAGAGAACTAAATCACATGTTATCGGCTGTGAAAATGAAGTTAATAAATTCATTGGTTAATATAGTGGAACAGTGAAAAGGCACATCTTTCAACACTCCTGAAGTGTTCATTGTGCCTAAAATATGACCTTTGGTATAAGTGGACGCTTGTGATGCATTGACTACTACGCAAAGACCAATTTAAAAGCGATCATTATAGCAAATGGACATGGCATCCAAGTTTTCAGGGCATTTGAGAAATCTTTGTGAAGAGAAATCCTTGCAAAGTAACAATTTGTATGAACACGAGCATCTTGTGTTTCAAACTTGATTTAAGCATTTTGGAAATAACCTGCTTGTTCCTTTAGCTTGATTTATGCACTGCTATATTTTGGAATGTATTCAAATTCACTGCAAATAGCACAATTGCCTATATGTTTAATTTACGCATTTTGAATTGCGTGTTGCTATTCAAGCACGTATCCCCCGCATAAAAATGTGAGGTTTGCCTGCACAACATGTCGATGATCAACAGTGCACCTTGAACATATGGAGCCACAGCCACAATCCAGTGATCATCTTAATTCAGAACCAAGCGAATGCCAACAACATTATGTCAATTGAGCAACAACATTCTGGGTAACATTAAAATAAAGCCAGGATTAAACATGTGCATCTTTCACGGAAATTGCTCATGGTACTTATTTTCATCAAAAAAATAATAGGATTGAGAACTGGAGGAAATATATCAATAATGAGACCAGAGAGATTAATCTGTCTGGAAAATATCTGTGAAAATGCAATTCTCATATTGCAAATGAAAGCAATACCCATCTTTTAGATTCTGCTGTGTAAATAAGTCCTCTATTATACACACACAGGATCCCTGCAAAATGGAGCACTTTGGATCAGAAGGAATTCAGGAACAAATAGGTAGGTCACTGGAATTTGAGATTAAAAAAATACAAATAGCACCGGGTGTCCTCCAGTTAACCTTGGAAGCCTTTGCAGTTGTATAATTTACCTGGATGTTATATTTTGGCCAGGAATCTAAAAGGATCAGGCACTGTTAGATTAGGCTCACTCAGCAACCAAAGATACCAAACGTGCTTCAAGCAACCCATCAGCACTACAACAAGAGATCCATGACAAAACTCTACACCATCACAATTGAACATTTAACTCCTTATGATTCTCCAAAGAACAGCTTTGTTCTATCAGTTGCAACACAGCAGAACAGTTCATCGTACAGTGAAGAATATTACTTGGAATAGTGATGGTGAAAGTGGAAGATTGAAAATGTGCTCAAACCCACTGACCGTTTCCAATGTTTTCTCTCTCTTGGCAGTAATAGCCCTGTCCCACTGTTTGGGTTCATTCAAGAGTTCTCCTGGGTTTGCCCTGATTCGAACTTGGAGATTTACGGTAATGGCCGCTCGTAAGTGCTCGGGGCTCTCGTAGGCATTTTTCAACATGTTGAAAAATTTCACGAGTCTTCCCGAGCTTATTGCGTTTCCCGAGTACCTGCCGTTAGAGTTACGAGCCGCTAAGAGACGTCCCCGAGCTCCGACGTACCCGCTACGTTCATTCTACGTGCTTACCACGAATTTGATTTTTTTTTAAACTCGGAAAAACATTTGAATGAACTCGTACAGTGGGACAGGGCTTTAAGCTACTAAAACAATGGATATGAAACAAAGGAATGTGCTTCTTTTCAGAGATGGAAAAACTCACTTTCAAGATTAATTTTATTTTTGCAGTTCATTCTCAAGATGCAGAAAAAAACTACAGATTTCTTTGACCATCTTCGCCTTGAAAAGGTGACGGTGATTTGTCTTCTTCACCTGCATGACCTGGGTATTTTCAGTTTATTATCAAAGTAGTTTACATGATTTTTTACCAGCGAAAGAGGAAGGCAGGCCACTTGTGTCAAATTCACCATGTTGTGTGACTTAAGGGGCACTTGTGTGACCCTGCATGTTTGTCTTTGAATACTTCAGTCACTGTAGGCTGTTAGTATTAAATGGATTAAAGTTGGGTTCATAAGGTTATCAGAAGGCGGCAATCACAATAGTGGGTAAGTCCACATGCATTCTCCATGTGTCCACCAGAATACTTTCTGCACTACACAAAATAAATCTCCAATACAACAATCGCTGGTATGAACCAAAATTAATGTGGGGCGATGTTGACCAACCAAAATCCCACACACTAATAACAACACAATTATAGTCATAAATATTGCATAGTATTATTATAAGCCTTACAATAGCAAATGCAATACAATAAACCAAGATTGCACTTGGGAATGTCAGTGTTTTCTGAAGTGGAGAGTGATTTTTTTAAAAACTTTGTTTAATTGTGTCTAATATTCATCAACATTAAAACATCTATTTTAGTCGGCAGTTAAACTAATACAACTATTGAAAAATACCAATAATAACTACTGAAAACATCTCAACACATAAATAATTTAAAACAATGAGGCTGAACTAAAATATTTTTTAAAAAGCAACTTGCTTCCATTTTCCTCTTCATCCAGAACCCTATAATCCTCACCAAAATCAATGGGGTCTTGGATTCTGTTAAATCAAAGGGAAATCGTCTGGTGTAATGTGGAATTGCAACAAGACACGGCTTCAAAACTGGTGATCATGAGAAACTGACAGGTTTCACCATCCACATCTACCTGCAAGTGTGGCACTTCCATGTTTGACATTCGATGTGTGCAGGTTCCAGGTTTACTGCTATTTAATCGGCTAAATGCTGATGATTCCACTGGATGGGCTATAGATTAAGTACACTGTTTGCTTCTGGATGGCATCTCATTCCTCTTGGCTGTTGTCGCTCCATCTGTCCAGCATGGAATATAGTCCATCATGCTGCTGCCTTGCATATTAAATGTTTTCATGCTGGATTTGTTCATTACTCAGATTACAATTGTTTCTTCATTCTGTTCTTCCAGGTTTAAATAATAGCTTGGTGATAGACAAAGGTAATTTGAAGACAATAAAGAGTACTTAGTTGCAGAATAAATCACACTAGAGTTTAAAATATGGTTTGTGGCTTCCTTTTTCAGAAGGAATAAGGCAGGTTTTACTGAAAAAGAGCTTTGCGCACTGTCTGTGCAGAGTTTGTATATTCTCCCTGTGACCATGTGGGTTTTCACCAGACCCGCCAATTTCCTCCCACATTCTAAAGACATGCAGGTTTGTATGTTCATTGGCTTCTGTAAATTGCCCCTAGTGTGTAGGAGGCGAAGATGGGATAACATAGTACAGGTGATTGGTGGTCGGCGTGGACTCGATGGGCCGAAGAGTCTTTTTCCATGCAGTATCTCTAAACTAAACCATGTTTTAAACAAAATCTCCCTTGTTTTAGAGAGTTCTGCAGGGTTGAATTAATTCCACTTTATCTCTTTAAGTAATGAGGTGGCTACTGAGGCCAAGAAAAAACTAATCTCATGTTTCAGGTATTTTTTGGAAGAGATTCCTCAGTCAAAGACTAATCCTATCAAAGGAATTTAGGTGTCTTCAATGGGTATGATCTGTTGAAATTGGAAGAATCATTCATTCATTCACGCAATGCAATTAATTTGAAGTAGCAACTAACTACGAACCAGCCCAAAGAAATCCCTCTGATCTTATAGAAAAGGATTTACTTCACAAAATGAAACATTATTTATATGCATGTTGGTCAGCATGGGCAAGTTGGGCTGCAGGACCCGTTTCCACACTGTATGACTATGAAATAATAAGTGCTCATTTTGGAATGGTAAATGACGATTGCATACGGGGTATCCTTCTTTCATTCAGTTTGACATATGCAGTATCATTCAGTACCCCATATGCAGTCGTCACAGATTCCTGTTCATTTATTCTAGAGTAGCCCAGTTGTTTTCAACTGAGGTGGCTCTGGCATAATTGTTGGCACCGACACTGTGGGCCGAAGGGCCTGTTCTTATGCTGTACTTTTCTATGTGACATTGAGCAAGTTATTATCTAGCACTGAGGATTGAATGAAAAGTAAAACAGTACAGAATCTGACAACATTTTTCTATTAATCCTTCATCAATGCTTACATTATGATTGAACAACTCATAATGCACATCACCATCCACTCGACAAACTATCTTATATACCAAGGCAACAGGAACCAGTCATTCGAACCCCATGAGTGTAATCACAGTTCATCAGTGCCCCAACTAAGTTCATAAGTTTATAAGTTATAGGAGCAGAATTAGGCCTTCAGTTTACCAAGTCTACACAGCCATTCAATCATGGCTGATCTATCTTTCCTTCTCAATCCCATTCACTTGCCTTCTCCCTATAACCCGACACCTATACTAATCAAGAATCTGTCAATCTCCGACTTTAAAATATCCATTGACGGCCTCCACAACCTTCTGTGGCAATGAATGCCCCAGATTCACTACCTTCTGACTAAAGAAATCCCTCTCATCTCCTTCATAAAGGTACGTCCTTTTATTCAGAGTCTACAGGCTCTGGTCCTCGACTCTCCCACTAGTGGAAACATCCTCTCCACATCCACTCTTTCTCCTGCTCCGAAATCCCTGACCTGCTTGTGTACTGAAAACCTGGATTCTCAACTGACCAAACAATTGTGCTCTTTCAAAAAAAGCTTTTCTTGAAAAAACAATGCGTCTTGATTTTTCTCCGAACCGACTGAACTTAATATTCTGAATTGGTCTCACAAGAAAGAAACAGAGGCTCTGCAACCGACTGATAATAAACCACCAAACCTCTTAATCCAAACATGTCAAATTGATACACCCTTCAATATTCAATAGATTTGCGCAATTCATTCCTTTACATCAGTGCATCATTTGTAAATCTGCATCGCTGTCCCTCCAGGAACACCATTTTTCTTCAAATGGACTGCTGTTATCAACAATGTGCCATTATGGGTTCCACCCTTCCGGAGGTCATCTGTTGCCTGACCTGTTTTGTTTTGGCCTTTTCTCGTCTCCAGTTTAATTACCCCCACCTCAACTTTCAGTCTGAAGAAGGGTTCTGAACCAAAATGTCACCTATTCCTTTTCTGCAGAAATGCTGTCTGACCCACTGAGTTACTCCAGCACATTATGTCTATCTTTGCTCTTTTCTGAATTCAGTTCTATATTGGGATATGAACGAAGCAATATTTTGAGGCCTTGTATTCCCAACTCTTAAAAGCAAAGAATAACATTGCATTCAGTAACCTTGTTTGGCCTACTCCACTTGCTGTTACTGATTTCCCCACACGGAGTGCCCTGGTACCCTTTGCTACCCAATACTACCTAATCCATCGCGATAACAAAATCCCAGAACAAAAAGGCAGCACAGGAGTAGAGTTGCTGCCTTACAGCGCCAGAGATCCGGGTTCGATTGTGACTTTGATTGTACATTCTCCATGTGACCCATGTGGGTTTTCTCCAGGTGCTCCGGTTTCCTCCCACATTCCAAGACATGCAGATTTGTAGGATAATTGGTTTCTGTAAATTGTAATTTGTCCCTAGTGAATAGGATAGTGCTAGTGTTCGGGGTGGTCGCTGGTCCGCGCAGACTTGGTGGACTAAAGGGCCTGTTTCCCGCTGTATCGTTAAAGCAAAAAAAAAAATAAAGAAAATGCTCAGATTACGCTTTCAAAATTCAAAGTAATTACCTCAATGTTCGCACACTGAATTCCATCTGCCACAACTTGCAGATGCAATCTGTTGATATTTATATTTTAAATTTCTGCTTTGAGCCAGAGTATTCGGCATCTCCTGCATGCATCATTCATTATTCTTCTTCAATGAGGCTGCCCGACCCGCTGAGTTACTCCAGCACTTTGTATCCGAAATAAAGCTGCATGTTAATTCTGATGCTCCTTTCCCCTGTACACTGTCACCAGTTGTTCAAACTAATACTCGGAGAGTTACCCTCCTGTTTGACAAGTTTTAAATTTTGATCATTTCTGAATCAGAACCATACTAAATGCTGCACTAAAGCCTCTGTAGCCAACATTCACACTCTACAGAGTGCAGAGGGTGGGATGTGTTGTGGCTCATGCCAACACGATGGGCCTCACAAAAAATGAAATTCAATCACAGACATGACCCATCCTTTGCAAGTCCATGCAAATTCTCTGGCCAGCCTTGCTCTTGTCAAGTGCCTCATCACTCGATGTCTCATGACAGATTTCAGTAGCATCCCCGGAAGCAATGCTAAACCATCAGGTCTGCAGATACTTGTTTACTCCTTCTGCTGACGACTTCAATGACGGAATACATCACCATACTTCAGTGCACAATATTGTATATTTAGACCACAAAATAAAGCAGTTGCAATTACACATGCAGCATTTCTGTATTAAGCATCCCTGGCATAGTTTATAAATACTTATATTTTGAGAGGTATAAATAAGTTATTGCTCTCACTTGTGTATTTCAAGAGTACCCCTGTCCTCACTAATAACCAGTTATGAAAATCTCCACAAAACAACAGTTTGCACAATCATTTGTTAAATGCATCCCAACGCACTTTTTTTCCCCGACTCATTTACCAATATGTACGCAAAATCCCCCTTGGAAATGTGCAGTGAAGCCTGACCTCGGCCCTCTGTCTACCCACCTCAGGGACTCTGCCATTCTCCGCAGATCTTCATTTTGTTGCTTCAAACGTTCAAGTTTTGCCAGTATCTTGGACAGTTCTCTGCTGGAGCGATCTGGTTGGTCGCTGTCTCGGACTAAATGTCCGCCTATATAGAATAACAACGTTCCCCAGGCAAGAAGGATCAACATAATCCATCGCCAGGAGCTGGTCCATGGCCGCATCTTCAGATGGTCAGCTCTCTCTGTACTCCACCGTAGCCGTTCACAGGTCAGAAGCTGGCATGCTTTCGAGATGAATGAGTTTCTGTCTTTCTCTTCCTCAAAGCATTGTGCCAGCAATCAGATTAGCTCCTAGAATTTCTTGTAGCACTCTTTCTTTCCCCAAATATAGCTTTCCCTTGATTTGACAAACAGCAAATTCTCTTATTAAAAGCCTCTCATTTCGACATTCTGCAGAAAGAGAAGAAAAAGAACACTTAATTGGATTAATTATATGACTTGCAGATAATAGTCCACATGAAAGCAATTACATTGAAAGCCGAGAGGCACTGTTGTATGGAGAAGGGCCAGATCTCTTTACCTAGCCTGAGAGATCCAAAAGGACAAATTTCAGTTCATGCAGTTAATCCTAGGGTATGTTGAAAACCATCCCAGGAAAAAAACATGCATCTACAGACAGGCTTGAGCTATGAAGCTGTGAACACATTTGTAAAAAACAACTGAGGCTTTTGGAATGAAAGAGAATGCATTATATTTTAACTGGAACAATAAAATTGAATTGAAAAAGTATTTTTAACTTGGACTTAGTACACCAAAGTAGTACACTGGTGGCAAGGTGGTGCAGTGGTCGAGTTTTGCCTTACAGTGCCAGAGATCCTGGTTCGAGCCAGACTATGGGTGGTGTCTGTACAAAGTTCTTCCTGTGATTGTGTGGGTTTTCCCTTGGTGCTCCTCTTTTCCACCCATACTCCAAAGATGTACAGGTTTGGAGGTTAATTGGCTTTGTTACACATAGTAAATTATCCCTCATGCATAGGATAGTGCTGGTATAAGGATATCGCTGGTCGGCACGGACTTGGTGGGCCAAAGACATGTTTCTGCACTGTATCTCTAAACTCTAAAGTAAATTAGAGTTGGACACCATTCTAAGACATTATCAAACTCTAATTGTGAAAACCTGAAGGTCAGCCTTTTAAAAAAGACGAAATCCATTCCGGTTTATTGCTGCTCAGACTACAAGCAATCCTCAAAATGATAGAAGATGTCATCAAGAGTGCTTTCAAGGGGCACTTGCATTAATATTGCATTTATGAAGAACACTCAATTGCAGACTTCCCCAAAGCCTTGGTCTGGAAATGAACCCAAGAGCCGAATTCCAGAGGTGAAAGGGAGCATACACTCGCCATCAAGGTAGAACTCGAAAGAAGCCCTGGCAAAAAAATGGGAATCAAGAGGATAGACACAAAATGTTGGAGTAACTCAATGGGTCAGGCAGCATGTCTGGAGAAAAGGAATAGATGACTTTTCGGATTGATATCCTGCTTCAGCCTGAGATTCAGGGGAGAGCTATGAAAAGGTGCAGAACAAATCAGAACCGACACTGACGACTCAGGAAA
Source organism: Leucoraja erinaceus (assembly GCF_028641065.1). NCBI lineage: Eukaryota > Metazoa > Chordata > Chondrichthyes > Rajiformes > Rajidae > Leucoraja > Leucoraja erinaceus. The sequence goes on from NC_073385.1 coordinate 49,380,157, forward strand.
GGTGGAGCCCACAATGGTCCACTGTTGATAATGGAAGAAGTGATAATAAAGGGATATGAACAGTGAAACTAGCAGGATGTCTAGGATGGGGGTGGGATGGAGAGAGAGGGAATGCAAGGGTTTCTTGAAATTAGTGAAATCAATATTCATACTGCTGGGTTGTAAACTGCCTTAGCAAAATATGAAGTGCTGGCCTCACTCTGACAGTGGGGGAGACCCATGACAGAAAAGTCAGTGTGGGAATGGGAAGGGGAATTAAAGTGTTTGGCAACTGGGAGAACACATAGGTCAAGGGGAATCAAGAGGAAATCTCCATTGGTTGGTCATATCCACACAATTGTTGTGGCTGTTAGAGGTTGATTGATTATAAGGTCCACCTTCCACCCTCTGGGCCCACACCGACGTTCGACCACCCGTTCACACGAGGTCTATGTTTCCCCACTTTTTCATCCACGCCCAACACAATATACAGAGGCCAATTAACCTCTTGGGATGTGGGAGGAAACCGGAGAAAGCCTACATGGTGACAGGAACAATGTGCAAACTCCACAGACAGCACCCAAGGTCAGGATCGAACCCTTGTCCAATCATATCCAATCATGTGTATCCAATCTTTGAGCTGCGAGCAAATGCAAACCACTTCTCTGTGTTTCCACAACTTTTAAGCAGTTATTATCTTATACATCATATCCAATCTTCCCTCAGCCTTCCTTGATCCAAGGAGAACAATCCACCTTCACCAGTCCACCTTCAAGTCCTCATCTCCAGTAAGATTCAGGCAAATGATTCCAATTAAGTATCATAATAATAATAATAATAATAATATCTTTTATTGTCATTGCACATCAGTGCAACGAGATTTAGTATGCAGCTTCCAACCGATGTAAAAGAAAGGTAAAATAAATAAATAAGCTGTGTGCAACGTGACCATCCGAGGGAGACAGTCCAGGGGGGGTGGGGGGCACTCAGCAGGGCCGGTTCAGAGCTGCTATAGCTCTGGGAATAAAGCTGTTTCTGAGTCTGGAGGTTCGGGCGTAGAAGGCCTTGTAACGTCTGCCGGAGGGAAGTAGTTCGAACAGTCCGTTACAAGGGTGTGAGGAGTCTTTATGGATGCTGACGGCCTTCCTGAGGCACCGTGTGTGGTAGATGCCCTCCAAGGCATGTTAGCTGTGTCCCAATAATCCTCTCCACCATGGTCACTGCAGACCGGTGACCACAACAGTGCACGACCATTTCAGCCCAAGATCTTTGACTCAGCCTTGACATTTACCCTCCAGAATTTGGTAACCTAGAAGCCCCTGCACTCCCTCCTAACCCCAATGGACATCAACACTTGGCTCCAGTTGTCCCCTGGTGTTGTGAATAAAATAACGTAAAAACAACTTAATGTAGAATAAGCAATAGTGTGTTAAAGATCTGAGCTATATGGATGTTAGAAACAAATTAACATTTCACTTTACTAATCCAAGAAGAAAGTGAATAATCTGCTAATTAATTAATCCACCTTCAAACTCCAAATCTTCTACCAATTTCAAACTGGGTTATTCAAATACTGAGCTTGAAGAATGTTCCAACACACTGGTTTTGAATAATCTCAGACAGATAAAGTTGGTACATCACAGAACGATGGGAAATCATCATTACCATGATAAGCAGATGACCAAAATGAATACAGCTTAATCTTAAATTTGCAAAACAACTTTCAATTAGCCTGCAGGGAATGTAAATTGTAACGCATTTGATGTTTGAGGCAAATTACATTGGTTAAGGTGAAGGGCTGGGAGAAAATGTTGCAAGCGGCTCTTGGATAAATGTGCTTTTATTGAAGTCTTTAAAGTGCTAGTTTTTTGTTTCTTTGACTTTATTAAATTGATTTTTAATCACTCTTGAGAGTTTCCATGTGCTGGGTTTGATTGTCAGCTGAATTAAGGAAAGATTATTTAAATTAATTCAAGTAGTGGTTCGAAATTTCTCCAAATGTTTCCAACGTTTACAAAGCAAGTCCAGGTGCTCTGGGGCCCTGGCGTTAGTTAGATGTTACGTGAAACGGAAACGGAGGAGCTCCGTTTTGGAGACCACGCGGGAGCTCCAATGCGGAGACCATTTGGGAACTCCGACACAGAGACCACGAGGGAGCTCCAATGCGGAGATCATATGGGCGCCCCGATACAGAGACCACTTCGGAGCACCCATGAGAACAGTTGACTGGCTTGCGGAAAACACCCTTGTGCACAGTAGTGCCCTGCTACAGAGACGTCTGTCTGAGAAATACATCAGTGGTCTTGAAGAATTGTTTACGGAAGTGGGAGTTTACATAAGTGGCCTATCATATAATCTGGGGAGTGCCTGTATAAGCACACCACCACGGATGTTCCCAACAAACGGACAGTTCAGAAGGTGCCAAGCTGGGTCTTTTCTGGAACCTTTAGCCACCGTGAAGCACGAAAAGCAGCCGTCAGGTTAAATGTTCCTGTTCATCCACCTTAATGTAATCGATGGATGTGGATACAACATAACAAAAATGCCCTGCTTTAATGAACATCTATGCCTGCAAAATACAAGCCCATCGTTTCCAACACAGCTAGGCCATTTAAGATTGTGAATGTTGGAGCAGGAATGGACCCCAATTGTAACACTGACACTAAATGCGCCAATCGCTGATGGGACACATCAGCAGTCTCTTTGCCCCTGTTCAAGTTCCACGCCCCGACGCCAAGTTGTACCTTACCCTCGGGATTGACAAGGTGAACTATCCACACTAGAGGTAATTCTGTAGATAAATGAGTTCAGTCATTAAGAAGTACAATCAGCTGCCCACCCAGGTGAAGCAGCTCCAGCAGCTCCCAGTCAGCCTCAGAATAGAGTGGATCTGGAGAATAGAATGGATGTGGAGAATAGAGTGGATGTGAAGAGGATGTTTCCACTTGTGGGAGAGTCGAGGACTAGAGGTCATAGCCTCAGAATTAAAGTTCGATCTTTTAGGAAGGAGATGAGGAGAAATTTCTTTAATCAGAGGGTGGTGAATCTGTGGAATTCTTTGCCACAGTGGATATATTTAAGGCAGAGATAGACAGATTCTTGATTAGTACAGATGTCAGAGGTTATGGGGAGAAGGCAGGAGAATGAGGTTAAGAGGGAGAGATAGATCAGCCATGATTGAATGGCAGTGCCAGGGTCGATCCAGGCTCTCCGGCGCTGTCCCGCCCCCACCTGAGTACCCCTTCCCCCCCGGGGGTGGCCAGAGACATCGGGAGTCAGATGGGCGCGGTGCCCCCAGGCCCACAGCCAGCGCACAGCAGTGCTAAATCCAGCTCAACTCTGCCTGTCCTGCCAGGATAACCCACAGCCCTGTCTGGACTTATGGGAAATATGGGCCAGGTTTACAGCCAATGCGGAGAAGCAGTGCTGGTGTCCCGTCAGTCCAGGCAGGGCTGTAGGTTAACCCGACGAGCCAGGCAGAGTTGAGCTGCATTTAGAGCTGGATTGAGCCTCCAAAGCCTGTGTGCGTGTGCGTGTGCGTGTGTGTGTGTGTGTGTGCGTGTGTGTGCGCGCGCATGCGGCCGCCAAGAGATTGTGTCCCCCCCTGTCCCCTCCATGTATTGATAGCGATTTCCGTGCCTGAATCTAAGACCTGCATAGAAATTGCCAAGCTAGAAACATTCAGCCAGATCACCAGACAGAGCAAATGAACATCGAAAGTTTAAAAAGCAATGAGAAGATTAAAATAAAGCAGGACTAAAAATGTTCATGGAGAAAGGAACTGAAAGCAGCAGAAAAACACATGAATTGTATAACGTATAAATCTCCCTAGAGATTAGAATTTTTTCTGCTTTGTGAACAAAATAATTCTGATCTTCATTTAAGTTTTCCTAACTGGGAAAGAATTAGCTAAAAGTATTCTGATCTTTAGGGAGCTCTGTCACAGGCCTCATAAGGCTTATGAATATCTCCTTTTGTATGTGTGATCTTTGGATACAATTGCCTCTCTGGGCTTCTGTGCAGACTCGCAGAGGATCGGCAAGGAACATTGCGGATCTCTTGCCATGAGCAGCATGACCATAGTTTTCCTTTGCTATTTATTTTCCACTGAAATTGAGTAACATCGCGCACAAATACAACTTCAAGTCAAAAGTGCGTAAGGATTTCACAACTTTTGCATCTTGCTGGCGGGAACGAATTAAAGGTGGACTGCATTTAAGGTTATCATAAATGAAGCCATCAGTGCAAGGTAACGGCTTGTCAAGCCGTTTCTCTGGATAAATCTAAAGCTGTCAAATGGAAGTACTGTTGCTTGTAACAATCAATGATATCATTGGCTCTATATTAGCAAAATTAATCAACCAGTTATAGCGCTCATATGAATCATTTTATTGATGTATGAATGAACTGCCATCTTATTATTTCATTAATAAACATTTATTCTGCAAGTGGGAGAGCATTGAGGTGATAGGAAAGGAAATAATCCGTTCTTCCACTGTGTTTTTTCGTTCATTTTATTTGTCAAAGTGAAAACAGCCAAAAGAATCCAGACAATTCCATGCAACAGGGTAGTTGGCAAAACATGCAATGATCTGGTGAGAGCCCATAGTGGGCATTGCACAAGTATCAGAGGTCCACATCAAATGTTGAGGAGACTGCACTTTTCAGCAATAAGATACTTCTATCATGGTCTCACCTTCCCATTCTCATAAATAAGTTGGTCCTCAAGTGAATAAATAACGTGAGTTACATCCAACCTTGGCGAGGATTTTTGGAATCAGCGGTGATTGAACTATGTGTAGGAAGGAACTGCACATGCCGGTTTACACTGAAGATAGACACAAAATACTGGAGTAACTCAGTGGGACAGGCAGCATCTCTGGATAGAAGGTAGACGCTTCGGGTCAAGGCTGATAGACTATGCTCCGTAACCTGCTTTGACTTTTCCAGAAACCTTGGTCTGTTATTTTTTTGTGTTGCTGTCTGGCCAATATTTTTCTTTTTTGGGACTGTGCTGTTACCTATTGCAATTATTCAATATTTAAAAAAAAATAATGTATTAGTTTTGAAGAATTTTAAAATGACCAAATCCACAAAAGGGACTACTGTAATAAAGTTCTTTCTTTCTTGAACGTTTTGCTGTTTAGTTGCTTTTAGGCCTAACGTGTACTTGCCAAAAAAAATGTTTCGAAGGGCAGCTTTGTAGTTTAACAACTGTGATGTTGGTGAAGCCAAGAAAAGTTGATACACGGAGTGGAATATTTCTTATTTTCCACAGTACCTCCAGAAGTTACAGCCATGAAACACTATTATACTGTTAACACTTACCAAAGCTTTTATTGAAAAGTCCCTCTCAAAAGCGCAGCATTCCCTGGTGATTCGGCATCTGGGTTCTAACTTCAATAAAGTGCACATAGTCCAATGCTGTTGTTTACTTTTAATTTGCTCTCATTGCTAATTATTTTGCAGACCTCGTCAATCCTATCACCTTTTTCCCTAATTATTTTTCTCTTAATTATCTTTATCTTCAATCCTACTTTGTCAACTTTCTGATGATTCTCACACAGCTGCGAAGGCACAGGGACACCCTGGTTTCATTCAATTCGTCAAGATTTTATCTTTTTAACTTTCAATCTTTGATTATCTTCCAAAGTTCGGAAAGGGATTTTAACAGATCTCTGACAACCCCAGAAAGGGTTGACAATGAAACTTCTTAGCAGTGAAGAAGATACTTATGAACTTACGAGTTCATAAGAGCAAAATTGGGTCATTCGGCCTATCAAGTCTACTCTGCCATTCAATCATGGCTGATCTATCCTTCCCTTTGAACCCTATTCTCCTGCCTTTTCCCCATAACCCTCGACACCTGTAGTAATCAAGAATCTAACAATCTCTGCTGTAAAAATATTAATTAATTGCCCATTTTTCAGCTTTTACAAAAAGCCTCTTTAGTGTGGTCCAAGGAATCTGCTGAAGGAAAAGTTCTATGGGAGTAAATAATATGGAACTAAAGATTCTTATCCAGATGTTGACCATCAAGAAACAGAACTCTTGTAAATTAGCTTCAGCCAGGATGGTTGAATAAGGTTGAATTCAGGGACAAAGAAAGAGGGCAAGCACAAAGACAAAGGGAATTTGCATCAGTACAAAGCGAGTGAGGACACACACAGGGGTGGGACATTGCAACCTTCACGTGGTCCACCCTGTTTCAACTATTGCAATCAACCCGGTGTGCACAAACAAGATCAAATAGAACAAGTTGTCCTACAACTTTAGGCTGTGCATGTCATATGCAAGAAGAAGCACACACACAGAGCAACAAAGGCCCAATCCATTCTAGACACTGGACATTGGGACTCTCCCTGTACATTGATCCAGGGTTGGCTTCTTTGGAAAAAAAAACCTCTGGGTAAACATTCCAAACCAAACCAGTGCCTTCATAAGCAGGAAAAAAACGTTATTTTCCCTCAAGTCTATTAAACCCTGCTGAGAAAGATAGTTCAGAAAATTCTGTTAAATGGGTAAAATACAATATACGGGCCTATAATCAGATAATTATGCTTTCCATCTGACTACTTCATTGGAAAACTTTAGACTGAAGATAATAAAATAAAATGAGCATTCAGTTGTGAATGGTATTCAAAAAACACTGCAGATGCTGGAAATTCAAAATTCAACAAAAGATGTTGGCAACACTCAGCAAAAGATGCTGACTATATCTCTTATATATACATAATTGTTTGATTAATGTTAGACACATTTTAATCCAATTCAAAATACTGCACAGACTCTACTACTCAAAGACTAAACTGAATAAGATTTTTTCAAATGTATCTCCTATTTGTGACAAATGTCTCCTTCAAGAAGCAACTATAACACACTCCTTTGCCTCTTGCATAAAATTACATAACTTTTGGAAAAGAATCTTTGACATTTTCTCAAAATCATTAAAAACAAAACTGGACCCCCATACAGAACTGATTATTTTTGGAACAGCAGAAGCCTGCCCTGAGCTATCAATATTTCAAAAAAGTTTCCTTAATTATGGTCTGATAATGGCAAAAAAACTTATACTTAAATTTTGAAAAAATACATCTCCCCCAAATCTTAAAATGTGGATTACAAACATGTCTGAGACGTTACATCTTAAAGATATGAGACTTGTCTTAGCAGGAAAATCAGAGCAATTTTCAAAGATATGGATTCCTTTCATTGATGTCATTACAAGGATAGTATGGTGCAACACAACTTCGGAATTAAACCGATTTATGGACTGGGTGAAAGGTGGGGAGAGAAATGAAGCAGGTATATCAACATTTTTTTTTTTTTTTTATTTTTTTCTTTTTTGTCTTTTTATTTTTTTAGGTTTTTACTTACTCACTCTTTGACTACACTCATTTGGTAGTTTAGGGGTTCTATTCTTACATATTCACTTTTTCTTTCACTTTCTTTCTTTCTTGCTCTTTCTCTCTTTTTCTATTTCATCTTTGCTAAAATTAAAATGGAAGCTGTACAATAAATGTATTATGTCATATGCTGCGGTTTATACTTTTGTACACTGCTTCTAATAAAAATATTTTTTTTAATAATAATTTAAAAAAAAACACTCAGCGGGTCAAGCAGAAGGCTCCATCAACAGCTTCTCACAGTAAGCCTGGGCTCCGTCCATCACTGCCTTCTGTTTGTTCCATCCATTCTTCCCCTACTCTCTCTGCAACTTAAAAACATTTATTTTTCCAGTTCAGACAAAGATCCCTCAATCTTAAAATGTCAACAGTTTCTTTTTCTGTCGACTCTGTACAGTCTGTTTGTTGACTATTTCTGTCTTTATTGGTGCCATTCAATTGCTAAACTTCCAATGCATGAAGCAACTTGTTCATTGTGAAATACTGAATGATTTGATGTTTAGACTCTGTATTGAATCTTCTACAGCTTCCACAGTTGTTTAGAACACATTCATCACATCTCCGACATCTTTTATGTATAGGAAATTGAATGGACTTTGGAACAAGATGAAACCAAAAGATTGGGCCACTAGTAAACAGTATAAATAACAACAATGATTACCTGTGAGACATTCTTCAAATTTGTGCGATGGCATTCTTTGTCATGTTTATGACTGAGTTCTGGTGGAACTTTGATACAATAATTGAGCAAATGTATCATGGATTTTGATTATTCTTTTATTCCATGTTTCATTTTTACTTGTTTTTTCCCCCTCCCAATGTACTTTTTAAATGGCACAGTGGCGTAGCAGTAGAATTGCTGCATTATTGCGCTAGAGACCCGGGTTCAATCCTGACTACAGGTGCTGGCTGAACAGGGTTTACAGTTCTCCCTGTGATCCCATGGGTTTTCTCTGAGTGCTCCGGTTTCCTCCCACAGTCCAAAGACTTGCAGGTTTGTAAGTTAATTTTCTTCTGTAAATTGTCCCTAGTGTGTAGGATAGAACTAATGTATGGGCGATCGCTTGTTGTTGCGGACTTGGTGGACTGGAGGTCCTGTTTCCATGCTGTATCTCTAAACCAAACTAAAATAGAACTAAACTACTTTGGCTAACTGGCCACATGACTATGCCAAGTAGTCTGCAAATTTCACTTTAATTTCTAAGTTGTTTATGTTCCGTTTCCATTTGTTCTTGTAATTTTATAATTGTTATTCATGGCGACATCAACTGAGAGTGGAAGTCTCTTGCCATTCCAAAACAAAACTAAGCTCTGACAGCCGATCCTCGCATTGCACAGTTCCAATCACTGAAACATGAGCAAATGCTCAGAGTTTTGAAAGCTATTTAACCATCTTAACTTGAAAGCCAAGCATAAGAAATAATCAAGGTCTTTGAAGTGAGGTTTTATAAATGATTCAAATCTCAAAGCTGGAAATAAATCCCAACAGAAGCACTTTAGACTTGGGTGCAATTTGCATTGCAAGTTCGTCTAACACATGCTCTCTCAGATTTCCAAAGTGGAGAAGGAGTTCCTCTGCCCATGAAACATTCACTTATCCAAAGAGGTACCTTCTGATTGAATGCCTCCCAAATGTACGTCACTGCGCAAGTGAAAGATGCATTCATGGTGTATCTTCAACAATATTAGCATAAGGAAGTCCAGTCTGAAACAGACTTCTGCAACCTCTGTGTACATTCAGAGTTGTTCCACACAGTATCCTGCCCTTTGACCCACCGAGTGTGCACTATTCACCACAGGTTAAACCAAATCCACTTTATTCCCCCCACGCTCCCATAAGATCATGAGATCATAAGTGATAAGAGTAGAATTAGGCCATTCGCACCATCAAGTCTACTCCGCCATTCAATCATGGCTGATCTATCTCTCCATCCTAACCCCATTCTCCTGCCTTCTCCCCATAACCTCTGACAAGCTCCCTCAAAATTCCACTACGCATCTATACCAAATGGGTACATAGTTCTACAGCAGTTAATTAACATTCTCACTTGTATGTACTTGGGAAACCCATAGAGTCATGGGGATAATTGGAAAATTCCACACTAGTCAGAATTGAAACAAGGTCAATTGGAATTGTGAGGCAGCAGTTCTACCAGCTGCCTCAATGTGCATTTTTAATCTGTGTAATTCAGAAATGTAGTCCTATCTCAGCAAAGGTTAATGAAGTTGCGGCTAACACAATTTTAACACTTGAACATCTTGTTTATGTCCAATATCAGAACACCTAATTCTGGGTCACTTGGTAATAAATGTAAGGAGATCAGTTACTAAAGTCAGCAGAGAAACTAAGATCCAACGGTTAAGGTAGATAGGTCACTGGAGCACAGCACACAATAATACTGCCATTATAAAGGACATACACAGCACTTGGGTTAATTTCCATTACAGAATTCCAGAATTAAAAAGCAGATAAATGAAAATCTAATGTTAAGATAAAATTAACATTAGATAAGCTAGCAGATAAGTTGCTAGTACTCGAGAGCCTGAGCTTTAAGGGGAGTTTGAGCAGGCTGGGACTTTATTCCTTGGAGTGCAGGAGGATGAGGGGTGATCTTATAGGGGTGTACTTAATCATGAGAGGAATAGATTGGGTAAATGCAGAGTATTTTGCCCAGAGTAGGGTAATAGAGAACCAGAAGACATAGGTTTAAGTTGAGAGAGTAACGATTTAATAGGAACTCGAGGAGTAACTGTTTTATACAAAGTATGGGGTGTGTAAGGAACGTGTTGCTGGAGGAGGTAGTTGAGCCGGGTATTATCGGAACATTTAAGAAGAATTTAGATAGGACAGGTTTAGAGGGATATGGACCAACACTGGAAGATGGGTCTAATGTAGATGGGACATTTTGGTTTGGGCCGAAGGGCCTGTTTCCACGCTGTATGACTCTACCTTACATTTGCATGAACAACACTTCCATTTGGACTGCTTACCATGTTACAACTTCCAGGGCAAGTGTATAAGAAAGACGTGCTACAATGAAACCAGCCTGACTGTAAAAGATTGAAAAGACTGGAAATCACATCACGCAAAATGCTTCCTCTTGCCAGTATAGGTGTAACTAAGGTGAACAAGTGTAAGGCAATTACAAACAAGATAAGCAGGGAATTCAGGAGCCAAAACTTTTCTCAAACACTGTTTAGACCATTATACTTACATAGGTTATATCACAAAGCAAAGATGCATGCATAACATGTCAGCAAAAGCACATTATTGGAGTGTTTGATGGCTATGGGTCAGTACTCGTTGAGATTTAGAAGGATGAGGGGGTTCTCACTGAAACCTACCGAATAGTGAAAGCCCTGGATATAATGGATGTGAAGAGGATGTTCCAGTAGCGGGATGGTCCAGGACCAGAAGGCACAGCCTCAGAATAAAAGGACGCACCTTCAGAATTGAGATGGGAAGGAATTTCTTTAGCCAGAGGGTAGGGTGGTGAATCTGTGGCATTAATTTCCACAGGCGGCTATGGATACTGGGTCATCAGGTATTTTTAAAGCAGAGATTGATGGGTTCTTGATTAGTTAGGGTGTCAAAGGTTGTGGGAAGGTAGGTTGGAGAATGGGGTTGAGAGGAAAAAATAGATCAGCCACGGTCAAATGGCGGAGCAGACACGATGGGCTGAATGGCCTAATTCTGCTCGTCTTATGCAGCAAAGGGGACACATTAACGGTGTCAACTGAATAAGGATGGGAAGTGTCTCACCAAGGCCTGCACTTCATCCTTCAGCACCAAGACCGCCAGGGGACCGATGTAAGGATTTTGGTTGTGGATTTTAGCTCTGCATTCAACACCATTGTGCCAGAGCTACTACACTCCAAACTCTCCCGGTTGACTGTGCCTGAACCCCTCTATCAGTGGATCACCAACTTCCTGACAGACAGGGAGCAGCATGTGAGGCTGGGAAAGCACATCTCGGACCCGCAGACCCTCAGTATTGGAGCAGCGCAAGGCTGCGTACTCTCCCCTATCCTTTACTTTAACTGTGCTGGCTCCATTCCTGTTCACCATTTACACAGCGGATTGCCAATATAACACCAACAGCTGCTTTTTGCAGAAATTTTCAGATGACACAGCTGTTGTCGGCCTCATCAAAGGAGACAATGAGGAGGAGTATAGAGACACAATTATCAACTTTGTGGAGTGGAGTGCACACAATAACCTCCATCTCAACACCACAAAAACGAAGGAGATAGTTGTGGATTTCAGGAGGGGGAGGAGGAGGACTCAACCAACACCAATCACCATCAGGGGCACTGAGGTGGAGGTGGTCGCCAACCACAGGTACCTTGGTGTGCAGCTTGACAGTGAGCTGGACTGGAAGAGTCATATGGAGGCGGTGTACAGGAAGGGACAAAGTCGACTGTATTTTTTAAGGAGGCTAAGGTCATTCAACATCTGCCAACCCCTACTGTGCAGTGTCTACCATTCAGTGGTGGCCAGTGCTCTGTTTTTTGCTGTGGCCTGTTGGGGAGAAGGCGCCCGCATAGCGGACAAAAACAGACTGGACAAGCTGATCAGGAAGGCCGGCTCAGTGGTTGGGGCTGAGCAACTAACGGTCCAGCAGGTGGCAGAGGCCAGAACTCTGAACAAACTGGGTTCAATAATGACCAACCCCACTCACCCACTCCACGCCCTGAAGGTGATCAAGAGCAGCATCTTCAATCAGAGACTGATTGCACCAATGTGCAAAACGGAGAGATATAGGAAGTCTTGTATACCAGCTGCTATAAGGTTTTATAATACACAAAAATAATTTTGGATTTTTTTAGTATTCATTCATTGTATTTTAACTTATTAAGTATTGAAGCTATCTGTGGAAATGTGTGGTGTTGTGTCTGTCTTGAAGCTGTTGTGGCACTGTAATTTCCTGTAAAGGATTATTAAAGGTTATTCAATACTCTGTCTACACCAATGACTGCACCTCCACAGACTCCTCTGTCCAGCTTCTCAAGTTTGTGGATGACACAACCCTGATTGGACTGATCCACGATGGCGAGGAATCTGCCTACAGACAGGAAGTGACACACTCCTGGTGCTATCACGACATCCTGGAGCTCAATGCCCTTAAGACAGTGGAATTGATTTAGACTTTAGGGGAGCTCCCCCACCCCTCACCCCACTCACCATCAACAACACCACAGTCACATCTGTGGAGTCATTTAAGTTCCTTGGAACCTTAAATAGGGGGCCACCATCGACTCCTCAGGCCCAACAGAGGATGTACTTCCTGCGGCAGCTGTGAAAACACACTCTTCCACAGGCAATGATGGTCCAATTCTATACTGCCATCGCAGAGTCTGTCCTCACCTTCTCCATCATGGTCTGGTTTGGCTCAGCCACTAAGCACGACACCTGGAGCCTGCAGCGAATCGTTCAATCAGCCGAGAGGTTGTTGGTTGCAACCTTTCTCCCATCGACAAACTGTACACTGCAAGAGCCAGGAAGCAAGCAGGTAAGATCATCTCTGACCCCTCACCCTGGCCACAAACTCTTTGAATCACTGCCCTCTGCAAGGCGATTCCGGCCTGACAAAGCCGCCACGCCACAGCCAGACATAAAAAAAGTCTGTAGCCCCCTTTATTTGCTCTGGTATTTTATTTCATTCATTACATGTTTAAATTATGTTTTATTCTTAATTGTTTTCTGTATATCGTGTTGTTTTCTGCGAGCAAAGCACCAAGGCAAACACCTTGTATGTATACATACTTGGCTAATAAAATGTATTAAATTCAATTCAATTCTGTTCATAAACATCAATGGTGTATCCGTTAGGCTGTATTTCCAACAGTGAGTATTTAAAGTAAACCATATTTTAGAAGCAAAGCTACTACTCTAGCCTATTTATTCCATAACGGAGGTCATGCTTCCACCTCCAGGTGTTTGGGAATAAAGAATTGATAATGCACTTCTCCTCTCCTCTCCCTCAAAAATGCATTGTGTCTTTTCTGCCACACTGATGTCATCTCCAAACAATGAGATTATATATTTTTATAAGATGCAGCTCAGGGCAGTCCTTGTGTTAAGAAAGTATTAATGTAATGCTCTTCAAGCTGGGTTTTTTTTTTTGTCCAAACAAATATCAGCAGCTTTAAATGATAGGCAATGGCATCTCCCTTCAGCTAATATTTCATAATCTTGAGTCTGTCAGTTTTATCAAAATGCACACAACTGATGTTCTAAACAATTCATGCCACCAGTCACCAACTACTGACCCCCACATGTATTTGCAACTGGAAAGTCATGTCCCAAGGCAGATAAAGCACGTGTCAAGCAATACTTGGAATTACCAACTACTGATTACTAATGCTTCGCTCTTGTGTATCAAAGCAACTCAAGTTTTGGGTTGACAGAACTTAGATGACATAATGTAACTGCAGCAGCAAAACAGATCTATTCCTCACTCAATCTAGCACCAAGCAGGGTCATTTATCCAAAAGAGACTCAAAGTTTGGAGTAAATCAGCAGGTTCGGCACCATCTCTGGAGAGCATGGATAGAGTAGAATCATACGGTATGGAACCCAACTTGCCCATACCAACCAACATGACCCATCTACACTGGTCCCACTTTCCCACTTGCCTGCATTTGGCCCATATACTTCTAAACCTATCTTATCCATAGGTGACCTTTTGGATCGGGCCCATTCTTCTGCAGGAGGGTGGAGGAGAGAAAGCTGGAAGAGAGGAGGGACGGGACAAAACCTGGCATGAATTAGGTTGATACAGGTGAGAGGAGGGTTTGATAGGAAGATGGTGGGCAATGAGCAGAAATGAAAAAAAACAGTAGGTGTGAGACACGAGGAGCAAGGAATTACCAATTGTGAAGTAAGAAGAAGGAATGTAGATCGGGGGGGGGGGGGGGGGGGGGGGGGGGGGGGGGGGGGTGTTTAGAGGGGAAGAAGGGAAAGTTGAGGAGGGCTTTGTAGTTTCCAAAAATTGGAGAATTTAATGTTCGTTCCGAAGCTATCCAAGGTGTTGTTCCTCCAGTTTGCGTGTGGCATTACTCTGGCAATGGAGGAGGCCCAGGCCAGAAAGGTCAGTATGGGAATGGGAAGTTAGCAATGGGTAGGTCCAGCAGGCCTTGGCCGAACAAGCGCAAGTGTTCAGCAAAATGGTCGCCGAGTCAGCGCTTGGTCTTGTTGATGTTCAGAAGGCCACATCGGCAACACCGGATGCAGATGAGGTTAGAGGAGGTGCACGTATAATTTATCAATGGGATTCTGTTGCATAAATTGGACTGATACTGATTCTGGAAGCAGGTCATTTTCCCTCAATGCTGTAAACATTGTCAAAGATTAATTGGATGGTTTCTTGATTAAGTGCCTAACTCTACAGGGTGTTTTGACGCCATGGTGGTTAACTTAATGCACAATGACCACACAAACTTGACAAAAGCCAATGGCCTTCTGCACCAGTGCATATTGGCCTCGCATATGAAGGACTATTTGCACAGAGACACTAAGTAAGTAAGTTTATTGGCCAAGTATTCACATACAAGAAATTTGCCTTGGTGCTCCGCCCACAAGTAACAACATGACATAGTGTAACAGTTACGAATGACTCAGAAAACACTAAACATTAATAATAATAAAACATTAATGATAAAACACCATTGATCAAGCATGTGAACCAACAAAATACCAGATCAAAGGGAGGCTACAGATTTTTGGCTGTTCAGTAGAGCAACTACTCGTAGATAAAAACTGTTTTTATGTCTGGCTGTGGCAGCTTTGACAGTCCGGAGTCGCCTTCCAGAGGGAAGTGATTCAAAGAGTTTGTGGCCAGGGTGAGAGGGGTCAGAGATGATCTTGCCCGCTCGCTTCCTGGTCATTGCAGTGTACAGTTCATCAATGGAGGGAAGGTTGCAGCCAATAACCTTCTCTGCTGATCGGACGATTCATTGCAGCCTCCAGGTGTCGTGCTTGGTGGCCGAGCCAAACCAGACCATGATGGAGAAGGTGAGAACAGACTCTATGATGGCCGTGTAGAATTGGACCATCATTGCCTGTGGCAGATTGTGCTTCCTCAGCTGCCGTAGGAAGTACATCCTCTGTTGTGCCTTTTTTACTGTGGAGTCGATGGTGGTCCACCACTTAAGGTCCTTGGAGATGATGGTTCCCAGGAACTTAAAAGACTCCACAGATGTTACTGTAGTGTTGTTGATGGTGAGTGGGGTGAGGGGAGGGGGAACTCTCCTACAGTCTACAATCAATTCCACTGTATTAAGAGCATTGAGCTCCAGGTTGTTGCGATGGCACCAGGAGGCCAGCTGTGACACTTCCTGTCTGTAGGCAGATTCCTCCCCATCCTGGATCAGTCCAATCAGGGTTGTGTCGTCCGCAAACTTGAGAAGCTTGACAGAGGTGTCTGTGGAGGTGCAGTCTTTGGTGTAGAGAGAGTAGAGGAGAGGAGAGAGTATGCAGCTTGCGGTGCTCCTATGCTGAGCGTTTGCGGGTCCGAGATGTGCTTTCCCACCCTCACATGCTGCTTCCTGTCTGTCAGGAACCTGGTGATCCACTGACAGAGGAGTTCAGGCACAGTCAACTCGGAAAGCTTGGAGTCTCTGGCACAATGGTGTTGAATGCAGAGCTAAAATCAACAAACAGGATCCTCGCATAGGTCCCCTGGTGGTCTAGGTGCTGTATGATGAAGTGCAGGCCCAGGTTGACTGCATCATCCACAGATCTATTGGCCCGATATGCAAACTGCATAGGATCGTGATATTTTTCAGCTTGGCCAGCACAAGCCTTTCAAGTGTCTTCATGACTACAGAGGTCAGTGCAACAGGCCTGTAGTCATTAAATAGACAATAGACGCAGGAGTACGCCATTCGAGCCAGCACCGCCATTCAATGTGATCATGGCTGATCATCCCCAATCAGTACCCCATTCCTGCCTTCTCCCCATATCCCCTGACTCTGCTATCTTTAAGAACCCTATATAGCTCGCTCTTGAAAGTGTCCAGAGAACCGGCCTCCAATGAGGCAGAGATTTCCACAGACTCACAACTCTCTGTGAGAAAATGTGTATCCTCGACTCCGTTCTTAATGGCTTACCCCTTATTCTTAAACTGTAGCCCCTGGTTCTGGACTCCTCCAACATCGGAAACATGTTTCCTGTCTCTAAGACAAGTAATCCTTGCCTTTTTGGGTACAGGAACAATAGTGGAGAATTTGAAGCAGACAGTGACGGTACATGTTTGCAGGGACTGGTTAAAAATGTCTGTATAGACCGATGCCAGTTGTTTGGCACAGAGCTTGAGAGTAGATGGGAAAACATTGTCAGGTCCTGGCGATTTCCGGCTTTTCTGTATTCTGAAATGCCTCTCCATCTCCTCTATTTTTATTGTTGATGAAGTGATGTTGTTCAGCAAGGAGGGTGTGGGTAATTGGGTGCGAAGCGGTGATTGGAGGGCGGCGGATGTAGAAGGGCCCAGTATTTGCAGACTTAGGTCAGGCTGTGGTTGGGGTGGGTAATGGTTCAGTCTTTTCAAACTGGTCTTGCCTTAAGTAGGTGTGAAGTGGTGAATGGGAAGGAGAGAGTGTAGGGTCCATTCTTTGCAGACTGGGGTGTGTTGGTTGGGGAGGGGAGGGGGGTTGGTATCTATTAGAGCCAATAGATGCTGAATTTGAACAAAAATAAATATTTATCCACTCT
Organism: Leucoraja erinaceus; assembly: GCF_028641065.1. Lineage (NCBI taxonomy): Eukaryota > Metazoa > Chordata > Chondrichthyes > Rajiformes > Rajidae > Leucoraja > Leucoraja erinaceus. Next base: position 49,397,257 of record NC_073385.1, read on the forward strand.
GCACATCCACGCGCAATAATACAATTTCAACCTATTTAGATGAAAAACAAAGCTTCTACTGAGGTGAAATAGCTATTAAATAACTCCTGCTCTTATTTATGTTCCAATATTCACGGACAAACTGTTGCTGCAGCTAAGTTGAAGAGCATACATTATTAATGTTTTGAAAGCAAGCCTTTCTTTCTTGCAGTTCACTATTTGCCATATTTGTTTCTCTTGCCTCAACACACAACGCACTTTGCGCTGATGAAATTATCCTCCAAATCTAAACCTTATGGGATTCAAAGATCTGCAGTTATTACTTCAGCCTTGACTAAAGACTTAGCTGAAATACTCAGGAGAACCTCATTCTCCCATAATATACTGGAAAATAATACTGGATGATGAACTAAAAACACTGCAAGTCTGAATTATTTGAAGTTTTCACAGTGCTATTATATTCCATTTATTTTCCATCTGTTTAACCTGAATCATCTACATTATTTCAGATTATAATACTTCATTTTCTATCACCACACAGTGATGTTATTTTTTTTTTTTTTAAACTTGAAATTATATTCCTGACAGTAAAAATGAAAGGCATCAACCAAAGGTAATTTTTCTTGGTTTGAGAGAGATATGGTTAAGCCATTGACATAATAACAAAATGCTGTGTATTTTGAATCTAACATAGGTCTGATCTGATTGAATGGTACCAGGACACCAATCTTACTCTCACCATAATATTGGACTTAGAGTGGAAAGATGGGTTTCTACAAACCAGTCTTCATTAATGGGACAGTGGCGGAGAGTGCAAATAGCTTCATATTCCTGGGTGTGCATATTTCCGAGGATCTGCCTGTCCTGGGCCCAGCATATCAATGCAATCACTAAAAAAGCTCATCAATGCCTCTACTTCCTCACAAGATTGAAGAGATTCAGTATGTCAACAACTACTCTATCACACCTATACACATGTATGGTGGAGTACATACTGACTGGTTCAACAACTCCAATGCTCAGTGACGAAAGAGACTTCAGAGCGATAGACACTGGCCAGTCTAATGCAGGTTCTGAACTCCCCACCTTAGAAGAGATCATCAGGCGTTGCCTCAAAGAGGCAACCAATGTCATCAAATATCCACACTATTCATATATAGGCTTTTCTTTGACCAGTTAGCACGCAAACAAAAGCTTTTCACGGGACTTTGATACATGTGATAATAATAAACTAAGCTTATCTAAACTAGCCTGGCCATACTCTCATTTCAGCCCTACCATGGTGCAGGAGCTTAAAATCAGTGACCACTAGGTTTAGGAATAGGTTCTTCTCAGCAATCATCAGACTCTTGAAACTACATAACAGCAACTATGATCTTTTACGAACTGTGTCTTTGGTTGCACAATGGACTTCAGTTGTCACATCAGACCGAAGCAAGCCCTGATGCATTCAGTCAGTATTCATTTATTGCATTTTTTGTTTTTTATATAATATCTGTGATTACGGGCCCGTTAAGCTGCAGCAAAAAAGAACTGCATTGTTCCGCTGTTGGTGCATATAAAAATTAAACACACTTGGCTTTTGAAGTTTGTCGAACACTTCTTCAAACAGACTTCATCATTAGATTTGTCTCATAATGATGTTTTATTCTATGTTTGCTCGAGTCTTGATTTGAAATTACTGAAATTATCTTTTGATATTGAAGAAAATTCAGCAACCCACACAGTGTGTTCTATTCGGTGAAGTATTCGTCTATAGTGAATAATTACTATTTCCCCCTAAGCATTCCAGTTGGCTTGACAACAGCTTTATGTGCATGCAGTTATAATGTTCAACTGTAAATGGAAACAAACATGTTTGTTCCAGGTTTTAATTCAAGACTATATGTATGTCTTCAATGTGGATACAATAACATGCCAACATTAAAGAGAACTGAAGGGGTAATGCAATCCTCCAATGTATAACCAGGGCCGGCATTAAGCTGATTGGACCGATTACTCCCAATTGGGCCCCTCGTCTAAGGGGGGGCCCCGCACCAGAGTAATCCAAAGCTCTGCTCTAGGATCTTTGGAGTAGCGACTCTCGGCTCGGGTAGATCTACCCCCGGTGGAGGGGTGGAGAGAGAGTAGGTTGGAGGGCGGGGGGGGGGGGGGGGGGTGGGGGGGGGGGGGGGGATGGGTGGAGAGAGAGTAGAGGGGTGGAGGAGGAAGAAAGGGGTAGATGGGGAGGGGGGGTGTGAGGGACAATGGAGAAGGGGGAGAGGGAGAGGTGGGCCATTCCCTCACGGTCCCGGGGCAGCGTTCCCACCCCTCCAGTCGTCGTGGTTCACGTAAACAGCACCGGTTCCACCCCCTCTCTCCCCGGGGAGACGCTGTGGACAATAAAGATCCTATAGACAACACCGGGAGGGCCGGGCCGGGCGTTGGAGCACCATTTACAAACCTCGGCCTCAGCTCACACCCGTCCGCCCGGACCCCGGTATCCGCTCCTGCCGCCGGCCCTCTCCCTCCCTTCTCTCCTTCCCTTCCCTCCCTCCCTTTTCTCCTTCCTTCCCTCCCTCCCTCTCTCCCTTCCTCTCTCTTTTCCCATCTCTCCTTCCCTCCCTCCCATTCTTTCCTCTCCTTCCCTCACTCCTTCCTCTTTCTCTTTTCCCTTCTCCCCTCCCTCCTTCCTCTCTCTCTCTTTTCCCTTCTCCTTCCCTCCCTCCCTTCTTTCTCTCCTTCCCTCCCTCCCTTCTTTCTCTACTTCCCTCTCCCTTCTCTCCTTCCTCCATCCTCTCCCTCCCTCCCACACACGCACAGATAACGAACATACACACACACACACAACTAAGTTAGGATGGGGTAGAAACCCAAAAGGCAGGATGGGGCTGAAGCCCAAAGTTTAATGCCTGGACTGGTTTTTCGACAATAGTTATTGGTTTTCCAGGATCTAGTTAATTAAATTACTTGTTTTTCATTCCACAGTCACTAAAACAAGTGGTATTGTAACTATGTACTTTTTAGAGGTGATCTACACATTTTCTTTGTTACTTGTAGGCTTACACGTATGCAATTTTATATTAAAATGTAGCTTAGATCTGTTTGGTCCATTAACTCGCAGGCACTTTTTAAGTGCACATTTTGATTACTTTCCATTCTACCATAGAGATATAAAGTCTATAATAGACTTTATTTGTATTTCTATGATTCTACAGACCTTGGCTGGGAACCTGGGGCTCACCAGAATTTTCCCAATTGGGCCCCGCACCCCCTAAGGCCGGCCCTGTGTATAACAAGTGCAGGTAGACAAAATTGCTGGAGAAACTCAGCGGGTGTGGCAGCATCTATGGAGCGAAGGAAAGAGGCAACTTTTCGGGCCGAAACCCTTCTTCAGACTGATGCAGGGTGGAGGGGGGAAGAAGAAAGGAAGAGGAGGAGCCAGAGGGCTGAGGGAGAGCTGAGAAGGGGAGGAGACAGCAAGGGCTACCGGAAATTGGAGAAGTTAATGTTCAAGCTGCTGGGGTGCAAACTGCCCAAGCGGAATATGAGGTGCTGCTCCTCCAGTTTCCGGTGGTGCTCACTCTGGCAATGGAGGAGGCCCAGGACAGAAAGGTCTGATTCAGAATGGGAGGGGGAGTTGAAGTGCTGAGCCACAGGGAGATCAGGTTGGTTAATGCGGACCGAGCAGAGGTGTTTGGCGAAACGATCGCCAAGCCTACGCTTGGTCTCACCGATGTAGATCAGCTGACATCTAGAGCAGTGGATGCAATAGATGAGGTTGGAGGAGATGCAGGTAAACCTCTGTCGCACCTGGAATGACTGCTTGGGTCCTTGAATGGGACAAAATTGCTGGAGAAACTCAGTGGGTGCGGCAGCATATATGGAGCGAAGGGAAGAGGCAACGTTTTGGGCCGAAACCCTTCTTCAGACTGATGCAGACTGGGTGGGGGAAGAAGAAAGGAAGAGGAGGAGCCAGAGGGCTGAGGGAGAGCTGAGAATGGGAGTAGACAGCAAGGGCTAACGGAAATAGGAGGTCAATGTTCAGGCCACCGTGATGCAGACTGCCCAAGTGGAATATGAGGTGCTGCTCATAACAAGTGCACATGTTAATACATAAACTAATCTTCCGGAAACGCAGCACCCTTTCCCGGAGCACTCAAACCAGATCGTCAACATTCTTTAATAATGATCATAACTGACAAATTACCATGCTAAGCTTGAAAAGGAAACAAATCTTTTAAATTAGAAATGTAATCCTGGAATTAAAACAAAAAGATCATTCTTACACTATGAATTGAAAGCTTCCAAGATTGCGTTGTGTATGTTGACAGGTAACAGGTTGCTAGTACCTGTGTAGTATAATGTATTCTGTGGGATACCACAGAACAAGCTGTGAACCGATGATCGATGGTCGGGCGTGGACTCGGTGAGGCGATGGGCATGTTTCCACACTGTATCACTCAATTCAATACAATCAATCAAATGTAAGAGCGCAGTTCTACCAACAATGCTTTCACAAACCTTACAGGGCGAGCACATGAACCAGACAGCTTACATTTAGAAAATGAGGATCTACCAGAATAGGCTTTGACCAGCTAAGCGAAGGGGAACAGATAGGGTAGATGCACTGTTTTTTACCCAGAGTTGGGTAATCAAGAACCAAGGGACATAAATTTAAGGTGAGGCTGGAAAGATTTAATAGGAACCTTGGGGGCAAATGTTTTTACACAAAGGGTGGTCGGCATCTGGAATGAGTTGCCAGAGGAGGGAGATGAGGCAGGTACTATCGCAATGTTTAAAAACCATTTGAATAGATACATGGATCGGATAGATTTAGAAGGATATGGGCAAAATGCAAGAAGGTAGGAGGAGTGTACAGTAGAGGAACATATTGGTCAGCGTGGGTACGTTGGGACAAAAGGCCTGCTTCCACGCTGTACGAGTCCATGACTCTGTTGACTAACATGGGCAGAGTTGGCAGAAAAGGAATTAGCAAGCAGTGGTAGTCATTTAAGGTGACATAACACTCAGCAAAAATGTATCCCAGAGAAAAGGAAAAACGCTAGAGAAACGAAACAATGATGACAAGTGAATAGTGTTGAATAGTGTATTAAATTGAAAAAGAAAATGCATGGGACAAAAGCAAATAGCAGACCTGAAGGTGGGAATAAACTCAGAACCAGAAAGAGAGGATTAAAGGAAGAAAGCGAAAAGTATGAGGACAAACGTGAGAAAAATGAATATAGTACTTTTAAATATGTTAAAATAAATGATAGTGGGATCTTGATCAGTTGGGCAAGTGGGCTGAGGAATGGCAAATGGAGTTTAATTCAGGGACATGTGAGGTGTTGGCTTTTAGGAAGTCAAATCCGGGCAGGACTTCAACTGTGAACTGTAGGACCCTGGGAATTGGTGTAGAATTGTAAGATAAAATGAGAACTTACCAGTTTGAAGTTTGATCTTTATTTTATGAGGAGTTACGATGAGGGATTACGTGAAGAAGACCCCGGTCGTTCGCATGCGCATCAATCTTCAAAGCAGCGGTGTGAAATAACAGATGACAATAATTGAAGTAACATAGTAAGATTAGAGAAAACTAGAACTACCAGATGATCTTTATGAGGGTTGGGAGCGGAGGGCACGTAATCCCTCATTGTAACTCCTCATAAAGTAAAGATCAAACTTCAAACTGGTAAGTTCTCGTTTAATCTTACTATTTTACTTCAGAGTCACGTGAGTGACTAGGTGAAGATTTCAAAGCTCTGTGATTTCATGCCATGAGAAACAAGTCTACACAACCACAACTGCTCCATTGACAAATGAGGCAAACATTCATAATGCATACAGTCATGACATAGATTTAAAACATGCTGATGCTGTTAAATGAAGTAATAATAATAGTCACACCTCTCATCCGGATGGAAACTATAAATAGAACGTAAAATAAAGTTGACAAATACCCCATGTCTGGAAACAGGTTATTATAAAATGTTTGGAAATTCATTTGTTTGACCATGCTGCAGCCGTTAGGATGTGGTCCAGTGGAACGTAAATAACCCTTGCTGCTGATGTTGTAGCAGCCATGGTAGAGTGAGATCTGGAATCAGTATCTATTCCTGCATAAATCAACTACATTTTATCACCTGGAAATGGTCTGAACAGATACGTTCTTATAAAGTTTTTTGTAACTAACAAGCATAGCTAGTTCAGACCTTGACGTATTGTTGTATATGTGTGCCCTCACATAACCAAAGGTCCTTGGGTATGCCTTGAACTATTTTGAGACCTGACACCCCTTCTGCTCTGCTTAAGTAAATTATAAACATAAAATACTATACATATTATTTACAGATGTAATCATCTTGTCCAGTCGCAATTATGTAGCGACTTATCTGTTGCGTTAAACCAGCGCCAGGAGGATAACTACCTAATGCGATCCGGCCAAAGCTAAGGATATAGCTGAAATCCCCTGGTGAAATAGTGTTAACACAATGTCAACATCCCATACTGCATTGTACTTGTCCTGGGAGAACATGTGTTAAAAATATCCTTTACAAACTCGATATCCGGGATGAACCCGACAGAGTGGGTCTCGTTTGCTGCAGCAAATATGATGGGAAGGCACGTTGGCACAATTAATGACCCTATCTCAATTATTGTCAAAAGACCATTTAAAATGAACTCCAAGACGTCAGTAATCTGTACCATTTTTAAATGTAACATGAGCATTAAAAAAAGGCTTCCCATCACCTGAAGAAGACAAGTACTGCATTTTTGGTGCTATCCCAGCACTCTGAACACATACAAGGATAGGTGTGACAACCCAAGCCGTAGGGTAGCCTATTGAGAATCTGCAGAACATAAATTGATTTTATCATGCAACGGCTGATTTCCCGAACCACAGGCTCAACCAGCCAAGTGACGTTTCGTATAAACAAATAAGGTTGTATTATTATTCCCGACAAATCTGGAATCAAAGCTGCATAGGCCAATCACACAGTAGGAAACCTAAAGCGGGCTCTTGATGGCTGTATTTGAAGACCCGAATGAAGAAGCAAAATGGAGGAAGACATAAAAGACTATTCCTCCTCCTTGTAGCGAGAATGTATCTTTCGCCACTGTTATGCCACATATTTTTGCAACCTGTGAATAAGCATGAAAACAACAACAATCAGAATTTCATAAATATGGTGTGATCCAACACCCATTCTGTGTTGTCATTGATCTGCCCTATGAAATCAGTTGTTAATCAGCCATCTTTCATAATGAACAGGCCACGCCTGCCATCATTTCGTATCTGCCTTGAACGACAACTCTGGCCCGATTTCCGAGCCTGTCTTGCAAGACAATACTGGCCATAATTCTGAGCCTGTCTCGAAAGACAATTCTGGCCACAATTCTGACCCTGCCTTGAAAGACAATTCTGCCCATATTTCTGAGCCTGTCTCGAAGGCAATCCTGGCCAAAATACTGAGCAAGGCCAAGTGTGCATCCAGAGTCACGGTTTGGAATAGTACTAGGTGTGCAGCAAAGCTGGGACCAGGGGAGTGTTCAGCACTGGGAACCTAAGCAGGTAAGCAACTATGATCAGGGGTAGAATAGTGGACCAGGTATAAGGCTGGAGTCAGGAATGAGGTCACTGTGGTGGTGGGCCAGATCTCAGACAACGATGAGAAGGCCTACCGGGAGGAGGTGGCTGATCTAGCACTCTGGTGCCAGGATAACAGCCTCCTCTTGAACATCAAAAAAACGAAGGAGCTGATCATGGATTTTAGGAGGGCACATCATCCGAGGACGTACACTCCATTGAGGATAAATGGGGATCCTGTGGATAGGGTAAACTGTTTTAAATATCTGGGAGTCCACATCTCCGAGGATATGACATGGGCATCACAAGCCTCAGCACTCGTGAGTAAGGCAAGGCAGCGCTTTTACCACCTCAGGCAATTGAGGAAATTCTGAGTGTCTCCGAGGATCCTCCAGTGCTTCTACGCAGCGGCGGTGGAAAGCATCCTGTCCGGAAATATTACCATCTGGTTTGGGAATTGCTCTGCCAAGGTCAAGAAGGCTCTGCAGAGAGTAGTGCGTCCGGCCGAACGCACTATGGGAACTTCACTTGCCCCCCTGCGGGAACTATACATCAGGAGGTGCAACTCCAGAGCAAATAAAATCATGGGAGACCCCTTCCACTCCTGCAACGGACTGTTCCAGCTGCTACGGTCAGGCAAACGCCTCCGTTGCCATGCGGTGAGAACGGAGAGGTTGAGAAGGAGTTTCTTCCCAGAGGTCATTCGGACTGTAAATGCCTATCTCACCAGGGGCTAACTCTACTGAACGTTTTTCCTTCCATTATTTATTATGTAAAATAATACGTGTGTTATGATTGTGTTTATAATTTGTTTGGTTTGTCTTTTGCACAAAAGTCCACGAGCATTGCCACTTTCATTTCACTGCACATCTCGTATGTGTATGTGACAAATAAACTTGACTTGACTTGAGAAGGTATGCAACTGGGGTCAGGGCCAGGAGTACCAGGTGAGCAGTCAGACCCAGGTGGTCAGCATGGGCCAAGTGTTTGATTATAACCTGATATCCATACATGAATACATTGAGATGCACCATATGAATGCAGTATGCACCATATTGCACAATTTCAAGCTGAAAATTGCAAAAAGTTCCATACCAATGGGAAGGGGGACACCCTCCTCCCACACCCCACACCACTCCCCCCCTCCCTCGGGCTTGGTCTCTCGCAATTTCCCACTCCCAACTCTCACTCAACGTGGGCAGCCCTGCAACATGCAGCGAATTAATTTAAGAAACTCACAAAATCATGTAACTGACAGCATGGTCGAGGTCTGCCCTATCGTGTTCTTGCCAGCTCTTTGAAAGAGAACAACAAATTAGTCTTGCATGGCAATTATGTTGGTTTAATCCTAGAATTTTACAAATCATTCTCCATGTACATATTCAAATGGTATAATACATCAACAATTCTGCCTATTTCCATCTTTGTAGCATCACTGTGCTCCACCAATCCTTCTGTAAAACACAGATGAAACGTATGTCTATGTTATTTCCAAAGCTTGTCCATTTTACCCAGGCTGATCACATCATTTTACCTTCTGTGTATCTGAAATGACCCAAAACTCTGTTGCCAAAAGGGATAGCCTCTTTCATCTATCATTCCTCTGGCTGCTTTAGACTTGAGATACAGCAGGAACAGGCCCTTCAGCCCACCGACTCCGCGCTGACCAGTGATCACCCCGTATAGGAACACCACCCTACACACGAGGGACAATTTACAATTTTACCAAAGCCAATTAATCAACAAACCTGCACGTCTTTTGAATGTGGAAGGAAATTGGAGCACCCGGAGTAAATCCACGTGATCACAGGGAGAACGTGCAAATTCCGTACAGACAGCAACCGAGGTCGGAATCGAACCTAGGTCTCTGGTGCTGCAAGGCGGCATCTCTACCACTGTCAGCTGCTCCTGACCTATATTGTCTTCTTAATGTTCTATTAAAAGCTCTTCCCCTGTTATTTGCCTCTGTAAACAGCAACACTTACGAGACTTCTGACACTTTAAAATTTGCATATTATCACTGATGTTGTAAGATAACCATTGCCTTTGGAAAATTATCAAGAAACTGATTCCTCCACCCATTCAACCAGCCTCCACTGAGCCCCACCCCCCCACCCTCCATTTAAAAAATGTAATTTCCTCTTTTGTCCCTTTATCAATCATTAAAGTCTATGAGCTCTTGTTATCAACCCACTTCTGAGATAAAAATGTTTCCCTACTTGATCAAAACAAGCCACAAATTTAAATATCTATTAAGCCTCCTGAATTGTTTTAAAATCTAAATAGAATAATTTAATCTTCACAAAATTTGGATGTATCCTGGAAAATCAGCTCCACATCCATTCCTTCCTAAGTCAGTGTCCAGATTTTGATTTTAAAACCAATACAAACTTTACGCAGAATAAAAAATATGTACAAAACAAAAACTGCGCAAAATTCCTCTGACATTTTCAGTGGCTATATACATACATCCATTTGCATTTTATTTGGTAGTGTTCAGCAAACTATCATTATACCAGGCACCTTTTTCAGTGATGTGACCCCCTGGGATAATATCCCTTCCCTTGTTTAAGGGGCAACCCCAAGTGTTTTTCAGAATAACATCACTGAGACCATTGTTCTCTTGGTGTCGATTCTGCTAAATTGGATCACTTCACATTGAGTCACATTCAGTTGCATCTTGCATTTCATCAGTCTATTTCGATCCTCCTTGTCTCCTATATGCCATTCACTAGTTAATGTGTTCTGCATCTTTTGCAATCAGTGGGAAACAAACATTTCAATATTTTTCAGATATGTCCACAAAACCTCATCTAGACTCATAGATAGATAGATAGATAGATAGATAGATAGATAGATAGATCCTTTATTGTCAGTAATGAGGATAGAACAGCACATGCTTCAAAGAATCTGTGGCATGGTTGAATGGGATTAACAACAGCTTGCATATTTAAACACTCAGACAAAATAATGAGTACTGAATCTATGTTAACTTTAAATCTGGAAGTGCTAATTGATATAAGTCAATGTAAACATGCACCCAAAGTGGCTGAGAGAATGGAAGGAGGCATTGGGAGAAGTGGGCAAAAAAAAAAGTTTGATTTTAAAATGTTTTAAAAACTCCAACAATAATCAAAGGGGGAGGGATTTGGGAGGAGGGAGGAGAGAGGGAGAGAGATAGACTAGGGGGGGGGGGGGGGGGGGGACGGGAGGGAAGGGGGGGGGGGGGTGAAGAGAGTGAGGGGGCCGAAGAGGGGGAGGGGAGGGGGGTGGAAGAAGCAAACGAGAAAGAGAAAGATAGGAAGGAAAGAAAAAAGTTGGTGTTCAAGACTGCCTGTAACAAGCATCAGGCCCATTCTAAAAATTACTCCAACATGGATTATCTCCATGCTAAAACTTAATCCTAAATCTAAAGTCTCTATCCTAACAACCCTAAGACTTGAAGGATTGAGGAGTGTGGGGAGGTTGGGGAATAGAGATGATTTATGTTTAGAACTCCACTTGAAGTGAAGGGAAAGGAAAGATTTTGAATTCAAACAGAGCAGTTCATGGTTACAAAACTATAAATCCCTTTGCTGGACATAATGCACAGGACCAATCCCAGTTTCCAAACTCTATTTAAAGAAATAATCCATTTCCACTGAAATGTTTGAATAACACTTGCAGTTATCAGCGGGCACGAAAGGAATGCTGACAGCAAGATTTACAACGAATGACTAACTATTTCGAATCATTTTGCCAACCACTACTTAGGAAACCACTTTAAAAATGGACTGATTCTGGTAACATGCTATTAAGCCGACTTTGATATGCATAGAACAAATCCGGAACGCATATGCGTATTTTTGCAAAACAGCACCTTGTTCAGAACATTATTTTGCAACCAATAGTAATGATATCGCACAGCAGATGGGTGGCAGGAAATATTCCTGTGCGTGACGTTTTCTCTAAAGGCATAAACACACATCCTTCATTGTTATCTAATTTCTGTGTATTTATCTGCCTTACAGTTCTAAGACAAACACTGGAGGAGTGCAAATTAAATGTGAGCCAACGCAAGTGACAATAAGCAAGATTCAGACAAGCGGGGACGATCAACTAATTACCAGCAGCAACTACGGCACCCGGATAAGAACTCGAGCCCTTCTAAATTCATCACAGGAAATGCTACTCATATTCCACTCACTCAAAATATTAACAGGAATTAGATACTTTTATGGCTGATTAGATCAACAACGATAATGAGTTTACCTTACTGTTGCAGCAACTTTGAATTCAGCATGCTCAAATGATAACGTGCCTAGAGGAAGTGAACAATCCATCCCACCAGCGAATATTTCTGCCACATCCTCTGCTCTTCGTCGCACCATGTTGGTGACCACATCTTAGGAAACGCTATAATTACAACATGTTGCACTTCCCCCCCGACCGATTAGCGTTCTTTTAAACGACTCAACATTTCAAAGTGACAGCTCTTCCAAGAACCTAGTGTAGTTATTTGTTGCTCTGTCATTTCTCTTTTTCGGGGCATAACAGTTAGTATGGATTGGCAAGATTATTTTTTAAACAAAATGCCCAAAAGCAAAACCTTTGTTTAGAATTAATCATTGTACAATATTTGGGTTTCTAAGCCATAAAGAAAACTGTGGATCATATTTAACTTTTCCTAAAGTTTGACTTAAGATTGAACTGAACCAAATGCACGATACCCCTGAATAAAACACTCTGAAACAAACAAAAAACCCTGAACAGATGTTAATTTTGCGCTTGCTTGTGTGCAATGAACAATTCACTTTAGTTTCACATAAATGAAAATGCCTTTTATATTCCTTTGCATGTAAGTAATATGCTAAAAGAGCCACATTCATCTGCAGGCAACATTTGGCCAATGACTCTCATTGAAATAGGATTGGCAGTGGTTTTAACCCCACCTGTTTTGGGGTTAATTTAAAATGGTGGTTTGGCAGATGGAGACGAGAGTCGATGGTTTAAATTAAGTTTTATTCGTAAAACGGCTAAACTGACAATGCGTCTCACACAACCAACAAATCAGATCCAGCCACAACGGTGGTCTTGAGTGACTGAAGGGGCATCGCCCAGAAAGCGCGCAAAACGCAAACCCTCCCCAGCGTCACATGTCCGAGGCACACGACCGCAGGGTTCGACTACCTGCGAGCAGCAGCAGGTGCCGCTACAGTGATCAGAAGCATCAAGACATGAGCCTTCAATAAACCACTGCCTACATAGTTTATTGAAGGATCATGTCTTGATACTTTGTTGCACTTGCCAATCCTGAATATCATTTTAATTTAACCCCAAAATAGCAGTTGCTAAAACCTCTGTCAGTCCGCCCTTTGATTTTCCAAAACCATTTCCAAAATAGAGCAATGGGTGTTTTTGAGCAAAAAGTGGTCTTATCATATTTATCTGTTGAAATCCAAGTGCAAACAAGAGCCTAGGGAAGGGGTTAGTTTAAAAAAATAAATAGAACTAGAAAATACCCAGATTTCCAAGCTTTTAATTGCAAGACACCACACGATCATATGGAACGGATGTTTAAAGGGGAATTTAGCTCCTTATTTGATTCTTCAAAATGTGATAGAAACTTTGGGGAATTATCCGGTGAATTGTAACATGCACTTGTTTTGTTTCTGACCTGAGATGATTGAAACCAAAAGTCTCCCAGCAGGAATGGAAAAATGCTCTGCCTTAGTTTAGTTTAGTTTAGTTTAGAGATACAGCATGGAAACAGGCCCTTCAGCCCACTGACCATCGAACTCCCTTAAACACTTGTTCCATATTATCCCACCCTCGCATCCACTCCCCACACTTGGGACAATTTACAGAAGCCAATTAGCGTACAAACTTGCATGGCTTGAGGAAGCGAGAAGAAACCGGAGCACCTGGAGCAAACCCACGCTGTCAGAGGTAGAACATGCAAAATCCACAGGGAGAGCATGAGAATTCCGGATAAAACATGAGTCTCCGATGCGGTGAGGCAGCAGCTCTACCAGCTGCGCCATTCTGCTGCACACAAATTTTCAATTCACCAAAGGCAATATTTTCCAGAGATATTGAAATGGCATTGGTTTTACTGATGCTGATGACAATACCACAAAGGCAGCAAAAAAACTCCCACTTCATGTTGCACTGCTTTTAAGATGGCTTGATTCTTCATTTAAACCATTCACCTAAAACCTCGTGCCTTCACAACTTTAAAAGATTGGTGGGCAGAATTAATTCCATGTGCTTTATCCCTTAGCCTTCATTAAAAATTCAGAGTTCGATAGTTGTCTGTTTCGAGGTGCAATGGACGCATGAAGAAAATCATAATCACAATAATATTTTATTAGCCAAGTATGTTTTGCAACATACAAAGCATTTCATTTGCCAAGTCAGTCATACAAATAAAAAGCAACGGAACACACAAAATATATTTTAACATAAACATCCACCACAGTGACTCCTCCAGATTCTTCACTGTGATTGAAGGCGAAAAAAAAGTTCAAATCTCTTTCCTTCTTTGCTCTCCCGCGGTCGGGGGCCTCAAGCCCTCTGTATATGGAACGATGTTGACCCCCGTAACCGGCAGCATTTTGGCCCTCTGCATTGGGGCAATCAGCTCCTGCATCCGGGAGGATGTCAGCTCCCAATCCCCGCGTCAGGGCTGATCGAGCCTCTGCGTCGTAGGAGCTCCCGGCCCAGCCTCTCTCGACTACAAGCTCTCGATGTAAAGTCCGCAGGCCACGGTTGGAGCGATCTCAGGCAAGGTATCAACTCCGATGTTAAGTCCACACCCCACTGTGGGACTCAAAGTCTGTCTGAGGAGGCCTCCAGCTCCATCGATAGTAGGCCGCAGAGCGACCGGAGAAGTGACCCAGAAAATAATCGCATCTCCAGCAAGGTAAGTAACTGAAAAAAAGAGTTTCCCCCAACCCCCTCCCCTTCCCCCCCATATAAAATAAACCAGAGAACATTTACACAGACTTTTAAGACGCACTACAATTTTTAAAAAAGACGAAAACACCAACAGACTGTTGGCAGGGCTGCCAATTAACCTTGCTCTAAATTCATGATGGAGTACGATTAAGGATGTGAATAATCAATGTTTACTTTTAATACTCTCACACCAGGAGATAAATCAAAAATAAAGTAGACCTGATTTGTTTAACTTTAGACTGTTATTGAGAATGCAAATAATCAATGAGGGAGAAAATATTTACTTAGCACCAATCAATTTATTGATTCTCACCTTCCCTACACGCATACGTGCCAAACCCCCTCCACAGTCCAGTGCATGCATGTGCATGCGCACACACATTTCATTCCCTGCTACGTGCAGCAATAGACAAGGAAATTAATGTCATCAATCTGAAGAAGGCTCATAGGTTTATGTCATAGGAGCAGAATAGACCATTCATACCATTTCTGTAATTCAATCATAGCTGATCTATCTTTCCCTCTCAACCCGATTCTCCTACCTGCTCCCCATAATCTTTGACATGCTTACTAATCAAGAATCTGTCAATGTCTGCCTTAACAATACCCAATGACATCCTCTGCCAAAAGAAATTCCTCATTTCCTTTCAAAAGGTATGTTCTGTTATTCTGAGGGTATGGCCTATGGTCTTAGACTCTCACACTAGTGGAAACATCCTCTCCACATCCACTCTATCCTGGCCTTTCACTATTTGGTAAGTTTCAGTGAGGTCCCCCCTCAACCGTCAAAGCTCCAGCGAGTACAGGCTGTTACAGTGCAGTTAGCATTAACCCGATCATTGAGGACCAGCCAGTGCCAATCTTTCCCAGCTTCTGTTGTACTTTTCTTTCATGGTGAAAGATGAAGAGTTCAGAGCAAGGCTGCTGTTTCAGAGGAAGATCAGGGATTGCTGTGTTCTTTGCTGCACTGAAAAATGGCTCTTCTCTGACCCACATGACCCTGCTATATAACCTGAAGGCTTCTTCATTTATCGTATTGATGGTACAGAGTTCTCAAGCAAGGGGAAAGGTGGCAATGTCCGCTTGTTGGGCAATACTTCGCACTGATGTTAGGGTGTTTGTTCTATTCTGCTCCCTCGACCTGGAATACCTATTTATGAACTGCCTTTCATCTACCATGTGAATTCATCCTTATCTGGATGGCAGTCTACATACCACCCCAAGCCAAAGCCAAGGTGGCACTGGGTGAATTATACTTGGTTGTCAACTCTCGAGAGTGTGAATCCTGATGCCCTATTCCTCTTCACCTTTCACTTCAATTAAGCTAACTTCAGAAATGTAGCCCCCCAAATACCATCAGTGCGTCTCCTGCCCCATGAAGGGTGTTACTATTCTCAACCACTGCAACACCATCATCAAGTAGGTCTATTGCTCCATCGCTCACCCTCATTTTGACTAACTTGATCGTTGGTCGGTACTGCTTCTGAGGGGATACAGAGACTGAAACACGAGGCACCAAATAAGAGTTAATTAGCAGCACCCAGTGCAGGCCAGGGGTCTACATCAGGACCACGAGATATAGGAGCAGAATTCGGCTATTCGTCCCATCGAGTCTACTCGGCTGGAACACGTTCAAGATCAATTCACCAACTTGAAAAAGTGTACCTCAATTGTCACTGGTTGAGGATTGCCTTTCGGCAAAGACAATTAGGGTCTCTCCTGCCTGCACGAGATAACCACGGATGAGGTGTTTGTGCAGTAATCAACCAGAACCAGAACCAGGTAGCTTGGTTGAACAGGAAGACTCACTCTGCTAAAGTTAGATCCAAGGAATTCAAGAAGAATGATTCTGCGCAACTTCTGGCACTGCCCCATGCATCATGAATGCAGAAGTCAGATATGCTTTCAAGAAGCTAAACTCTTGGAAAGTCGCTGAGCTGGATGGAGTTTCTGGATGGGTTCTGAATTCATGCGCCAATCAATCGGCCACAGTCTTCACTGACATCTTCAATCTCTTACTTCAGCATTCTACTGTCCCCATGTGCTTGAAGCAAACTTCCATCATTCTCGTCCCCAACAAAACTACCGTTACCCGACTCAACGCCGACCGCCCAGTTGCTCAATCATAGACCTGAATGACATGCTTTGAAAAATTCATAATGGGCCAACACACCATGAATATGGACTGGGTGGAAGGAAGTGATGACTGGGTTGGCATTCACTACTCTCAGCTGATTCAGGTGGGGAATACCAGGCTGACATGCACCTCGGCAGAATACCTTCCACTGAGCATCTGGAGAAAGCCACATACAATGCCAACTTAATCTTTAAATTCACCATTGTTGGCCAAATCTACAGCAATATTCAGATGAAGTATACAAAAGAGACCACACATCTTTTGTCATCGTATCAGGACAATAGTCTAGCCCTTAACATCAGCAAGATGAAAGAGCCGACTGTTGACTCTAATGAGAGAATGAACAGAACCCTGATCTCATTACTGGGGCATCTGTAGTATGGCCGACAGCTTCAGGTTCTTAGACATCCATACCACCTGGTGCAGTGATCGAGATTGTGCATCAGCATAATTATTTTCTTTGGCATAATTACTTTCTTCCAAGATGATTTTGCATGTCCACGTGGTTTCTCTTGAACTTCTACAGATGCACTGTAGAAGGTCTTCTGACGAGCTGCATCTCAGCCTAGCATACCCCACCGGAATCTGCAGAGAGTGGGGAATATCAGTCCAGTCGTCATTCCCTTCCATCTAGTCCGTCTTCACGGTGTGTTGCATCAATAAGACTGGAATTATTGCCAAGTATGCCCTCATTCGATTATTCCATTACACCACTTCAATA
This sequence comes from Leucoraja erinaceus, assembly GCF_028641065.1. Lineage (NCBI taxonomy): Eukaryota > Metazoa > Chordata > Chondrichthyes > Rajiformes > Rajidae > Leucoraja > Leucoraja erinaceus. Next base: position 49,414,603 of record NC_073385.1, read on the forward strand.
TTCTTTTTTACTGCTCAAACTTTGCACTATCATCTTGTGCTACTCTGCTACTTTGCACTTGTTGTATTTATTATATTTATCATTACTATATATATATACTGTTTGCTCTGTGAACTTCATGTGAACAAGAAATTTGATTGCATCCTGGTGTATATGTCAATAAACTAATCTAATCTCAGGTATGTGTGGGAAGGAACTGCAGATGCTGGTTTACACCAGAGATAGACACAAAATGCTGGAGTAACATCGTCTGAAGAAGGATCTTCACCCGCTGAGTTACTTCAGCATTTCGCATCCAATCTAAGATGTATTGGACATGCTGGTGAGACAGCCTTGATGATCAGTCTGTACACAACACATTCTGCAGTCACTTTGTGCCATTGAAAAGGGGGGGAGGGAGAATAGTTTGGGTGATGGATGGGTGCCAATTGGGGGGAGATTTTGCCATGAATGATGCAGAGGTTCGGGAGTATTGTTGGAGCCATTCTCATCAAGATAATGTTAAATGTAGACTTGCTTCCTGTAGATCAGTAAAAGTCTTTGGGATGTCAGGAGCAGCGTTGCTCAGTGCAGGATTCCCCGCCCTTCAGTATTCAGTATTTACTTTAAAGTCATTTTAACTGAGTACTTACATACACAGATGAAACAAAAAATTGTTTCTCAATCAGTTTAAAATTAAAATTAACATATCTAAAACGGGCCTAATAATTGAAATAATAACAGACATTCAGACCGAACAGTGGCTTTGCTTTGACAGGTGCCTAACTGTTAAAGTATGGGCGAGGGTAGATGTATTGGTGTATGATATATGGGGAGGGGGCACAGTCTGTTAACCAGCCCTCAACCTGCTCTTGTAGTGGCAGAAGTTACACAGCACCTCCAGTTGAATAACCGATTAATGGAGACACAAAGGATCTTGATGCTGTTGGGCATAGTGGAAGATAACTGAGCCCACAAAACTGCACTGAGGAATTCCTCCACTGATGGATGTCCTGGGATTGGTATAATTGGTGCATATCGACGACATCCATCTTCCTTATGGTGAGGTTTAACTTCAGCCATGAGAGTATTTCTCCTCAAAGCCCACTGACTTCAGATTTGCTCGGGTTCATTGAACCTATACAACCCAATGCTGCTTTGATTGAAGCACTTGACTGATGCACATGAATGATGAATCAGGCTTAGTTTAGTTAGATATACAGCATGGAAAGAAGCCCTTCAGCCCACCAAGTCCACACCAACCAGCGATCCCCGTACACAAGTTCCATTCTACACATCAGGGACAATTTAGTTCTGCCGTGATCGTGACATAAAATTACAGATTTCTAACTAAATTTAAATGCTTGATTTTAAATCACATCTCTGGATTGTTTGTCCAGGCCTCCGTTCCTCATACAGTAATTTAACCACCTTTATACTTATGTAGCATACATTCAGCAGGTAGAGGCTCCATTCACAATGAACATGGTACAATCGTCATCCCAGTTCTCTCAAAGCTTCTTGCCAGAGCCCAATTCATATTTCCTTCAATGAAATGTTCAAGACTACAGGAAAGGACATATCTGAAGAAGGATCTTGACACAAAATGTTCTGCAGGGATGCAGTCTGACCCTCTGAGTTACTCCAGGATTTTGTGCCTTTATAAAAAAAATAAACCAGCATTAGCAGTTCATTGTTTCTGGATGTGATTTTAGGCCTCCTTGAATGAGTTAAGTTACAACTAGGCATGCTTTAAATCTTCCTTCAAATGCACTCAATGCCAGGGTTTTGCTTTGCCCCAAGATAAGAGACAACAGCAGCACTGTTTTGCTTTTCCCGTGGAGATCTGCCACGTGCTTTGATCAGATTACCAGCTTTTCTGCTCATCCATAGTGAACACATCCACACTACAGCCATCTCGACAAGGTCGAGTGGGTATTGCCCTTACTGAATAGTTATCAGACAAAGCATAAATGGAGCTCAGTTTTCATTAATTTAGTTTCACCTCAGATGGGCAATGACCAAAAACAGCTCCAATGAGGCTTAGATAAGACATGGAGAGGGATTCCGTTTTGGATAGCGACATATGATTCTCAAAAGCTACCATTCCAGTTATTGATATCTGTGCAACAGTTTCTCTTTTAAAATTAAAAGGAAGTTTTTTTTGGGAAACAATAATTGTTTATAAAGTATTTTACCCTTTGTCCATAACATGTTCAGAGATCTGTTCATTACACCTGATATTTTGGCTATGCAAGAGACATAACTAGATCAATTTTAATGCTATCAATTTTACATCATTGGGCTAATCGGTTCCTGAAAAGAGACTGTACGGATGTAATTATATAACAGATTGTGAATATGAATAATCTATATTTTCATAGAGAATACCATGCATGTTAATTAGGATATGTGTACATATTTGGCTCACATAGATAATTTTTCATTATTAATAGTGATAATTCATGTGATTATTGTTAGATTTTTCATTATAACAGCGTTCATGCATCAGTTACTTTGGTTTATTCCTCCAAGCTATACTGATTCCAAACCCGTCATTCTATTAACTCCAATTTCTTCTGTTGTGGCCTACTGCAAAATCCCACTTCACACGATCATGCAGAGCCAAGTCAACACTTAGTTTCCACACATTCAGGAATTAATTCCCTAAATCTAACTATCTCGCCTCCTTTTAAGATGCCTTCTAAAACTCCACCACATCCATCTCAGCTTTTTGTTACCACCCAACCCCCTTAACAGGAATGAATGAATGAATGAGTTTGCATACAAGGAATTTGCCTTCATGCTCCGCCCACAAGTGACAATATGATATACAGTGACAGTTAAGAATTATGCATAAAACATTAAACATTAATAATAAAACATTATTGATTAAACATGTGAATTAAATAAAATACCAGAGGGAAGTGATTCAAAGAGTTTGGGGCCAGGGTGAGAGGGGTCACAGATGATCTTGCCCGCTCGCTTCCTGGTCCTTGCAGTGTGGTCAGTTCGTCAATGGAGGGAAGGTTACAGCCAATAATCTTCTCAGCTGATCGGCCGATTTGTTGCAGCTCGTGCGTGATCCTCGTCGCCGGAGTCGGGTGAGTGCTCCAGAGCGTTTCCCACGGGTCCTCCTCCGTCTCAAGACCTTCAGCGCAGCCACAGCCCCGCCGACGAGTATGTCCAAATAATCCAGCGAGTGAGAGAAATCCAGAACGATGTTTGGAGGTACTGTAGGTCCGATGTTTATGAGTACCTCTCTTGGGAAAGTAATCTTTGTAGAGTTTTCACAGATGACACAAAGGAACAAACGCATACAAAACAGCAACGAGCAGTACACCGTGGCCGCCATCGTCGGCGCAAGCAACAGCTACACAGCAAGATAACATGATAAATATCCATCTTTTTCCTCTAATTAGACCTCTGAAGCAACTTGGAAAATTGTCACCAAGGCAGGCATTAGCTCAGGTCTCACTTTAGCTTTCTTTAAAATCAATAAAGCCCAATTCTGGAAGTGGGGCACTGCATGCAGATGAAGCCATGTCATGTATGAAACCATCAATAGACTACTGGAAATAGCTATGTCATGTATGAAACAATGAATGTACAACTGGAAATAGCTATGTTATGCATGAAACCCTCAATGCGCAAATGGAAAGAGTATATCATGCATGGAACGATCAATGGACAGCTGGAAATAGCTATAAAACTTTCAGTGCATCGGTCTCAACAGGGTTTGCTGAATCCCAGCGGCCGATGCCGATATTTATTTCTTCGACATAAAACCACAAGTCATTTGAGCAGAATGAGGCCATTCAGCCCGTTGAGTCTACTCTGCCATTCAATCATGGCTGATCTATTTTTCCCACAGCCCCATTCTCCTGCCTTCTCCTCATAACCTCATTCTCCTCATAACCTTTGATGCTCATCCTCATCAAGAACCTGTCAATCTTCATCTTATAAATACCCAATGTCTTGCCCTCCACAGCCATCGGTGGACAATACAACAATTAATAAAATACAGTTTACCAGATGTAGTTCCATGCTCACACCAGTTTGAAGTAATCTTTGGAATGGTGGGGTATTTAAGGTAATTGAGAAATAAATTATGCCCACATTTCTCATTAATGCATCACTGCAGGAGTAAAATCTTTGGAGTGGTAATACAACAGATTCATGGGCACCGTAGACCTCGAGAGTTTCTGTGGCTGTCAACATGTGCCTCAGCAGTTATTTATATTGGCATATTGGCACAATTAAAGTTTCATAAAAGCATTAGTGCTATTCGTTTGAAAGATTTAATCAGAGCAATGGCTGCTCAGCAATTCATTTCAATCTCCATCCATAATGGTCCTGGTTTCCCGGTAGGTGACCCCTCAGTAATCATTTCCTCTGAAGCATAAGAAAGGGACAGCTCATTAGATGGGAAAAACATGCAGCTCTCATCAGCCTTCGGAAAAAATAAATCAGCATGTTTTGTGGCTGATGCTCTTGTATGCTCTGAACCTCTTGTAATGGAAGTTTATTGCACCCATTCAATGACATTTCTGCAAGGCTGGTGAAAGGGCATTAGCTTGCAGTTGTGTGCATAATAAGGCAGCCAATCCATTAGATCTAATAAGTTTCAAACAACTGTCAGTCAGGATCCTAATTATCCTAACGAAGAAGGTCATACAAAAATACCCTACAAAAATATTTATCAAGCAGAAAACAGACAGTACAGACTCTGGAACTGTCTTTCCTTTTTCGAAACAGTGGAATTAGGAGCACAGGTTCAATCCTCAGCACCAAGAATTCTCCTCAAAAATCCTTCTTGCACAGAACCAAAGGACCAAAGAGTCTCAACATTAACTAGGAAAAGCTTGCAACATCACAGCACTGCAGCAAGGGTCCTGGTATGTTGTGGATCATTTAAAAAATATGTGCATATATCAAGCTGTTTTTATCAGCCTTAATAACATCCTTGTAGCTTTGGTGATAGTGAACTTGAACAATTTCAAAGGCATCCAGCCACTATCATCTCTACCTGCTTACGACCCAGTAGTAAATACATTTGAAGCAGGCAGGCAGCAAGCTGTGCAAGAGAGGTAAACAGTTTAAACACAGACGGGGCTGGTTCTCCATCACAATTTATTCTGACCTCCATAATTTACAGCATTGCATCAAGCTGTGCGCTGTTAAAATCGCAGCAAAGCTTTGTAGTTTCACTGTCACAATATAGAAAGATGGTTGGGTGCCCTGCTTTGAATTGTTTATTGAGCCAGGTCACTGATGGCTGGTCTGCATCTCTGACAGCAAGTTGGCCTCAATGAATGCGTCTCCAGAAGTGCAGACTCTGCTGGAGACGGTGTGTTCTCATCCTCTTAGGGCTAAGGAATCAAGGGATATGGGGAAAAAAGCAAGAACGGGGTACTGATTTTAGATGAGCAGCCATGACAATGTTGAATGGCAGTGCTGGCTCGAAGGGCCGAATGGCCTACACCTGCACCTATTTTTCTATGTTTCTATACTTCCATTCATTATTGAGCCCGGGGTCATCCCACAATGTATTGAGCTGAGGGGCTGATACATTTCGTACCTGGACCCCTCAATGTTATGCCAAACGTAAAGAGTCACCAGGATGGCTGATCTTCATTTTGCTTTTTTGAAAGAGAAATATGAAAAATAAACAATTTCCAGGTAAGGCAGTGACTCACATGCTTAGTCATAGTATCATACATCATACAATGTGGAAACAGGCTCTTCATCCCAACTTGTTCATGCCAACCAAATGCCCCATCGACGCGAATCCCACCTGCTCACGTTTGACTCGCATCCCTCCAAACCTTTCCATCTAAATGCTTTGTCCTGTCCAAATTCCTGTCAAAAACACCTTGCCTCAATTACCTCCTCTAACATCTCCTTCCATACACCCTCCACCTTCTTCCAATCGAGTTCACCACATTCAGTGTTCACGATGTGGCCTGCTTTGTACTCCAGAAACCAGCCTCAGACTGGGCAATTGGAAAGAAATAAAACCACAGAAGCTGAAGCAAAAACAGAAATGCTGGCAGAAGTCAACCAGTTAAGCAGAACTTGTGGAAAGAAAAGATGGTTAATGTCTCAGGTTGAAAACCCTTCATCGGAATCAAGAAAGGGAAAGACAGTCTATTTTTCTGGAGTACTTTGTGCTAAAGGGCAGCAAAGGATCAGCTGACTGAATCCTGGAATGGCATATCAGGCATGAGCATCTGACCTGCCGGCACAGTGTCGCAGCGGTAGAGTTACTGCATTACAGAGCTACAGACTCGGGTTCGATCCCGACTACAGGTGCTATCTGTGCTGAGTTCCACCCGTGTCCTGCATGGGTTTTCTCCATGAGCTCAGGCTTCCTCCCACACTACAAAGACGTACAGGTTTGTAGGGTAATTGGCTTGGTAAAATTGTAAATTATCCCCAGTGTGTAGGATTGTGTTAGTGTGCGGGGATCACTAGTCAGCACGGATCAACTCCACTTGCTATGGATATCAATATTCTATTTGCCTTTTTATTTGTAACCAACAAGATAAACTTTCCATCCTTGATTAGGCAAGCCTGTGCATTCAGATTCCCTGAAAGCCAAGCAAGCCATTACAAATGACTCCCACCCTTACAACTATGAGAGTACGTTGTGTGAACCACCCAATATTGACCAAGGGAAGAGATTCAGCAACAAAGCACTTCCATTTATCTGAGAAAACTCATTATATTTGACATCTGTGATTTGGTATCTACAGACTGGTTAAGCAACATGTCGACCTGATCATTATCACAAAATGCTACCTTTCCACCAGTTCCCCTGCATTTCTATCCTTGGGACAGAACAGAGCTTACAGAGGTGGTGCTCCAGCAATAAACAAACAGGAACGATGGCCTGGTCCAGCCTCAGCACTGACACCTCACTCAAGGACAGCGATGCTGTCTATCTACTATGCCTGCAATGCTGATGAATCAGTATTCTTCTCTGTTGCACACCATTTGGAACATGATTCTTAAAGAAGCAAACGCACAGACATACACTGGCTGGGGAATTTCAATGTCCTCCACAGAGACAGGTTTATTTCGCTGTTGTCATGTAATTAGCACAATTTTAGCTGAAACTCTGTACTGATGCAGGGACTCGGCATGAAAGATTGATTCTCCCTGTGACTCCACAGATGCTATCTGACCCACTGACTCCCTTCAGCACTTTGTTTATTTGCTCCAGATTACACCATTTGCAGTTTAGTGATACAGCGTGGAAACAGACCCTTCAGCCCATGCCGACTATCGACCACCCATACATTAGTTCTAACTTCCACATGAGAAGCAATTTACTGAAGCCAATTTAACCTACAAACATGCACGTGGGAGGAAACCGGAGCACGCAGAGAAAACCCACATGGTCACATAGAGAATGTACAAACTCTGTACAGACAGCACCCATAATCAAAATCGAACCCGGGTCTCTGGTGCTGCAAGGCAAATCTACCGCTGCACCATTGTGCCACCCTGCAATCTCTTCCATTTACAACATCTGGAACTTCTATTTAGATCTTTCCTTCCAGTCACTGTACTTTCCTGAACCAGTGATTATAGTTGAAAGATATGATATTGGCAGTGAAACCCTTTAGAATGGCTTAGGATGAAGTGTTACATAAATGCAATTTCTTCCTTTATTTCTATCTCTTCTTGGGTTTTGCAACATGTAATAAATCAGAGGACTGAGCACAATAAATCCGGAACAGCAAACAACAGGACAGAAAAGTGGATTTATGAAAACAAATATTTCCCTTCCAAAAAGGTGCTTTAGAATTCATCTTATAACATGTGTTATAACAGGCACAGACACTGTGGATCCTGGAATCTTGACCAAAAAACAGACTGATTTAGGAACCCAGTGAATCAGGCTGCATCTGTGGAGGGAAATGGACTAACAAAGTTTCAGGTCAGGACCCTTCTTCAGACTCTACTCCATCAGTGGTGCAGATGGTAGCACTGCTGTCCCAGGGCGCCAGAGACCCAGGTTCGATCTAGACCTCGGGTGCTGTCTGCGAGGAATTTGCATATCCTCATTGTGACCATGTAGATCTCCTCTGGGTGCTTTGGTTTCCTCCCACATACTAATGCCCCTGTCCCACTTAGGAAATCCGAATGGAAACCTCTGGAGACTTTGCGCCACACCCAAGGTTTCCGTGCGGTTCCCGGAGGTTGCAGGTGGTGGAAGCAGGTAGGGAGACTGACACAAACCTCCGGGAACCGCACGGAAACCTTGGGTGGGGCGCAAAGTCTCCAGAGGTTCCCGTTCAGGTTTCCTAAGTGGGACAGGGGCATAAGGATGTATAGGTTTGTGGGTTCATTGACCACTGTAAATAGCCCTAGTGTGTATGGAGTGTGCGGAACTAGTGTGTAAACAAGTGATAGATGGTCAGCATGGATTCGGTTGGCTAAAGGCCCTGTTTACATGATGTATCTCTCAATAAGAAGGTTCACAACATCATTTGTCCATTTCAATCCTTGACAGGTCTGTGCATCCAGATCCCCTGAAAGATCTTCACAAAAATAAGAATAAGTTGAGTGGACCACTAATATTGACCAACTGGACCACCTTAATTGATATGATGCTGCAAAAAATTCTCGTAATTACTTTAAAAAAAACTTTTTTGCATCAAGTATTTCTATTACTTTAATATTACCATATGATGTTTGTTCACCATTATATATGGATATTTTCCCCATTGTATTTCATTAGGGTTAATTGGTTGTTTTAATCTCCCCATCTGTTGTCTCCTGGTCACATGCAGTGCTCTGCAGCGGTTTCCTCTCTATAATAGTGCCACTGGCAATAATATACTTGCTCAGCTTGTAAACACTTGCGACCAATTGGTTGCATCAAGGAAACCCTGCAGAAGGAGCATAAATAGGGTCCCGACCTGCAACATCATCTGCCTATTTCCCCCAAAGATATTGCCCGAGTCTCTCTTGGTTTTTTGTTTTTTGCAAAAAACATTTTGCTTTTTGTTGAAGTTTGCATTATCTGCACTCCCTCATGTCTCCAACCCAATAGGACACACAGAAACAGGAGCAGACATGTGACCTCCCAGCTTTCCACCATTCACCATGTGAATATATAGGCAACAAGTTATTACAATATTTCACCGTGTGAAGTGTCTGTAACAATGCAGTTGAGCAGTGGGGGAAAAAAGTCACCCTGTTGTAATTGATAACACTGAGACACTAGAAACTCATTTTCCAAAGAAGGTGAAGGGGAAAGTGAGCAGCTGTGAATGGTCCACAAACTCACCATGTAGGTACCATCATTATGTTAAAAAAACATTTGGACAGGTAAATGGATATGTCAGGTTTAGAGAGATATGTGCCAAATGCAGGCGGGACAAGTGATGTTCTATGATCAGCTCGGGACGTGATACTTGGCGACAACAGTCCCCAGAAGCAGAAGGTCAGCTGTTGGAGGCGACGGACAGCACCATACCCAGTATCACGTGGATTGTGGTTCTGGTTGTTGTGGCAGCAGGAGGCGCTGCAGCAACCAGGTGAGTGAGTGATTAGAGCGTAGCTATGGCAGCTGCATGGAGCTGCGGAGGAAGGAGGAAGGAGCCGACCCATCATCATTGATCCAGTGCTGCCGCGACACTGGGCCTTGAAGTAAAAATATGCAAAGTTGCCAATGTCTTTGGGCCTAGATCAGTCTTTTGAAAGACTTGGAAGTTGCAAAATGGCATCGGAACATGGAGTCTCACTGTGTGCTATCACCACAGAGGATCCACTATACTCATGTGCAGTAGGTTTGACTGGATAGCATGCAGAAAAAGTATTTTACTGTATCTCTTACACATGACAATAAATAAACTAACAATGCAGTAATTGGTTAGACTTAACATTTTCCCAGTTCCTGTCATGAACAGACACTTCATTTGTGTACTGTGAATAAAAAGTGTCCAAATGACTTCTTATATTAACAGTCATAAAATGCTACTTTTACATTAATAATTCCCCACAGGCTATGAACATCTATCTTGCTTGAAAATAATCACTTATTATGCTTGGTTATCTCAATCATTGATCATACAATTAATCCTCTTTCACCCCTATTCTCCAATAAAACCTCTTTCAACCATCTTAGATTGCCACATTGATTGCTTTTTCATCCCAATCCAAATCTCTTCTGCATTTGGATGTTATTCAGGAAAATCAATTCACATTAAATGAACGTATTATTCATCAAATAATAATTAAAGGATAGCAACTGGTTTATAGTTGGACATGATTCCCCCTAAAATTGGGGAATCCTTGGTCTTCCTTTTATTGCTATTGATCAATACAGAGGATACACAATAAGCTATTAATCTATTATTAAGCTTGATAAACACTCAATGCTGAGCTTTGACGGCACTGGGCCTGTTCTCGGTGGAGTTTAGAAGGATCAGGGGGACCTCATTGAAACTTATCGAATAATGAAAGGCCTGGATAGAGTGGATGTGGAGAGAATGTTTCTACTCGTGGGAGAGTCTAGGACCAGAGGCCATAGCCTCAGAATAAAAGGACGTACCTTTAAGAAGGAGATGAGGAAGAATTTCTTGAGCAAGATGGTGGTGAATCTGTGGAATTCATTGTCACAGGCAGTTCTGGATGCCAAATCAATGGATATTTTTAAGGCAGAGATTGAGAGATTCTTACAGCTCTCAGGGGTTATGGGGAGAAGGCAGGAGAATGGGGTTGAGAAGAAGAGACAGATCAGCCATGATTGAATGGCGGAGCGGACTTGATGGGCCAAATGTTCAAATTAACTTGTTAGGGGTGCTGGATTCTTGAGCATAAAATAAACTGCTGGGGGGACTGAGCAGGCCAGGCAGCATCTGTGCATGGAAATGCTAAAGTTTTCAGACCGAAGAAGGGTCCGGATAAAAAACCAAACCATAAATTGTTAATTTCCCTCCACAGACGCTGCCTGGCCTGCTGAGTTCCTCCTGCGGTTTGTTTTTTTAGGTATTGATCAACACAGTTCTCCTCTCAGAAATGAATTCTAATGATAGTGGTTGCAAACAATAAGCATGTATGCTGGCCAACCCACGAGTATTCTTCCTCCATTCTTGTGCCAGAGATCAATACTTACGCAGTTTCATCCAGAATTACATTGACCATACCAGTGCTGTGAACTTTCTCTGTCTATGAAATGAACAATTTTTGCAAAACCACTAAAGACCAAAAAGCATTTAGAAATAGCTGCATAATAACAAAGTATGCGCAATGATCAGTTTTCAGGCAAGTTTTCTTTTATCTTGGTATTTTATCAAATTCAATATCCTTACATTATACTGTAGTACTGGTTCGACACAAGAGAAAAAAAAATTCTTCCAGTTATTGTTTATTTTAAATTATAAATGTAATTGGTTTTCAAACTTTCATTCTGTCTCATCAGTAGTCGTAGAGTCATACATTACAGCAACAGGCCCTTTGGCCCAACTCATCCAAAGACGTCCCATGCACGAGTCCCACCTGCCCTTGTTTGGTGCATATTCCCCTAAACCCTTCCTACCCATGCATCATTTAAATGTCTTTTAAATGTTGTTATAATACCTGCCTCTACCACCTCCTCTGGGAAAGATGTCCCTCAAGTTCCTATTAAATATTCTCCCTCTCAGCCTAATCCTATGTCCTCGGGTTATTGATTCATCGACTCTGGGTCAAAGACTCCGTGCATTCACCCTATCTATTCCCCTCATGATATTATACACCTCTCTAAGATCACCACACAGCCTTCACTGCTCCAAGAAATAAAGTCCTTCTCAACCTCTCCCTATAGGGCCTGTCCCACAAACGTGCCTTTTCAGCGACTGTCTTCGACCTTCAAGCTCGAGGGCATCGCCTGAAAAACTTCGAGCTGGATCGACCGTCAGCGATGAAACCGCGAGCCCGATCGACCGTACACACACGCGCACACACACACACACACACACACACACACAAACAGACACACAGCAAAGGCGGGGACCAGGGAAATTTGCAGATGACACAAAACTGGGTGGCAGTGTAAACTGTGAGGAGGATGCTATGAGAATGCAGGGCGACTTGGACAGGTTGGGGGAGTGGGTAGATGCATGGCAGATGAAGTTTAATGCGGATAAATGTGAGGTTATCCACTTTGGTAACAAAAACAGGAAAGCAGATTACTATCTAAATGGCGCCAAGTTTGGAAAAGGGGAAGTACAACGGAATCTGGGGGTACACAAAAAAGCTGGAGAAACTCAGCGGGTGCAGCAGCATCTATGGAGCGAAGGAAATAGGCAACGTTTCGGGCCGAAACCGTTCTTCAGACTGATCGGGGGCGGGGGTGGGCGGGGACAAGAAAGGAAAAAGGAAAAAGGAGGAGGAGCCCGAAGGCTGGGGGATGGGAGGAGACAGCAGGGGGACTGAGGAATGGGAGGAGACAGCAAGGACTAACAAAATTGGGAGAATTCGATGTTCATGCCCCCAGGATGCAGACTCCCCAAACGGAATATGAGGTGCTGTTCCTCCAATTTCCGGTGCTGCTCGCTGTGGCCATGGAGGAGACCCAGGATAGAGAGGTCGGAGACAGAGTGGGAGGGGGAGTTGAAGTGCTGAGCCACCGGGAGGTCAGCTTGGTTATTTGAATGTTCAAGGCTCCTGTTTTCAATCCTTAGCTGACAGATAGCAACATCAACTTGGGGAGTCGCATTCCTTGGCCTACAATCTTCTGATGAGTCCTTACAGGAAGCAGGGTGGGAATCTGGGGGTCCTTGTACATCAGTCTATGAAAGTAAGCATGCAGGTACAGCAGGAAGTGAAGAAAGCGAATATCATGTTGGCTTTTATAACAAGAGGAATCGAATATAGGAGCAAAGAGGTCCTTCTGCAGTTATACAGAGCCCTAGTGAGACCACACCTGGAGTATTGTGTACAGTTTTGGTCCCCTAATTTGAGGAAGGACATTCTTGTTATTGAGGGAGTGCAGCATAGGTTTACATGGTTAATTCCCGGGATGGCAGGACTGTCATATGCTGAGAAAATGGAGCAGCTGGGCTTGTACACTCTGGAATTTAGAAGGATAAGAGGGGATCTCATTGAAACATATAAGATTGTTAGGGGGTTTGGACACACTAGAGGCAGGAAACATGTTCCCAATGTTGGGGGAGTCCAGAACCAGGGGCCACAATTTAAGAATAAGGAGTTTACCATTTAGAACAGAGACGAGGAAACACTTTTTCTCACATTGTCTATTGTCCTCACCACACCCATGTGGTGACTGTTTAAATCTATTTTAAATTTTTATGTCTATTGGCAAAACAAATTCATTGTATGCTTACATACTTGACTAATAAATTAATTACAAAATTAATTACAATTACAATCCTCATAAATCTTCTCTGCATTCTTTCCAACCCAATGACATGCTTCCCTTAGATGGGTGACTAAACTGAACACCACATTCCATATGCGGCCTCAACAACAACGTACTACTATAAGAGAACTTCCTAATTTTTATACTCAATACTCTAACTGATGAAGGCCAATATGTCAAAACCCTACTTGACCACCCTATCTACCTGTGATTTCACTTCCAGGGAACTTTATACCGACACTCCTGGATCCCTCTGCTGTATAACAATTTCCAGGGCCCTGTGAAGACCCTACTCTGGTTTGACTTCCCAAAATGCAACATCTCACGCTCAGTATTGTTTTGAGGATTCTTTCGTTTTTCTATGTGTGGGAGGGGGGAGGGGTAAGGGGGAAACCGTTTCCCAGTCATTTCCTGGAGATGCGACTATTTCTCCAAGTCGCGTCCTTGCCCCCCTCTCCGCGGCCTACCACTTGGATCGGAGCGGCCTTTCCTGCCGGAGACCGGTGACCAGACCAGAGCTTTGGCAGCGGCAGCGCGGCGCTGGATTCACCGCGGAGCGGGCGACACCTACCTGCATCGCCGTTTGGAGCTACGGAGTGTTGGGCCACTGCTCCAACAACGAGGAGCTGCGGTTCGCGGAGCTCGCAGCGCGGGCGGTTCTGACCGACATCCCGGATCCCTTTGCCGCCAGCTTGAATCTCCGCCCAGTGCGGCCTGGGGACGTTGGGAGCTGCAGACTCCGATGGGAAGCGGCCGTTTTGGAGGTCCAAGCCGCTGAGGTTGGCCTCCCGTTCCGACGTCAGAGTTCCAACATCAAGGCGAGCGGCCCTTAGCGGCGGGCTGCCCTTAGCAGCGACTGTGGAGAACTGCGGAGGCCCCGACCACAGGTGAACATCAGAGGAAGATGACTGACTTTGGTGCCTTACCTCACAGTGGGAAACTTTTGATTCTGCTGTGTGGGGATGTTTTATGTTGAACTCTATCATGTGTTGTGTTCTTTATTTTATTGTATGGCTGTATGGTGATCACATTTCACTGTGCCAACTGGCACATGTGACAAATAAATGTATCTTGTATCATTTGCTTTGAACTCCATGTTTCTCAGCCACTTGTCCAGCTGATCTAGATCCTGCTGTAATTTTTTATAACCATCTTCACTATCTATGATGCCACCTACATTAGTGTTATCTGCAAAGTTATAATTCAAGCCTTGTACATTCTCATTCTATGTTTCCTCCCGTGAAGTCAATTCTCTATCAATTTGGCTAGCGACCAAAATTGCACACAATACTCCAGGTATGGTCTCACCAGGGCCTTGTACAACTGCAGTAGGACCTCCTTGCTCCTAAACTCACATCTAGCAATGAAGGCCCCCATGTCATTATTCTTCTTCACTGCCTGCTGTATCTGCTACCTATCCCTGGATCCCTCAGGATTTTAAACAGCTTTAAATAAAAAGTCAAATATAGCTAGATTATCACTGCAGTCCAGTATCAATATTAGAAGAAGCATTGTGACCACTAATTCGTCAACTGAAGACAATATTGGTATCTATATATCTATATAATACTAAAATTCTCATCTTGTTTCAAACTATCTATCTATGTTTGTTTGTTGTCCCATGTGATCTGGGACCTACGCCAAAACGGTACACAGTAGCGCAAAAACAAATTTGCACCACCTTACTCACCTTTGTCCCGTGGTCGTTCCTATAAAGTTTCGTTCAGATTGATGTTATATTTCATGAGACATTTTACATTTTTAAACTTAAAAAGTCAAAATTGGAGAATAAATGTTTCACTCTGCAGCTATATCTTCAGCTATGACTTCACAACGTTACATTGTTGCAATTTCAGCACACTGCCAGCACTGGAAAGTGCAATTGCAAGCTAGAATGTTGCTATCCCTTTAAAAAAAAAATCCTGGCAGCATGGAGGGAGGATGCATTAAAAATGTTTTTAAGTCACAGTGCACTGAATTTTGAATAAGGCAAACTGAGCATCCCCTGTGCAGTTGGGGGCTATTGGTGAGTGGTGAAATCTTACGTTGGGGAAATGGGTGAGTGGTGTGTAATATTGCCTTGGGGAACGGGTTGCGTTGGGGGACCAGGCCTCTTGTGGGGGCTATGGGTGAGTGGTGCAATATTGCGTTGGGGGACCAGGCTTCTCCGTGTAACAGGGACCCAACAAGTCCCAGTTGGTCGTATATATATTCTTTAAATATACAAAAATTGTAGCACTATTGTGTACCGTTTTGGTGGGTGAGTGTGTGTGCGTGCGTGTGTGCGCGTGTGTGTGTGCGAGATCCCAAAACCCAGCCAAAACGGTACACAATAAACACTACAATTTTTGGCCCACCTTACTCACCATTGTCCTGTGATGTAGATGAAACAAGTTTTGTTTAGATTGATGTTATATTTTACAAGTTATTAACATTTTAAACTTTACAAAAATCACTTTTCAAACCACTTTTCCACTTGACCTGCCCATCAGCTGCATTCGATGTCACAATGGGATCCCGTTCGACATCACAATGATGGCACAATGGGTTCCCGAATCTCATTTACATTTTTTAAAAATCACGATTTAATATAAAACTCAGTTTTAATCAAATCCTTCCATTTTCATTAAGAGCAAACATTGTGTTTAGGTTATTTTAAAGAAAAAAACGCGTTTTTCATTGAGATTGAGAATTTCATTAAAAAAACATTAAGATTTTCATTGTGGGGGCTGAGATGGGGGGAGAGTCGGTGAGGGGTCGGTGAGGGGGGGGGGGGGGATAGAGGGAGAGGAGGGGGGGTAGGGAGGAGAAAGTGTGGGGTAGTGAGGAGGAGGGAGAGTGGGGAGGAGGGGGGGGGGGATAGAGGGAGAGGAGGGGGAGTGGGGGAGGTTAGGGAGGGGGGGGGATAGAGGGAGAGGGGGGCAGTGAGGGAGGTGAGGAGGGAGAGTAGGGGTGTGGGATAGGGGGGACGTGAGGTGTTGGGAAGCAGGGAGATGAGGGAGAGGAGGTGGTAGGGAGGGGAGAGGGGTTATGGAGGGAGGGAGTGACTGAGGGCAGGGGAAAGGCGAGGGAGGGAGTGGCGGTGGGGAGGAGGAGGAGAGGGGAAAGAAGAGGGAGGGTGAAGAGGAGGGGGAGGTAGTGCTGGGGGATGAGGGATGAGGATAGGGGTAGGAAGAGGGACGGCGAGGCGCAGTTGGGGGAGGATTGCTGTGACTCTCGTCACAACGGGGATCACTGGCGTCACAACGGGAACCCATCAGCTGCATTGCGCAGTTTGGTGGAATATTGCGTTGGGGGAATGGGGCCCAACGGGTCCCACTTGGTCTAGTATTCAGATAAATGTGCATAGCTCAAATAACCATCAAAGTATTGCAAACAATGGATTCTATTGCTCCTGTATCAGAATCATAAGTAACCACTAATCTGTGTTTTGAGAAAATATTTCCACTAAATATACCATAAATTGCTGACTACAGTGTAAAGGCCGTAAGAACAGGACAGATTTTGTAGATACAATGGGGCAATGGCAAGTGCAATTATACAATGAAATGTTTCCACTCATCTGTATCCTCTTCTTTGCAGAACTGTTGTGGATGTGTAATCAGGTTTCGTAATCCTCGGAGAATAATTTAGTGAAGCACTTGGTGCAGTAGTGGATGCACTTGCTAATGAACATCTTTACCAGATTGTAGAGCTGTAGATGCAGCTCACACAATTAGTCAACTAACAGTGCAACTGGGACTTTCCCAACTACACTCAACCACTTCAACGTGAGGCAAGCACGAGAAGCATACACTGGCAGTTAAAAATAATAATAATTAACCTCTCTATTGCACGTACACACACACACGCTGCTGAGAGTTACTATCAAAATTAGAATGGCTGACTGGCACATCTGCAGAAATAACAAATACTCACTCACTTTTTTCTGAGAGAGACAACCCTGGCTTGACCCAGCTAGAAATTAAACCTGTTCAAAGGTGAGCAATCCACTGGTGACATTTATGTGATTGAAATGTTTTAATGAAAAACCTAAGCAAGTAGTTTTGTACATAGGTGAAATTTAGAGGGAGCCGCCACATCCAATGAACCTAACACAGAGATCACCTGTCATGGCTAACAGTTTAATTTAATCTCAATATAAAACAAAAAACAATGCAAGTCTCTCCCGCAAAAGGAAAATATTGCTGAAACTCAGTTCCATGGAAAAATGTTAACCAATAGTTAATAAATAAATATTGATCAATCAGAACTGAAACTCCAACACTGACCTGTCCTTTTAATTCAGATGCATTTCCAACATTTTGACTTACTTTAAATAGATAATTTTATCCAATGTTATGGACAGGTAACACAAATTAGCCGTAGATTACAAACCAAGTCTGCAGACGGTGGAGAACCACTACAGAATAGCCATTGATCAGCACCAATGATGACAGCAGGTGCTAGTTGGTTCAGTTTTGAAAGGAATTTCCCCGAACTGTATTCCTGTAACCTTGGTAACCACGTACAGATCACTCTATACTGACAAATGCCAACCGTCAAACTATTATTAAAATAAATCATACTGCCTTAAATATAGTCCATTCTATATTGATCTGCAGTCTTCTTAAACAGGTCTTTGTGAGTCTGCAGCAAAGAGAAACTTGATTGATGAAAAATACCTATCAAAATTGAATTTTATCTCTCCAGTTTCATGTGTGCTGTATCCATGTTTTTGGTGAGCTGTCAAAATTAATTGC
The DNA here is from genome assembly GCF_028641065.1 of Leucoraja erinaceus. NCBI lineage: Eukaryota > Metazoa > Chordata > Chondrichthyes > Rajiformes > Rajidae > Leucoraja > Leucoraja erinaceus. The sequence goes on from NC_073385.1 coordinate 49,432,705, forward strand.
CTCTCAAATAATGTTCATCATTGAGTCATCCTAATTTCTTATTTATTCTCCAATGTGTCATATTATATAATACTTCAGACCACTGGGGCCTTTCTTATTATTTTGTATTTCAGGAAGAAAATGTTGGCATTGGAGGACATATAGCACAAAAACAACAAAATGGTACTAATAATTAAACCACAAGGAAAAATTGCATGAAATGGCTTGTATTGCGCAGAGGATGGGGTGATTGCGAATGATCAAGGGTAGGTTGTGAGATACATTTGTTCTAGAGGGGTATCCAGCTTAACATCACAGCCAGACTATCTGGGGAGACTTCAGAAAGCATCTCTTCACAGTGAAAATAGGCTGGAACACTCTCCTCAAGGCAAAGCAAAGCAAAATGTTTCAGCACAGGCAAGTTAGTCAAGTGCATTCAGGGTTGCGGAATTACAATGAGCCAAAGATACAGATCAGTCATGATCCAAATGAATAGCAGAAAAGGGTTGATGGATGCTCCCCTCCCATGTGCGAAAGAACATGTTCAGTATGGATGATACAATTTCTCCTTGGCATCAGCTCCACCTACATCAACCGACTCCAACTGGTCCAGAACGCAGCCGCCCGACTCATCACCCACACCAAATCCTGGCATCACATCACTCCAGTCCTCAAACAACTTCACTGGCTTCCCATCTCCCACCGGATCACCTACAAAATCCTGATCCTCACCTACAAAGCCCTCCACCATCTGGCCCCCCCATATCTCACTGACCTCCTCTCCCCCTACCAACCCTCACGGTCCCTCAGATCCACATCAGCTGGTCTCCTCTCCATCCACAAGTCCAACCTCCACAGTTTTGGGGACAGAGCCTTCTCCAGGGCAGCTCCCAGGCTCTGGAACTCCCTCCCCCAACTGATCCGCAATTCCGTGTCCCTCACCATCTTCCCGCCTCAAGACCCATCTCTTCACCTCTGCCTATCCTTAGCCCCACGTGCCGTCCCTTTTCATCTGTGCATTAATTGCCTCATACTGTGTTTTGTATTGAATTCTGTATTTACTTTGTGTACTAGTCATGTCTCTACTATTTATTTCATTCCCCTTACATGTTTTTCTTCTACCTGCTAAATTTTTGTAAGGTGTCCTTGAGACTCTTGAAAGGCGCCCATAAATAATATTTATTATTATTATTAGAATGGTGAGGCTCTTTGGAACTCCAGAATTGTTCTGAAGCAAAAGGGCATCAGCTTGTATGGCTAAGTAAGCAAGTAGCCAGGTGATTCTGTTTGGCAGTCAAGAACTGAGAAGGAGTTGGACAACAATGAAGGATTGTAACTAACGTCAAGAAAATCACTCAAATCCAGCAAAAGCTCCTCTCATCCTGCAGACAGTTGATGGTCAAGGATACATATGGATCATGCAGATCTATTTATGTGTAAAGTAATCTTGGGCGTTGTGTAAGTGCATTCAATGCACTTACACAACCGTATAGCAGTTCTGATAAACACATCCAAATCTCAAGCTGAGAAAGATCATTGCAACACATGTTTCAAGTGTTACGTGTGGCAGAATAATTTAAGTTGATTCAAGAGAACCAGATGGAACCATAGGATGTGCGTTCAGTTCTACATCACTGGGCTTCAAGTGGTTTGATGAAAGGAGAAACAGCAGTTCAGACTATGAAAAATGGTCTGAGAGGGATGTAAAAGGACTTTTTATCACTGCCAGAATACAGAACACAGAACAAAAGGACAGCATCTGCTGAATTAGCAATACAGAGACATGTCAGAACACATTTGGATCCAAAGCTTAATGCTATGATGTGCTCCATACATAAAACATAGAACAGTGAAGCTCAGGGACAAGCCCTTCAGCCCACGACGTTCATACTGAACATGATGGCAAGACCAGCCTTTATCTGTCTGCACATAATCCAGATCCAACCATTCCCTGCATAGCCTAAATTCTCTTAAATGCCACCACCAATCTAAATCTGCCTCCACCACCAAGCCAGGCAGTATGTTCCAGGTACTCACCGCCCTCGGAATAATACAACTTGTACCGCTATCTCCTTTAAACTTTTTCCCTCTCGCCTTAAAGGTACGGCCTCTAGTATTTGAGTTTTTCTTCCTCGGAACAGACTGTCTGCTTTACTTACGCCTCTCATAATTATATATACTTCTATCGGGTCTCCCTGCAACTTCGGGCATCCAGATAAAACAATCCATTTCAAGTTGTGACTCTTCTGCAGTCTGATCTATTATTCGGAATGAGAGAGATAATCCATGAGAAAAGGAGTTGGGATGAAATTTGAGAAAGAAGATTCAAAGCCTAGTGTTACCTTGGTGAGATAGAGAATGCACTAGGATCAGTGGGCAGAATGACTGTCCTTAACAGCTAACGTGATCCATTGGTTCCTCCTGCGCTGGGTGGGAAGAGAGAAGGGAAAAGGACTTTAAGGATTCCATTTGTGCTAGAAAAATATAGAGGTAAAAAAGGGAATTTTTGGGGGGTAACTTCAGGAGAGAACAAGGATTCCAGCTGCTGGCATGGAGTGGCCATGCTTGTGATAGGCTGCTGAGATAGTCGTGTACTCAATTTGCTAATTTCCCCCGTGGACATCAGGCGGGAATTTTGACAATGGAAATAAACCTACTGCATGCATGTCAATGACAATTGAACTCAGAGGGGAGATGGAATTAAGACCACAGCCAGTCATGATCTAATCACATAGTGAAACAGCATCAAATGGTTTAATATTTGTAAATTCTAAACTGAGAAGCTGGTTGAACAAATTAGGAGCTTTAAAGTATCATGGAGAGTGGAGAGCGAGATATTAAGCACAAGCAGCTGAAAAGGAGCTTTCATTGTTCTTCTGTAAGGGCTGGTAGAAGGGAAAGAGTTGGTGTTCACGAAGGATAGGCTGATGCATGTGGTAAGCAAAGTAAGGAAGTGGTTGGAGGCAAAGTGATCAATTAATAATAGCAGGCAGAGCTTGAATGATTTACAAAGAACAGTTGGATGAAAATGTTTCTAAGGGATGAATAGTTTAGTTTAGTTTAGAGATACAGCATGGAAACAGGCCCTTCTGCCCACAAAGTCCGTGCCGACCAACGATCACTTGTACACTCATTCCATCCTTCACACTAAGGACAATTTAGATAAGCCAATTAGCTTACAAACCTGCACATCTTTGGGATGAGGGAGGAAACCGGATCGCCCGGAGAAAACCCATGCGGGGGAATGCACGTATAGACGGCAGACGGCACCCGCAGTCAGGATGAAATCCTAGGTCTATGGCGCCGTAAGGCAGCAACTAATAATGGAAATGGAGATTATAGGGAGGGAATATGGAGTCATAATGCCGAGGAAAGATTTCTTGTAATAGGAATGTAAAAAATGCCATATAAAAGCTGCAATGGTACAAACATTGGATGTGGTATTTGCTCGTGGAACATTAATATAGGGCAAGATGTGACTGTTGATCCAAGCCATCTAAAGAGCCTTGAGTGGGGTTGATGCAAAGAAGTGAAATATTGATCAGAGATAAAAAGCAATCAGTAAAGTTTCAGTTAAACCCTGACAAGTCAGAATGATCATACACACTTTGATATACAAAAAGAAATAGGTGTGTGAAAACTACAACGAAAAGTTGTAAGGCAACCACGAACAAATCACAAAGGCTAAAATTACAACCAAACTAAGGGAAGGGGAATGAAAACGTTGAAAACAATGACATAACTTCCAACCCCATCCTCCCTTAAATCTAGATTATGTGGGTGATGCTGCTTTATTTATCTGACCCGACCCCAATACACTTGCTTTTTTGGTGTAAAAATTCAACTCTTTACATTGACAAGAAATAATGCTGAAGTCATTCATCATATAAAACACCCTAAAGCAAATGAGGACAACACTATGTATGGATTAGAAGGTAAAAAAAAATTCAAATCCATCAGTTACAACAATAGACTTCTTTTAAACACATTATTATACCTCCATAATATGGCTAGTTGTAATAAAATAACCAACAAACTAAATTATTCCTTGCCTTCTCTCATCTAATCCACATGACAGGAATTCAATGTAAATTACCTTAGATAAAATAAGCTATCGATTCTCATTTGCAAAATGTCTTTCTGCTGTAAGCCAACATTTTAATTCTATGGACCAGCAATATTTAGTTACTGCTGCCAATAAGTCAAAGGGAATGCTTTTACAATCAATCTTCCCTTTGGTTTTTTTTGTTTTTATTTTGGAGTTTTTAATGATCTTGCCCGGGAGTAATTTGACTACAGTCGTCGATTTGGATCTGGGGAAAAAAACCTGATTATAATTTCATTCAAATTTCAGAATGATTGAAGAGCAAAGAACAATTCTGCCTGGGGAAGAAAGAGAAGTCATTTGACCTGCAATTACATGTAAAACAGAACTAAAATCATTGAGATTTGGTGAATTTTGGAGCCTCATTTAAAATGTTCGGTTAACTTTAGGGGACCAAGTTCACTTCTAAGAAAGTAGATTAAATCCAGGGTAGGATGAGAAGGTTTAGAGGGATAGAGGTCAACACACTGGCAGGTTGGACGAGTGTAGATGGGGCATCTCTGACGGCGTGGGCAAGTTGTGCCGAAGGGGCCTATATCCATGCTGCATGACTCTATGACAATTGATAAGTCTCTATTTCAATGGCATGTGTGCTGTGCTTAATACCTGGTGGGATAGTGCTGAGAACCAGAAAAGAGGCATCTGTGCAGTGGCTAACAGCCAGACTAGGGGGGACCCGACCAACATTCAGGTAGATAGATGGGAGGTAGACTGCAAAAAAGTGGAAGAGATGGAGTAACGGCAGAGAGTTGGTTAGGTAGTAGAATTGTCTATGGAGCTTGAGGAAATGGATAGTTAAGCATGACAATCTGACTCACAAAGATTCCCTTTCTATGTACAAAAAATGTCCGTTTACATTTCAATAATATGGTTAATGGAATAACTGATAGTACAAAAAAACTGTGTTCACTAAATGCTTTGGTTAAAGTGTAAACATTATTCAATAATTCCTTGTACAAATCCAATTAATCCGACAGTTCCAAACATGTCCAATCAATCAGAAGTTTGAATATCAGTTTGTTTTTTAAAAAGCCAATTTTTTCATCTCAACAAGTATTCACAAGGTTGTCTTCAATTCTTCCCATTCTCATTTTTGCTAAAATTCTCTTTGCATGATCTGTATTAAATAAGTTCTGGAAGTCTGTACAGATAACAAAAGTCTTTCTCCTATTCTTCACGACAACTACCTCACAATATTAAACTAGATTAGTAGAACCTGGTTGCCCCTTTCCAGATTTCCCTCTGACATAGGATGAGACTAATGGTCCATGTTAGCTCTCAAGGCAATCCCATCAGCCCTATCCCCATTTCTCTATAATGTATAGGCTCATAAATGCCCATTGATAGCCGTAATTCTCCAATTCTCCCACCATCCACACACATTAGGGACAATTTACAGTAGCCATTTCAACTACCAACCTGCAAGTCTTCAAAATGAGAGAGGAAACTTGAGGAAGGACACACGGAACATGCAAACTCCGCATAGACAGCGTTGGAGGTCAGAGTTGAACCTGGGTCCCTGGAATTGTCAGGCAACTGTAGTACCTCATATGTCAGGCTGTTATTCATTGACTACAGCTCGGCATTTAATACAATCATCCCCTCCAAGCTGGTTACCAAACTCTCAGAACTGGGTCTCTGCGCATCCCTCTGCAATTGGATCCTCGACTTCCTCATTCACAGACCACAGTCCATATTGGTGGAAATGTGTCAGTCTCGATAACAATCAGCACGGGAGCACCTCAAGGCTGCATGCTCAGCCCCCTGCTGTACTCACTCTACAATCATGACTGTGTAGCCGGTCATAGTGCGAACTCCATCATCAAGTTCGCTGACAACACCACAGTTGTGGGACGTATCACTGATGGTGATGAGTCAGAGTATTGAAGTGAGATCGACCGTTTGACCAAATGGTGCTAGCACAATAACCTGGTTCTCAACACCAGCAAAACCAAGGAATTGATTGTGGACTTTGGAAGGGGTAGGATGGGGACCCATAGTCCTGTTTATATCAATGGGTCAATGGTGGAGAGGGTCAAGAGCGTCAAATTCCTGGACGTGCATATCTCTGAAGATCTCTCCTGGTCTGAGAACACTGATGCAATTATAAAGAAAGCACATCAGCGCCTCTACTTCCTGAGAAGATTACGGAGAGTCGGTATGTCAAGGAGGACTCTCTCTAACTTCTACAGGTGCACAGTAGAGAGCATGCTGACCGGTTGCATCGTGGCTTGGTTCAGCAACTTGAGCGCCCAGGAGCGGAAAAGTCTGCAAAAAGTTGTAAACACTGCCCTGTCCATCATCGGCTCTGACCTCCCTACCATCGAGGGGATCTATCGCAGTCGCTGTCTCAAAAAGGCTGCCAGCATCATCAAGGATCCACACCATCCTGGCCACTCACTCATCTCCCCGCTGCCTTCAGGTAGAAGGTACAGGAGCCTGAAATCTGCAACATCCAGGTTCAGGAATAGGTCCTTCCCCACAGCCATCAGGCTATTAAACTCAACTCAATCAAAACTCTGAACATTAATAGCTCATTGGACTTTATCTGATTATTTATGTGTGTATATGGTCACACTGATCTGTTCTGTATTTATTTATGCTTACTATATTCTGTTGTGCTGAAGCAAAGCAAGAATTTCATTGTCCTATCAGGGACACATGACAATAAACTCTCCTTAATCTTGAACCTGTAGCACTGCCACTTCTTTGACTGCATGTGCAGACTCATCATCAGAATATTGTACTCATTCCAGTGAACATTACAGCCCTGATGGTTGGGACTTCAGCATAACCAATAATAAGCAGACAAACTAAATATAAAAATATCAAGACTTGCATTTATAAAGGAATAGTATACATAATACATAACTTTATTAAACGAGAAGTTATTTAATACTGGAGATTTAGGTTTTGGACTTTAGTGTTACACACTGGAACTCTGAACTAAAAAGATTGATCTTGTCTTTCTGGATAATTACAACCAAAAACTAGAGGATTAGATTTTATTACAAACAAGTCAATGCCATGGTAAACTCTAGCTTATTTCAGCTTCGGATGATAGCTAAAATAAATTACTCCAGTTTGATGACCTAGAAAAGATCATCCATCCATTTATCTCCTCCCGCCAAGATTACTGCAACTCCCTGTTACACTGGCATCAGCCAATCCTCCCTGTCCCGCCTGCAACTGGTCCAAAATGCCGCAGCGAGAATCCTGACGGGCACCCGAAAAAGGGACCCCATCACCCCGATCCTGGCCTCTCTCCACTGGCTCCCTGTGCGGTTCCGAATAAATTTCAAGACCCTCCTCTTTGTCTACAAAGCCCTCAATGGGCTTGCACCCACCTACATTAAAAGTCTTCTCACCCACTACACCACCTCCAGGTCCCTCAGATCGGCCGACTTGGGGTTGCTGAATGTCCCGCGGTCTAGGCATAAGCACAAGGGCGACCGCGTCTTTGCGGTTGCAGCTCCTAGACTGTGGAACAGCATCCCCCTCCCCATCAGAACAGCCCCCTCCATCGACTCTTTTAAGTCTAGACTAAAAACTTATCTGTACTCCCAAGCCTTTCCTGACGTCCTCTGAGCGAGGGCTATTTGTATATATGTATGTAGTTTGCTTGTGTATACTATTCTTATAACAAATGTAAAGCACTTTGGTCAACGAGAGTTAATTTTTAAATGTGCTATATAAATAAATGTGACTTGACTTGACTTATTTTATAATCTGGTGTTCTGGCAAAGTTACTTTCCTTTCACTTTATTGGGTGTGTCCAATTATCAACCAAATTCCATCCCAATGACAGCGATGTTTGTGGTTTGTAAATTCTCGATCAGCCACATCTGAAGAGTGCATGTAATTGATGACAACTGCTCAGTGATTCATTGGTACAGGTAGACCGCACAATAATATAATATAACATCTAATTAACTACAAAAAACGTGTAGATGCCAGATATCTGAAATGAAAATCAGGAAAAGCTGGAAATATCAGCAGGTTAGACAACATTTACCGAAAGAGAAACTGAGTTAATGTTTCTGGTTGAAGACTTTCCTCAGAACTGAAAAGTACGAAATATTGATGAAGGCTAACTCTCTTTTCCTATCCAAAGATGCTGCCCCACATGATGTGTGTTTAAAGCATAGATTTGAATGAGGGGCAAGTGATCAAGAGTTAAGAGTTTTTATTGTCTTATGTCCCGCAACAGAACAATGAAATTCTTACTTGCAGCAATAAATGAACACTCATTGTGCTAAGTCACAAATAATGCCCCCAATTCCCTATAGTTCAGACCTTATTTGGAGGTTGTAGTGCTTAATCATACAGCTTTATCTGAAAGAACTGCTTGTGCCACTGGATGGTGGGAAGAGGTCAAATGCAGGTATTACCATGCTTGCAATTGCACAAAGAGAGTGTTGAAGACAGGGAGACAGGGAGCAATGAGATGACTTGGAAAAGTGGACCAGGAAGTTGTGAGAGGATTAACCCCTTCAGAATGCTGAAAGGATGGGGAGTCATAGAGTCACAGAGTGAAACAGTGTGGAAACAGGCCTTTCGGCCCAACTTGCCCACACCGGCCAACATGTCCCAGCTACACTAGTCCCACCTGCCTGTGCTTGGACCATATTCCTCCACACTTGTCCTATCCATGTACCTGTCTGATGTTTCTTAAATGTTGGGATAGTCCCAGCCTCAACTACCTCCTCTGACAGCTTGTTCCATACACCCACCACCCTATGTGTGAAAAGGTTACCCCTCAGATTCCCTTTAAATGTTTTCCCCTTCACCTTGAACCTTTGTCCTCTGGTCCTCGATTCCCCTACTCTGGGTAAGAGATTCTGTGTATCTACCCGATGTAGTCCTCTAATTATTTTATACACCTGCATAAGATTAGCCATCATCTTCCTGCGCTCCAAGGAATGGAGACCCAGCCCACTCAACCACTCCCTATGTCTCTGAACCCTTTCAAGCTTGACAATATTTTTTCTAGAACACGGTGCCCAGAACTGTACACGTTATTCTAAATGCGGTCTCACCAACGTCTTATACAACTGCAACATGACCACCCAGCTTCTGTACTCAAGTGGGCGGAGTGACCCATGTCGCAGCGGCCTCTGCAGTCCGTCTGTCTTTTTTTATTTTCTTTGTCCTGTTGAGTGTAGTTTATAGTGTTTTTTTAACTGGGTATGTGCGGGGGGCGGGGGGTGGGAGAGACTTTAAAATCTTTTCCCTGTCGGGTCTCCATTGTCGTTGGGGCCTAGCACCGTGGAGCGGCCTCCAACCAGAATGACCTGGGGGCTCCAGCCGCGGAGCCTGCGGACTTACCATCGTGGAGCTGGCCGAGTTTGGAGCGGGAGGAGCTGTGGTGGCGCGCTGCTGCGGCCAGACCCCAGAGCTTCAGAGGCTCCAGCCGCAGGCCCGGTGGACGGTGACATCGGGAGCTCGCGGGTCCCTGGTGGGAGACCGCTTTTTGGAGCTTCCGCAACAGCAACTTGTCCCGCCCGAGTTGCGGGGATGAAAATGACCTGGGGCCTTACATCGCCCGGCGCGGCTTGAATGGACGCGGGACTTGCTAGCGCCTGCCGGGGCTCCAACATCAAGACCCGGAGCGCGGCCTTAATGGCCGCAGGACTTATTTACCATCGCCCGCCGGAGGCCTTGACTCTGACATCGGGAAGAGAATGGGGAGTGCAGGGGAAAGATAAGACTTTACATCCCTTAAAAAATGACTGCAATCACAATAACTTGCACTTGCTAATAGCTTCATATTTTTTTACTGATCAATCCTTCAAGATCCCTTGTCATCCAAGGTTAATCTCACCATTTTAGTCTTTCACACTCACTGAACATGCTGGCCCTGAAATCTTCCTAAATCGATTGTTAGCTGCTGTTTTACCAGCAAGCATCTGCTCTCAATCCGTTTCTCCCCGATGCTACCAAAATCAGCCTTCCCCAAACCAAGACATTAACATAATGACCAACTTATCCTCTTCCATAACCAGCTGGACACTTGCAGAATTATGGTCTCTATTCCAAAAAATATTTTCTCACCGACATTTCCACCAGTTGCCAATGTCAGTTCCTAAATAAGATTGGGCACTACTCCATCTCCAGTAGGACCTTCTGCATACTCTCTCCTAAAACATACTTGGATGCACATAGCAAATTCCACCCCATCTAAGCTCCTTGCACTAAAACAATCTCAGTTAAAATCCTCCATTACTATTATCCTATGGATGTGGTAGGCCAAATGATCTGCTTCCATGCTGATGGCTTGATGAAGGAACTGCAGACGCTAGTTTATACCAAAACTACGTCACAAAATGCTGGAGTAACTCAGCAGGTCAGGCAACATCTATGGATAAAAAGGAATAGGTGGAGTTTGGGGTTGGAACCCTTCTTCAGACTGCTGTTATGTTCTCTCTATTCAATAGTGCAGCTCCTACTTCCCTTTTGCAATCCCCTCAATTCCATCTGAAATTTCCAAACCCTGGAACATTAAACTGCCAGTCCAGCCCTTCCCTCAACCAGGTTTCTGTGATTGCAGTCACATAAAAATTGCAAGTCAGATCTATGCTCTGAGCTCTGATTTACCTGTGAGACTTGTTGCTTTAACATAGGCCTGTCAGCCCTCCCACACTCACTAATCTGCTTCTGTCTGTTCTGCCCAATGAATTTGCTTGATTTATCCTCTGCATCATTCTCCTTATATGCTTCTACTCTGCATTGAGTCTGTCCAAAGCAAGCGTTGTCTGCGGAGGGCGCTCAGCATTGCCAAGGACTGCTCTCACCCCAACCATGGACTGTTTACCCTCCTATCATCCGGGAGGCGCTACAGGTCTCTCTGTTGCCGAACCAGCAGGTCGAGGAACAGCTTCTTCCCGGCGGCTGTCACTCTACTCAACAACGTACCTCGGTGACTGCCAGTCACCCCCCCCCGGACATTTATTATTATTTATTCAAATCATTTGCTATGTCGCTCTTCCAGGGAGATACTAAATGCATTTCGTTGTCTCTGTACTGTACACTGACAATGACAATTAAAATTGAATCTGAATCTGAATCTGCTTTCCACCTCCCTGCAAATTTAGTTTAAACCCTCCAAAATGGCATGACCAAACCTCTCTGCAGGAATATTGGAACACCTTCCTGTTTAGATGCAAGTAACTCAACTTCCTGAGCAGGTCTGACAAACGCCCTATAATCCCAAACATCAAAGTCCCAAAAGACTTCCATCCTGCACCAGCTCTTAGCCGCACATTCATCTGTCCTAGTCTCCTATTTCTACTCTCGCTGACATGTGGCACAGCAAACAGACCTGGTGGCTATCCATTGCCAATTTTTCTGTATTGGTCCTACTGTCAAACTCCCTGAACTCACTTTACAAGACCCAATCTCTTTCCTCCTTTGTAATTAGTACCAATGTGCGCTACAACTTCTGGCTGTTCTCTCTCCTGCTCTCAGAATGGTCTGCACCTGAACGAGATATACACGATATTGGCACAAGGGAGGTAATGCACCATTCTGGATCCATGCTCTCAACCACAGACATGCCTGTCTGTGCCCCCTCATTATAAAATTCTCCACTGCCAATACTCACATCCTCTGCTGTGCGTCACAGCCAATCATGATCGAACCCACGTCTATAGCGCTGTAAGGTGGCAATCATCTTATGGTGAACACACAGCTTAACACATCTTTAAGGCCCATGAGCATCTTGAAAGTAAGCATGCAGGTACAGCAGGCAGTGAAGAAAGCTAATGGCATGATGGCCTTCATAACAAGAGGAGTTGAGTATAAGAGCAAAGAGGTCCTTCTGCAGTTGTACAGGGCCCTGGTGAGTGGTGAGACCACATCTGGCGTATTGTATGCAGCTTTTGTCTCCAAATTTTAGGAAGGCCATTTTTGCTATTGAGGGAGTGCAGTGTAGGTTCACGAGGTTAATTCCCGGGATGGCGGGACTGTCATATGTTGAAATAATGGAGCAACTGGGCGTGAATGCACTGGAATTTAGGATGAGAGGGAATCTAATCTTATTATAATCATATCATATAAGATTATAAAGAGTTTGGACAAGCTAGAAGCAGGAAACATTTTCCCGATGTTGGGGGAGTCCAGAACCAGTGGCCACAGTTTAAGAATATGGGGTAGGCCATTTAGAATGGAGACAAGGAAACACTTTTTCACCCAGAGTTGTGAATCTGTGGAATTCTCTGCCTCAGAAGTCAGTGGAGGCTGATTCTGGATTCTTTCAAGAGAGAGTTAGATAGAGTTCTCAAGGGATATGGTGAGAAGGCAGGAACAGAGTACTGATTGTGGATGATCAGCCTTGATCGCAGTGAATGGCGGTGCTGGCTCGAAGGGCCGAATAGCCTACTCCTGCACCTATTGTCTACACAACATTCACTGTCATGAATAAAGTTTGGTGGCCATGAAGGACTTGGCTCAGTTTTTCACAATGAAGCCAGGGTCAGAAAGTTAAAAGTTAATAACCTATTCTCAGGATTAGTTCAGAGATCCATATTGAAACTCCTTTGCAGCATTGAGGGAGTGCTGCACCGTCAGAAGTCTAGCTATTTGGATGACGCCAAGCCCTACACAGATGAAAGTAAAATATCACAGGGCAATCTTCTGCTCATTGTCCCAGCCAATATTTTTTTCCCCCCAATCTACATCACTAAACAGATTGATTGCAATAACACTCATGCTCGTAGGGCTTTATTTTGAATAAATCACTTGCTGCAATTATAGCAAAACGGCACTTCAAATTTGTTGGAAGTCCCAACACTGTAAAAGGTTTCATATCCATACACTTTATTTTAAATTTCTATTTACTTTGCTTTAATTCATTAGCTTTCTTATCAAGGAGGCTTAAAATGATTATGTGGATTTATTTATAACTGGATGGTGAGGGCTTATCCCTGTCTATTAAATACGAACAGAATCTGCACACTGCTTGCCCAAACATGACTGACTCATCATGTACATTGATATCTACACACTGTACTTGCGAGATTTACAATTAAATGCAATCCACAATTCCAGACCCCTTGACTGAAGCTCAATGAATTCTACCCATATTTTACTGGGTGCAATTTAAAGAGTGTTTTAGTCCACATTGCAAAAGAAGACGACATCAATCATCGCATGTCTGCTCATACAGAGCAGCTTTGTTTATTGAGTCCACAAATTGCAGATGTTGAAAACATTGCACTTGGTGTAATATTAATCTGGGATGAAAGCACACCAGTGTAACTATTATTTGACACATAATGCATGTTGTACCTGGCTGGTGGTGTTAAGCCCCTGTCCCACTTAGGAAACCTGAACGGAAACCTCCGGTGAATTTGTGCCGCACGCAAGGTTTCCGTGAGGTTCCTGGAGGTTTTCGTCACTCTCCCTAATGGTCGAAAGTGGTTTCCGCGTAGTCGAGGCTTTTTCTATGTTCCTGCGATTATTTCAACAAGTTCAAAACCGGCCTCGACTAAAAATAGGTTGCCATTTGGTCGAAGCCAGTGGAGTGGGGTCGCTATTTACTTACAGGCAGGCGAACGCCATCTCCTTCGCTGACCAGCCATTTTGATCGGCTCATTGGAGTTTTGAGCAAATATCCTATAGGATCTTTGGTTTTCAGGACCGAGAAGATCAGCCGGAAGGTAAAATGCCCGCTAACTTTGTTAAACTTCTTAAAACTGTCTCCACCCCTTCTCTCTCCCCTTCTCTGTCCTTCTCTCCCCTTCTCTCTAAAGGACTTACCGTGCTCTGTGGCAGCCGTTTACCTTCCTATTCATCAAACAGACAGCGCTCCTTCACTGTCCCTGGCCCCCACCTTCGCGATGTGTGTGTGTGTGTGTGTGTGTGTGTGTGTGTGTGTGTGCGTGTGTGTGTGTGTGTGTGTGTGTGTGTGTGTGTGTGTGTGTGTGTGTGTGGGCGGTCGGTAGCAAAGATCCTGTAGGATCTATGGTCAGTAGATGCAGCTCACGCTACGGTCGAGGCTTTCCAGGCGAGTGACCAAAACCTCTGGCGCCTCATGGAAACCAGAGGTTTCCATTCAGGTTTCCTAAGTGGGACAGGGGCTTTAGACACTGATGATGCATGTCTGAGACCGAGCTGCTTGAGGAGGTGGTTGAGGCAGGGACTACAGTATAACAACATTTAAAAGACATTTGGACAGATTCCACAGACAGAAAATGTGCGAGGGGTTTGGGGGCAAACACAAGCAGGTGGGACGAGTGTAGATGGGGCATCTTGGTCGACATGGGCAATTGGGCCGAAGGACCTGTTTCCATGCTGCATGACCCTACAATGAGAGCAGCACGGTGGTGCAGCAGTAGACTTGCTGCCTTCGATCCTGACTGCAGGTGCTGTCTGTACTGAGTTTGGACAAATTCCATGTAGAGGAAAGGTTTAGAGGGATTTGGGGCAAACACGACCAGGTGGGATGAGTGTAGATGGGACATCTCGGTCGGCAAGTTTAACTCACAACACTCAAACTGAAGGTTGAGTAGAATTCAGAAGTATCAGCTCTCACATTATTGGAGACAGTACCAAGATGCTTGAAGAGTATCTAAGTGTTTAGTTTAGAGACACTGTGTGGGAACGGGCCATTCCGCCCACCGAGTCCACGCCGACCAGTGATCCCCGCACATTAACACTATTCTACACACACTGGGCACAATTTACTATTTAACCAAGCCAATTAATCTACAAACCTGTAGGAGTGTAGGAGGAAACCCGGAGCTCACAGACAAAAAAAAACACATGCAGGACACGGGGAGAACGTACAAACTCCATACAGACAGCACCCATAGTCAGGATCGAACCCAAGGCTCTGGTGCTGTAAGGCAGCAACTCTACCACAGTGACACTGTGCCACCCAAAGTGGTATTTTTACATGCAACCAATTATCAAGCTCACCAAGTTATATTTAGAGATATAAATATTGGGCACCTTAATTGACTGCATAACATCCCAAATTATTTTAGTCATAGTCATATAGCACAGAAACAGGCCCATTGACCCAATTCATCCATACCCACCAAGATATTCTACCTAAGGAAGTCCCATTTACCCATGTTTTGCCCTTATCCTTCTAAACCTTTCCTATCCGGGTACCTGCTTAAATGCCTTTTAAATGTTGCTATATTACTTGCCACAACTACCTCTGGCAGCTCGTTCCATATGCCCACCACCCTGTGAGTGAAATAGTTGCCTCTTAGGTTCCAATTAAATCTTTCCCAGTAAACCTATGCCCTCTAGTTCATGTTCCCCTATCTTGGGAAAAAGACACTGTGCATTCACCTCATGATTTTATAAGTCTCGAAAAAGATCAACTCTCAGCCTCCTCCATGCAATAAAGTCTAACCCTGTATGGCAGCTAATAAATTATTTTTAAAGGCAATGATCATTGTAACCTATAAAAAGCAGCAGCTAGTTTGCATGAATAACATCCTAAAAATAGAAAATAATTAAATGAGCAGGTGTGACTGGGTTTAACACCTTTTTCTAGAGGCAAGACACTAATAGGCAGTTTCTACTAGGCCTGATAACTTAAAACCAGAAATAAATCTGGCAGCAACACAACTGGTGAAGAAGCAAGTTGATGGTTAATCTCAGTCACCAGTGTCTTGCCATGTTTGCTTTTAAAAAAAAGTTATTTGGTTTTCGGAGAGAATTAATCATTAAGAATGATTTAAATATTTTCACAAAATCCTTTTGGTACTATGTTCCAGCAGCAGAATCTTTGATCCATTAAGTTAATTATACACATAAGAAAATTCTAAGCCCATGTGGATAGAGATTGTTTCACTGAATAGACATTGCTGTGACTGGGCGCTATCCATTAGATAGCATGTACATAAAGGGAATCACAACTTTGAAAATGGGGATCATAATGTGTTTCCAATTCTAACCTAATTAAATCAGCTTGGATCACAGCTACTTTTATTTCACTCGGAACAAAACACTCACCTAATTCTAAAGAGAGCCAAATAAGTGGTCTTATAAGTTCCCCAACAAGGAGAATGTTATTCCTCAAGGTAAGTCCTTTAGATACTATTGAATATGTCAAAACTAAGATTCAGGGCACGGAATGATTGAGTGGTGATTGATCTTTAGTGGGAAACCATAACAGCATGGCCGGACACTATCTGATTATAACATTGAGAAGAAACCCACTTTACACCTTGTGGTAGTGCCAAGTTGTTGTTGCTATAACCCATCCCACAGAACAACTCGTATAAAAGGAAGACCAAACTTGCATTTCTTAAATATTATGGCTGATGATCTGGAAAGTCCACTGTCTACACGAGGAGAATCCTTCAGACGTGTGTGATGCCAGTGTCTCATGACCAGTCACTTCCACGGGCAATGTCGTGGAAAGTGGAGTATGGCCATTGGTTCTGAAGGGAATCACCAGTGTCCAGCCTCTGGGCAGTTTGTATGACCTGGACCAAAGTGCACAAATCAACTACCAGTCATCTTTGACCCATTGCAATTTCCTTCCGTCACAACAAGTGTACAGCAGATGCCATCTCCCTGGCCCTCCACTCATTCCTAGAGCATTGAGATAACAATGGCACTTACAAAAGGCTCCAATTTACTGACAAAATGTAGAAACAAAGAACTGCAGATGTTGGTTTATACCAAAGATAGATGCAAAGTGCTGGAGCAACTCTGCTGGTCAGGCACTCTCTTTGGAGTAAAAGAATGGGTGATGTTTTTCGGGTCTGAACCCTTCTTCAAACTGAGACTGAAATGTTACCCATCCTTTTTTTCTCCAGAGATGCTGCCTGACCCACTGAGCTACTCCAGCATTTTGTGTCTATCCTGTTTGCTGACTGTAGCTCTGCTTTCAACACCACAATCCCAGGTTATTTGCTTCGGTAAAATTGTAAATTGTTTCTTGCGTGTAGGATTGCGATAGCGTACGGGGTGATTGTTGGTCAGCATGTACTCAGTTGGCCAAAGGGCCTGTTTCCACGCTGTATTTCTAAAGTCTAAAGTGTATTTCTAAACATACTTGCTTCAAACAAAACAACCTTACACATGAAACTGTTTTAGGATTCAACAGAGGTTTGTATAACTGAGACAGAATCGCTGGCTGGAAAGAACACAAAGTGAATGCAGTGGAGCTTCTCATGTCAGAGCTACTCGATCGACACTGACAGCTCCTTAAAGGTGACACAGACACTTTGAAACAAAATCTTTGATATATTGAAGATAGAAAACACATTCGATTTATTAACTTTGCTTTCAAAAACATCTATGTACCATATCTGTATTTATTTAAATGTGCTACATTATTAGTAATGCCAATCACTGTTGTAAGACCGGAAATACGCACCGAATGCTTTTCTTAAGGTTTGTTTTAAACACTGTGCTGCTGGATCAGCATGAGTTAAGAAAAGTGATGTCCTATCCAACTGTGATAGTACTGCTAATGTCAAAATGCTACAGATAAAATTCAGTACATTTTTCAGATCAACCTAACACGGGCAACATCAATTATTACCCAATTAAACGGCAATTAAAATAGTCTTTCTAATGTACAAGCACAGAGCAGGGAAAAAGGAAGCATTGTTAAGGAACCCTTAATTCTACAAAAGTTGTCCCAGGCGCCAGAGACACAAGAATATTATATTCACCAAGCCACAGTTATCTTCTAATCAATAATATATTATACAGGTAACTGGAGCATTAACATTTCCTTTATAATAATTTACTTTGACTCCATTCACTTCAACTATGACTTACTCAAGTAAACTGGTACATAGCCCTCAATTACATTCATCTCTGCCAACTAAGTGTGTGAGTGTGAAGTGGATTCTTGGATGTTTCTGGAGCTAGGCAAAGAAACCAACCTAATCCATGCATTCTTCCAGACTTCTTTAATGGCAGCTGTGGCCATCTAATCCACAATGGACATTGATCCAGTCCCAGTTGAATATGGCGGCTGGTTGGCTGGAAGGTTGTTTAGTGAGGCCCTGCAATATTTCCTGAGCCTGCTCTCATGGCTCTTCTTCCAGTGAAAACACTGTACGGCACGGAGACGCAGCGGTCAAGTTGCTGCCTTACAGCGCCAGAGACCCAGGTTCGATCCTGACTAGAGGTGCTGTCAGTACAGAGTTTGTATCTTCTTCCCATGACCAGGTGGGTCAGATATTAGGAAAAATTATAAATTGTTGCAAGTGTGTGTAGGATAGCGCTATTATATGGGAATCGTTGGTCAGTGCGGATTCGATGTGCTGAAGGGCCTGTTTCGGCACTGTATCTTTAAACTAAACTGAAAGAAGTATGGCTGGCCACAACTCAATGACCATCTATAAATTTGCCGATGACACAACTGTGGTTGGCTAAAACACCACCCCCACCCCCCTTTCCCTTCCCCCCCCATCGGCCGATATCCCTTCCTCTCACTTGACATTTCATGTCTCTTCTTTCCTTCACTCACAGCCTTTAGTCTTTGTGGACCCTTCTGACAATCAACCCCCCTCACCTGTATACATCTATCACTTGCCATGCTTTATTCCACCCCCATCTCTCTTCCAGCTTTGTCCCCCACTACAGACAGTCTGAAGAAGGGTCCCAAAATGAAACGCCCCCTATCCATGTTCTTCAGATACTGTAGGTAGGTTGACCTGCCGAGTTACTCCAGCACTTTGTATCTTTGATTCAAGGGGCTGATTGCTGATTTCGGAAAGAGGAAGTCGGGAAGCCACACACCAAACCACAAATCTGTGGGTGGATGGTGGAGAGAGTTAGCAATTTAAATTACTGGGCATTAACGTCTCAGATTATCTGTTCCGAGTCCAGCACATTGATACAATCATGGAGAAGGTCCACCAGCATCTCTCCTTTCTTGGAAGTTTAGAGAGATTCAGTATGTCAGCCAGTAGTCTTACACACATGCACTGTAGAAAGTGGCCCCATAGCTGAAGCGTCCACATCGCGGGGCTGGAAACAGGAAGTATCCTGAGCGAACTCTGCTACTACCATCATCTACTGCGACAAGTGATGGCTTCCAGTGATTGTCGCCAGAAGCTTGCCACCTTTTCAGGATGGACGTAGACAGCGAGGCCAACATTTGTAACAAGATGGACACGAAATGAAGAAGACACGTAGTCGCTGCCTCAAAAAGGCAGTCAAAATCATCAAAGACCCACACCATTCTGGCCACACACTCATTTCACCATTGCCATCAGAAATAAGGTACCTGAAAACTAACATCCAGGTTCAGGAACAGCTTCTTCCCTACAGCCATCAGGCTATTAAACACAACACATGAATAAGCTCTGAACTGCAAAAAACTATTATTATTGCACTATATTTGTTATTTATTGAACTTTTTTTTCCTCTTCCCCCATTATGTACTATGTTTACATATTCACATATTCTGTTGTGCTGCAGCAAGTAAGAATCTCATTGTCCCATCAGGGACATATGACAATAAAACACACTTGACTCTCGAGACTGTAGAAAGTATCTTGACTGGTTGCATCATGCCCTAGTATGGCAATTCCAATGAACAAGAATGCAAGAGGCAGCAGAGAGAGATGGGTTCAGCTCAGGCATGCCTTCCCCTCCATCGGAAGCATCTACATAAGACACTGTCTCAAGAAGGCAGCATCTGTCATCAATGATCTCCATCATCCAGGACATGCATTCCTGTCGCTGCTACCATTGGGCAGAAAGTACAAGAGCCTGAAATCCCACAAGCCTTGATTCAGGAACAACTCTTCCTCCAACTATTAAGTTCAAACTAGCATGCCATAGAAAGCATAATGCCAGAATCCATCACAGTTTGGTTTGGGAACAGCTGTGCCCAAGACCACAAGAAATTGCAGGGACTTGTACAGGTAGCCCAGTTCATTGACAGACCAGTCAAACTCCGGTGACATTCAGCATCAACGGCATCAATCCAATCTGAAACCGATTGTGCGGGATAAAAACTGCAACACTCTGCTTCTGAAGCAGTAATTTAAGACTCCGGTGACGGCTGGTGTCCAAATGGAAATTCAGAACTTTCTGATAGTCGCTTGCTAGCAAATCTATGGCTAGGCTCTGCCATGTGGAGTCTCCAGACAGGTTTCAAAGTCATAACAAATCCTCAGCGTTTATACTGAGGATAACCTTGGATAACCTGCACCAGATTGCATGGTGATGATAGACACAAAGTGCTGGAGTAACTCTGGGGGTCATGCAGCATTTCCAGAGAGAAAGGGTGGATGATGTCTCAGGTCGAGACCCTTCCCGACCCCAAACGTCACCCATCCTTTTTCTCCATAAATGCAGCCTGACCTGCTGATTTACTCCTGCACTTTATGTCTATCCTTGGTATAAACCAGCATCTGCAGCTCCTTTCTACCCACATTACAAGATGTATGGATCTCTCCTTTATGTTTGCATTCTTTTGGTTGTTTAACATGTGGTTTTTCAATTTTTAATTAAAACATTTTTAATAGTTTGTTTATTTATTTTTATTGTATATAGAACGGTTTTGCAGTTTGACAAAGCTAACAGTTGGAAAAACAAGGCTGTGGAGCACAGCCACCCATTAAAAGCATTTCAGTGGTTTTAAGATTGTAGAAGCTTTGTTGACTGGGTCATTTTTAGTATGATTTTCAGTGACCTTCGAGTACATTCTTCATTTTATATTCCAATGTTTTCCCCACAACTGATATCAGGCTTGAATTTTAATTCTCCATCATCAATTCCATATTGTTGGTTTCTATTCTGCTGTGCATTATTATGAGCCTTACGCATGATATTACTGACAACGCTACAATCTACCTGAAGTGCAATAGCGGATAACTAAACAAATACATTCTGGCAACCTTTCTCACAACCATGAAGGAAACAATTCCATGAAAAAAATGTACCTGAACTCTGATGAAACAGTATTCAGTGAAGTACAACTTGCCATCTTTGAATAAGTAGCTTGCAGGTTATCCCTGAGATCAGACACACAGAGGTTTATTTGAGGCACATTAAGATTCAATAGGTAGAGCAGCCAAGTGTCAAAGGAGGATTTAAGTTTTATGAAAAGCAATAAATCAAAGAATTTGCCTCAGTAAAACACTCTCTCGTTTTCTCTGCCGACTATAGCGATTCACAGGACTCTGAATTTCTGCACAACTGGCAGTGCTCCAATGGAGAAATCATCCCAACAGTGATATAGTTTACCAGAAAATTTAAATTACGGTCTTTACTGGGGCACAGTATTCAGAGTAATTACTTGCAAATTGCTGTTGTACAATCTAGGACAATGGTTTGTAATTAAGATGAATAATGTGTTACATACCTGAAACCATTTTCAACAGGGAACCTTTGGTACAATTAGCCAACAGATGTCTGGGAAGAAGAGATGTTCAACACCTACCTCTCTCTCTCTCTCTCTAAACCAACAACGCCATTGCAGTAACGTCACAAATTGTGAGTTTATAGGCTGAGAAAAATCATTTAACATGAAAGTGAGGTGTGTGTGAAAGAGCAGGGCCCCGTGACCAATATCAGAGCAGCCAATGTTGAAATGGTGTCCATGTTAGCATTTAAAAAACAAGTGATTTGTACAGGTGTCAGGGCTTATGGGGAGAAGGCAGGAGAATGGAGGTGAGAGGGAAAGATAGATCAGTCATGATTGAATGGCGGAGTAGACTTGATGGGTCGAATAGCCTAACTCTGCTCCAATAACTTATGAGAATCAGAAAATACTGTATTTGCAGGAAGTCTAAAATTAAAAAAAAAGAAAATGCTGGTGACTCAGCAAGCCAGGCAGTACCGAGAACCTTGTGTAGGAAGGAACTGCAGATGTTGGTTTAAACTGAAGAGACACAAAATGCTGGAGTACCTCAGCGGGCCAGGCAGCATTTCTGGAGAGAAGGCATAGGAGACATTTCAAATTGAGACCCTTCTTCTCAGGGGTAGCCCGCAAACCTCTGCGGGGTCTCGACCCTAAACGTCACCCATTCCTTCTCTCCAGAGATGCTGCCTGTCCCGCCCACTGAGTTACTCCAGCACTTTGTGTCTATCTTTAGCAGCCAGAACCTTGACTGGTTACTTTTCCATTTGTGATATCAAAGTTGCTAGGTTTTTCAAACATTTTATGGTTTTATTTCTTATCAGCATTTTTTTTATTGATAGTTCACTTTCTTTCAATAATATCCAGACATTCAATAACACAATATTACCACAGCTACAAAGTTAGAAATAAACTGGCATTTTTTTGCAGGGTGTAATTAGTAGATTTGAGGGCGAGTTAATGTAAACTTACCTCAACACACAGCCCAAAGAGCAAAACCCAGTTGGAGCATTTCATCCTTCAGTGATGGGTTGTTAAATTCCTAGTGAAGCAAAAATAAACATGAGGCTCTGTTTCATATGTACAATGCCAAATGTACTTACCATTAACATAAAAGTGGCTACGCCTGCTTGCAATTGTTCCTTTAAGAATGTGTTTACAACAGTCACTTGGAAGTGACTTACCTTTGAGGAATATGCAACTTATTTTGAAGTCTGGAGCTCAACAAACCTGGCCTATTACTGTACTCAAGAATATCCAGATAACTATGTGGAAGAATCAAAAACTGTATTTGGTTAGCATTTTCCAAATTCCTATTCCTCAGCAAAACAGAATTAACAGACTATATCATCCATGAAAACTCTGAGCTGAGATGTATAAATGCTTAAGTTGCCAGCAAACGTTTACTGACTAATTAGAAACACATTTTTGTTTAATTAGGTAGAAACTTATCAGCATTTGTCATTGGTGAACTTCTTGCTTATGGTTCAGTGAGAACTAACCCACCCATTTGGTCACAGGCTCCTAAATCAATTAGGAATAAAGCATGAAAAATCCTGGTCTCCATTAATGGGTCCAATAGACTTGATTGCATCAATAAGCCATGCTGTTGGTCAACCTTCTGATTACTGAAAGCAATATATAATACACGTCCCCTGAACTGTTGAATTATCTCTAGTTCATACCGTGGCAACTATGTATCTTTTAAATCCTGTTGCTTGCTCCTCTGCTATGTGAGAGGCAGATGTCAGAAACATCTCAAAGTATGGGACACAAGGATTCAATATCAGATCCTAGTGATGTACACTATGAATGTATTTATTTAATTGGGTTAACATATGAGGAGAGTCTAATGGCTCTGGGCTTGTACTCACTGGAATTCAGAAGGAAGTGAGGGGATCTCATTGAAACCTATCATATAATGAAAGGCCTAGATGGAGTGGATGTGGAAAGGATGTTTCCAGCATTGGGACAGTTTAGGACCAGAGGTGCACAACCTCAGAATAAACACATGTATCTTTAGAATGGCTACATTGAGGAATTTCTTTCTTCAGAGGGTGACGAATCTGTGGAATTCTTTGGCACAGGATGATGGGTAGCCAAATCATTGGTATTTTTAAAGCGGAGATTGATAGATTCTTGATTAATAAGGGTGAAGGCAGGAGTATGGGGTTGAGACGGGGAAAAAAGATCTGCCATGATCGAATGACAAGAGTAGATTCAATGAGCCGAATTCTGTTTGTATGTTTTACGGGGGTATCACCAATTGATGTTGTTTCGCAAAATGGATGCATCAGGGTACTTTGTCAGTTACAACCCATGCCTTGCACACTTCTTCCTCCACTGACATCCCTGGCAACGTCCATCTATATTTTGCCATAAGTCTATGTTGGAACCTGAGCTACCCGAGGCACAAGAAACTTTCCCAATGAAGAAAATGATGAAGCTAAATTTATTGGACAGTTATTAAGTTATACAAGTCTAGCCTGCATAGGTATGTAACTGTTAATTCAGCAAAGGTTTGATTAATGATGTTTGAGTTGGAGTCATGATCAATACCAAAATAGATTAGCAACTCGGCTAGATGCCTGATTCTTCAGTCAAAATGCTGCTGATTCTCTTTCATATAGTACACAGTCATAATGCTTGCACTTAAGGGCACCATTATACTATTAACTTACAGATTTTTAACCAAATCAACAGGTGTATGCCATGCAATTGCTTACATTTGTTTATAAGCTCACAAGGTTATTAATGATAGGAGCAGAATTAGGCCATTTGACCTATCAAGTCTACTCCGCCATTCAATCATGGCTGATTTATCTCTTCCCGTTAACCCCATACTCCTGCCTTCTCCCCATTACAATAGACAATAGGTGCAGGAGTAGGCCATTTGGCCCTTCGAGCCAGCACCGCCATTCAATGTGATCATGGCTGATCATCCCCAATCAGTATCCCATTCCTGCCTTCTCCCCATAGCCCCTGACTCCGCTATCTTACCTCTGACACCTGTACTAATCAAGAATCTCTATCTCTGCCTTAAAAAATATCCATTGATTTGACCTCCACAGCCTAATGTGAAAAAGAATTCCACAGATTTACCACTCTCTGACTAAAGAAATTCCTCCTCATCTCCTTCCTAAGGGAACGTCCTTTAATTCTGAGGCCATGATCTCTGGTCCTAGACTCTCCCACGAGTGGAAACATCCTCTCCACATCCACTCTATCCAAGCTTGGTTTTGACATTTTCATTTAATTTTCAATGGCCCTAATGTTAATATCCAAGTTCTGTTTTATTGTTCAGAACTGTGCCATCAGAAGAAATAATTTTGCTTTACCCTTACAAATCTTTTAAATGTCATATATACCTAAACTATAATCACCCCTTAAATTTCTATTTAATTAATTTATCAACTGGATTATGCTGGTAATCCAAACCAGTCCATCAACAAGATCTACGTTGAAACTTAACCATTTGTTCATAAATATTTAAAACAGACTTCAAAGTTGTCCCTTACTGTGCCAAAGTGATGACAGTAGATGACATTGACTTGCTTTATTTTCAAGAATTGGTCTCAGCGACTCTTACATGAACTGAATTTTGAACCAAAATTGCATTACACTCCCAACTTCCAGTTTGTTCCCAAAATGTACTTGATACAACAAGCCAAGGTCTCTGTGAGTGCAAAATAAAATAATTTTTCAGAGCTTCCTGTTCTATGTGCCTATCTAAAAGCCTCTTAAAAGTCACTATAGTACCTGCTTCTATATGCAATAAAATAATACATATTCCTGTTCTCCAGAGGTGCCGCTGAGTTACTCCAGCATTTTGTGTGTACCTTCGGTGTCCACCAGCACCTGCAGTTACTTCCTACGCAATACATATTCAGCCACTGATATATTGAGGCTTCAGAAGTGTTTGGTAGTAAGAGTATTTTTTAAATTAAATATACAGGAAATATATACAACAAAATTCTGGTAATTCGACAGGCTCAGAACATTGGTGGTGCTGGGCTGGCTGATTCTGCAGAATTTTGGATGTTATTCCTTTTTATAGCCTTGCACAATCTTAATTTACTTGATTGGACAGGGTAGATGCAGGAAAAATGTTCCTGATGTTAGGGGAATCCAGAACCAAGGGTCACAGTTTAAGAATAAGTGGTAGGCCAATTAGGATTGAGATGAGGAAAAACATTTTCACCCAGAGAGTTGTGAATCTGTGGAATTCTCCTCCCCACAAGGCAGTGGAGGCCAATTCACTGGATGTTTTCAAGAGAGAGATTTAGCTCTTAGAGCTAGTGGAATCAAGGGATATTGGGAAAAAGCCAGAACGGGGAACTGATTTTGGATGATCAGCCATGATCATATTGAATGGCGGTGTTGGGTCGAAGGGCCGAATGGCCTACCCCTGCACCTATTTCAATGTTTCTATATTCACATAGCAGTATAATACATTTTCAGTGAACCCTGTAACTCTCAAGGGATTAAGGGAAATAAGGCCCATGTCAAATAAAAAGAAGCGTTGGAAATGGGGTCCAGGCAGGTTTAAAGTTGGAAACAGGGCCCTGGCGAGTTCGAAGGAAGCAAGACAAACATAACCCGATAAAACAAATTTCTAAATCGTCACACAGCAGATTACTGGAGACTTTCTGCAATGCTCTTAGAAAATTAACCCCCATCATCACTTTTCACCTCGTCATGTTTTAGATAGCGTGTAAGTAAAGCTTTTCACTGTATCTCGGTACATGTGACAATAAACTAAACTAACTACATAAATCACACGATTTGCAAGCAGAAGCCAAATGTCAAGAGCTGCAAACCTCTAGTACCAAAGTAGTGTATTCTGAAGGGAAAAGAGGGATGATAACACAGCCAAGACTGTTTGCAAGGTAGAATTGTGCCCTGCGTGAAGAGAATTTTGATTAACTGTTAAAAGCTTTGTATTCATGCTGCAATATTTAATTTCCAATTTCTTGTTAAATTGCTAGCGCCTAATAAAAAATTCTTGCACTATAAATCATCCATTGAATTACAAAAGGCATGCAAAATTGAATCATTTCATTTTTTTAACCAGTTATTTTGCAACTGTGGAAGGACCCCGATGCCTTAATTCACCTTTCCCATCTATTTCTTGCTCAGAAAATTCCCAGCACCAATAATGATTATGTTTTCTTACCTCAAACACAGTCCATAGATCTTTTGACACAATTGTGATGTTAACTCCAGTACCACATACCACTGTGTTTTATCCTAATTGCAGTCTGTCTTTATTCTTCCCCTAGTTATCCATTAACTAATATGTTAATTGTTTTCATTTCTTTAACAGCCTTTCTAATCTTGCTATAGCTGATCAACTTCATAAAGGTAAACATCAACCAATAAAGTTTAACATCCAAGATTAAAGCGATCTGCAGCTCACAATGACAGATTCACGACCTCAGTTCTATTGCATGACAGACCTGGTCTTAAATCAATGAGGTCTGTTATAGAGCAGCAAAGCAGTCTCAGCATGTCATACATATAGATGGAACAGAGAAATACACCTGGAGTTCAAATTCATCAACAAGTGCAGAAATACAAATAAATTCTATTGTGTATCATGTTGAAAACAATAAATATATTACAGCAAGATTCCATTCAATTTTAACTCATGGTCACCTAACTTTCTGAAAGCATCAATTGCAATGTCAAACTAAATGATGGCAAATTAATTGTTTGGTCAAGAGAGCCAGGGAATGAGATTTTTCCTATCACTTTTGTGGGTTGGATCCTCAACCTTCAAAACCACAAGCAAGGATGCACACCAAGGCCGGGTTGCATTCAGCGGGATGACAACACAGAAGAGTGGTGACATTATGAGAACATAATCAGTGGCAAACTTTGCTGCAACTTGCACACTGCCAAGGTGTTGGCATAGACTCTTCTCCTCTTTGCTGTCACTAGATTAAAGCAAATCTAGCAAAGCAAATGTCCAACCCAGCAGCGTAAAGGGATCCCTATCATCACAAGGGCAGCTGTTCCTAAAGGTAATACATCAATAACATGCAACTATAATTAGAAATGGGCAATTCTTGTACTTTAGATCCCAAGAACAAGAATTAAAATTACAGAAGCTACAACCATTAATGGGAAGCAAGAAAAAATGCTGTGGTTGTAGATGGCTAGTGCATGTGCTTTACAGTGGTGAATCATAAGAATCTGCAACATTCAAATTCATATCTGGAGGAAGCAAGATTCAATGAGTCTGCATTTGAAAATTAAGTCCACTGTTGCTTGTTATTGGCTTTTACACATGACTGGTATCATTAGGCCTCTTCTCTTTTGCTCAATGAGATAAATTCTGTTGGTTGTACCTTTGCCAGAGACACTAAGTTCTGTCTCATTGTGGTTTCACTGAAGTGCGTCCTGGTACTGTATGTTGCTGACTGATAAAATACAATTGGACAGTGGTTGAGAGCTGCACACACAAGGACATACTCAAATTTGATTCTGGTTTGTTATGTATTGCTTGCTGTGCAGCCTCTTAATGTAATATTCAGTTTATTGAATCAAACACAAAAGGGTTGACTGTACAGCTGTTCTCTGACTTCAAATTGAGGGGCAGATTCACAGTCATTGTGACACAGATCGTTGAATGTGGCAAGAGATTATACAGCCAGATATAAAATAACAATTTGAAGAATGTTATACTTTATTCAGTCATCTGAGTGCATGACACTTGCAATGTTCAAACCCTGAAATGTTTATCACCTCTATTGAGAGTGCTGGGGCTCAAATGACAATCACTTATCCGAGTTCCAACGGTCATGTTTTGAATAATTCTGATCTTTTAATAAATCCTTGAAGCATTGGGCCAACTTGTCCACACTGACCAACATATCTCATCTACAATAATCCCACCTGCCTGCATTTGGCTCATATCCCTCTAAAATTATCCTATCCATGTGCCTGTTTAAATGTTTCTTAAAAGTTTTAGCAGTCCGGTGTACTTCCGGTGGCACTGGTGCCAGCAGCCTCCACCTACAGCCCGGTATCTTTTTGTTTTTTTGTTTATTTAGTTATGTAAAAGTGTGTTTTTTTGTGTTTTTTTGGTGTCTTTATGTGGGGGAAGAGGGCACGGTGCGGGGGATACCGTCCTTCAGCCGCTTCCTGGTGAGGACGCGACTATTATTCGAGTCGCGTCCTCCACCCCCCCACAGCGGCCTACCTACCTGGATTGGCGCGACCTTTCCTGCCGGGATCGACCGGAGCTCCAGCAGCGGCGGGACAGCGCTGGAACATCGCGGGGCTGGTGATGCCTTACCGGGGGTCGCCGTTTGGAGCCCGGAGTGCTGGACCTGCTGCACCAACATCACGGAGCTGTGGTTTGCAGAGCTCCCAACGCGGGCGGCGCTGACTAATCAACGCGGGGTCCTGTGACTCTGCCCGGCTCGACCTGCGGACTCAGGAGCTGCAGACTCCGGCAGCGGGAGGCGGCTGATCAGGAGGTCCGGGCCGCTGAGGAGGAGGTTGCTCACCGTCGGGGTTCGGCGTCGGCGTTCCACCAGCCCGGCGTGAGGGCCTGAACATCGGGCCACCCGGGGCGGCGACTGCGGGTGCTTGGAAGGCCCCGTCCACGGATGAACACGGAGGGGAGGCTGGCTGGACTATGGTGCCGTCCTCACCTGGGTGCCATTTATGTTATGTTGTGTCGTGGACTTCTGCATTTGTGCTTTTTAAAAAAAAATTAATTCAATTTCAATTTTATTTTTAATATGTTTTATTATTTATTTATTATTTATTTTTATAATTTCTTTGTGATTTTTTTTTTAATGATACTGCCTGTAAGGAAAATTCATTTCGTTGTCTCAAATTGAGACAATGACAATAAATTGAATACAATACAATACAATACAATACAGTCGCAAGAACGACAACTGAGTATTCTAACGATTTTTATTTCGCAAATCACTTCTCAGTTAACAGGTTCTCTCGACACGTCTGGCCACAATGGTGGTCAGCACTGAACTGCCGCGCGAAAGCAAAACCGCGCGAAAACAAGCAGCCCCTCTGGAGTCACGTGACCGCGGGAAAACGCCGGGTTCGATATTTGCGTGCGCCAGCAGGTGCTGCTACAAAGTTGCGTTATTACCTGCCTCAACTACCTCCTCTGGCAGCGCGTTCCATATACCCACCACCCTTTCTGTATAAAAAAAAGTCACCCCTCAGGTTCCTATTAATGTTTCTTCCTTCACCTTAAACCCATGTTCTCTGGTTCTCAATTCCCCTCGATTGGGCAAGAGACTCTGTGTGCTAACTGATCTATTCCTCTCACGATTTTATACACTTCTATAAGATCACCCCTCATCCTCCTGCGCTGCAAGGAATAGAGTCGTAGCCTGCTCAACCTCTCACAAGAGCTCAGGCCCTCGAGTTGTGGCAACATCAGGCAAATAATGACGTGATTCCAACAGGATGTCCTTTGCCGTGTCCCTTTCTAAATCAGTATCACCAACAACAAAGCACTGGGTTATCTCAAATCACTGGGTTGCACCTACTTCAGCAAAATATCTTGTTTGCATTTCCAATTGAAGGATAGAAGCAGATGTTAAACAAATGGTGTGCTAATAGGTCACGCCTATTTGAAATAAAAACAGAAAATGATGGAAAATCTCAAAGTCAGGCAATATCAGTGTGAAGTGATTGGGGCGGTACAGTGGCGCAGCGGTAGAGTTGCTGCCTTACAGCGCCAGAGACATGGGTTCTATCCTGACCACGGGAGCTGTTTGTACATTCTCCCTGCAACCATGTGAGGTTTCTCCCCACACTCCAAAGACGTACAGGTATGTAGGTTAATTGGCCGGTAAATTTGTAAATTGTCCCAAGTGTGTAGGAATGCGCGAGTGTACGGGGTGATCGCTGATTGGCGCAGACTCAGTGGGACGTAGGGCCTGTTTCTCTAAAGTCTAAAGTTCTCTAAAGTCTAAAGATTTCAGGTCTGAGATCTGGTGTCAGAACCAGGAAAGAGAGAAAACAAATTTTGACAGTGAATAAGACAAAGAAAGATGGATAGAATAAAAGGGGTAGATAGACACAATATACTGGAGTAAATCAGCGGGTCAGGCAGCAGCTCTGGAGAAAAAATAAAGGTGATGTTTCGGGTTGGGTCCCTTCTTCCTTGGGACCCAGAACACCTTGAACAGGTCAGAAGAAGGGTTCCGACCTAAAACAACATTTTCTCCAGAGATGCTGGCTGACCTGCCGAGTTTCTCCAGCATGTTGTGTCTATCTTCAGGATAAACCAGCATCCGCAGTTCCTACCTACACTGAAGATACTGGAAATCTCTGGAGTGGCTCTGATAAGCTGAGACAAAATTAGATAATATGGCAGTTAGAATCAAATTATAGTTGCTCACCGATTTATTTCTGAATCCTTTCGCGTCAGATTTTACACGTCGGAATCACTGACTGTGTCCGTTTCCATCCTCTGCCCAAAATAACTCAGAGTATTAATTGGAATCCAGCAGAAATCCCTCTCTGCATGTTCAACAAATTCTTGTCGCTCTCCTCATTCAACTAGTGAGTCAATACTGCTGGGCCAAAGTAGCAGGCGTCTGGCTGTAACTCAGCAGCAGCTAATAACTCAGAATCCCGCCACAGCATTTGTGCAGGAAATGTACAACTATGTCCTCCAGAGATGCTTCCTGATCCGCTGAGTTACTCCAGCAATTTGCGTTTTGCTCAAGTTACTTGTAAACTTGAATGCCACCTCACTGTTCAGGCACTTTCTATGGCCTTCTGAGTAAGAACTGCAGCCATTGCTGGCTTGATTCCGATGTAAACTTCAGTGATCGTACAGTGTTGTGGAAATTACAAACTGCCTTGATTGCACTAGAAATTATTTAGTTTATGTGAGTTTACGCAAGTCGCTTATTGCATGTCAGGGAGGGTTTATATATATCTTTGGCTGTGTTATGTGTTGTTAACAACAGAATCATGGGACAGGCTGAACAGGCTGAACATGTTATCCCATTGGAAAGAAACAAAATGAGCCAACATGACAGATATTGCCAGAGGCAGATATCGCCGGGTCTGTTACAGACAGAAAGAGAGAAAGAATGTCGTATTAACATTTCGAGATATTGGTTTCGGTTCCAGACTGCAATGTGCCCAGATGAAAGATGTGGTACTGTTCCTCAAACTTGCCTTGGAACTTATTCATCCTGGTAACCATTTTCTACACTTTCCAAAGTGTTTCCAAAGTAATGGGATTACCAGAACTACACACAATATGGTGCAACATAACCTCCCGACTCGTACGTTCAATGCCCCAACCAATGAAGGCAAGCATACCATTTGCCTTCTTTACCAATCTATCTGCGTGTGTTGCCACTTCCAGGGAGCTCTGGCTTGGACCCCAAACTCTTCCCGTACATCAATGCTGTAAAGGATCTTTCCGTTAACTATATACTTTCCCTTTACATTTGACCTCACCAAGAGCATAAACCTCACACTTGCCCTGATCCTTTGACAGCGTCCTTCGCTATCTGTGACCGCACCAGTGGGGGGGGGGAATGAGTTAATTTCACTCTTTAGTTTCCTCCTTTGCAGCAAAGACCTGAACACATGCCATTCCTCCTGGGCATATCCTGGTTAAAAATTCAGGACAAAGTGCTCCTGTTCTCTTGGTGACTTCCATAAAGCATCCAATTAGATGGAGTAGCACAGTACTTGCACCTCTGAACTGAGAAGATTTATTGGAATAAATGTTTTCAATGTTGATACAGATTTGACAAAAGCATTCCTGAAAGTTTTCACATAACATTTCAAAAATTCTCTTCAAACCTTCATCGCCAAGTGAGCGGGGGCAGACAGTATTGCCTGGAAGTGGCACCTTAAGCCCTCACAAATCAGCTGTTAGAACAGGGCATTAGTTCAAGCAGAAGCTCACAGAACACGTCCCCTCTTGAAGAAAACTTGCAGGTCCTTAAAGTGGCAATCAGCCCCCTTAAAATCCCCAGGAGTTCCATCTGAGACATTTTCAGCTCCTCTACAAAAACAAGATAAGAGACAAGAGACAAGAGACATTTATTGTCACATGCACCAATTGGTACAGTGAAATTTGTGGTCACCATATAGCCGTACGAATAAAATGAAGAACACAGAACACGATAGTCTTTAACATAAACATCCCCACCCAGCGGTATCAACGTTTTCCACTGTGCGGGAAGGCACCAAAGTTCAGCCATCCTCCTCTTTGATGTTCCCCGATGTTCACCAATGGTCGGAGCCTCCCGAGCCGCCCGCAGTCGCCGCTAGGGGCAGCCCGATGTTCAGGCCCTCTCGCCAGGATGATGGAACTCCGACATCGGAACGGAAGAACATCCTCAGCGGCTTGGACCTCCGAATCAGCCACTTCTTACTGGAGATCGCGGCTCCCTTAGTCCACAGGTGGAGATTTACGCTGGCGGCCGTCGGCAAAAGGTCCCAGGACTCCGCGATGTTGGTCAGCGCCGCCCGTGCTGGGAGCTCTGCAAACCACAGTTCCGCGATGTTGAAGCAGCAGGCCCAACACTCCGGAGCTTCAAACGGCGATCCCAGGTAAGGCATCGCCCGCACCGCAATATATTCAGCGCTGCGCCGCTGCTGCTGAAGCTCTGGTCCGGTCCCCGGCAGGAAAGGCCGTGCCAATCCAGTTGGTAGGCCGCGAATGGGGGTAGTCGCATCCTTGCCAGGAAGTGACTTGGAAACAGTTTCCCCCTTACCCTACCCCCATCCCCCACATGAGAAATGCTAAAACAAAGTCCTCCAAAACATACTTTAAACAAACAATTTTTTTTTTTTTAAAGATAGAAAAACAGACAGACTATAGGCGGAGGCTGCCATCATGCGGCACCCCTAGTGGCCAGAGGGAAAACAGAATCTTCCCCAAAACCAAACCAAAACTGGTGGTGCAGCTGAAAATCTATTTATGACAATAAAATAATTGCATAAACCACCAGCCATATTATCGATGATCATATCCATGAAAGATTAAAGATAAAAGTTCTTGTTGAATACTTTGCTGCTTGCAATGAAGGAAGTGTTGAAAGTGTTCTCCGATTTCCTCCCCCTACGGCTCCAGTGTGACAGGTTGAATCAAGAAATCTTATGAAATTAAGTACTGACAGACTCAAATCCCATGATTTATTATATTTGCTTTGTTTTTCTACTCACTAACCCAGCAAGGTGTAATTAACCTGCAGTGAACCTGTGACAACACTCAGCTCTTTTCCTTTTGCTACCTGATTTTGATGTTTTAAGGCCGAGTCCAACATTTCCAAGAGTTTTTAACCCGATCGTAATGCAGATTTTCTGTGGACCTTATTAATTACAGTTTTTAACTGCAGCCCCTTGCTAAAATGTATTGAATTGATGGTTACAAATGGGGTGGCACAGTGGCGCAGCGATAGAGTTGTTGCCTTACCCGGGTTTGATCCTGACTATGGGTGCTGTCAGTATGGAGATTGTATGTTCTCCCTGTGACCGCGTGGGTTTTCTCTGGGTGCTCCCGTTTGAGGTTGAGGTACTGGAGGTGGTGTTGAAAAGAATGAAAAGATGAAAAAATTGATGCTACACTGGCTAATGTCAATCTGGTGAGTAAGCAAAATCACCTAGCTTGTGCTGACAATGGGAATGTATGAACACACTGCATTATGTGGACTGCTTGGGTTAAGTGGCTCATCCCTTTGCTCTGAATCCTTTACACATCACACCTGAGAGTGTAATATGCGGGGATAGTCAAGTGATGGTGGATATGGAAAAAAACGTTCATGCTCAGATCAGGTTTGGATTGGCTGCAGTAGCTGCCATCGGTCACCAAAGGTTTTATTTTACCACTGCCTGGTGGTGCAGTGAACAGGAATTTCTCACATTTATCCTTTCCCGGTGTTTGCACTTCCACCATCTTACACCTGACTAACGACTTGAAGCAGCCACCTGGATCTCCTGTTGAAAGTTCCTGAAATATGGACTATATGTGGAATAATGTAACAGTGCTGTGGTCGTCAGTTACATCACAGAATAACCTTGGGGAAACGAAAAATAGAATACATTTCTTCTGATAGCAGGCGTTCAGATACTAGCTCTGAAATGGCGCAGTTCACACAGTGTCAAGATCACCAGGCCGATCGATCGAGAATGCAGCAGTTTTAATCCTTCATGAGAGCGGTTGCTGACCCTGGCTCTGTTTCTACTTAATGAAAAGGACTTGAACATTTCAGACATCTATCATTCCGATAACTTCCATCAACCAAGAACGGCGCGACATTTGGACAGCACTAAGAGAATGTGGACATTGCATTTCAAAGCCAGCGGGTGTTAGAAAGAGAGGAAAGTTAAAAATGTAGAGAACAAGGAAAACTAGACTGGCATTTGCGAAATAATATTTCAGATAGCTTGCTTTATTTTGTACTATTGATCACTATCATTCCATGTTGAGCATTAAACAAATTACTTTGCCTGCAGCACCGCATTAATAGAATTATTTTATTTAGCTTAGTTTAGAGATACAGCGCAAAAACAGATCCTTCAGCCCACTGAGTCCGCGCTGACCAGCTATTACCACACATTAACACTATCCTACACACACTAGGGACAATTTATAATTTTACCAAGCAATTAACCTACAAACCTGTACATCTTTGAAGAGTAGGTGGAAACCAGAGCACCTGGAGAAAACCCACGCAGGTCACAGGGAGAATGTACAAACGCAGAGTCAGGATTGAACTCGGGTCTCTGGCGCTGTAAGGGAGCAACTGTACTGCTGCACAACCGTGCTGCATCTAAATCTAATTATTGAAACAAAAACTCTAGATGTCTCTTGGAAGAATCAAACAGGTGCTGTTTCACCTGCCAAAGCATTCCGTGACATGACTAATCACAAAGTGCAAGTATGTTGCAACGCCCATTTTTATACTAAATTCTTTAATATCAGCAGGCATCTAATTTTGATCACCAGCCATCTGGTATTCCAAATGAACAAATTGTGACAAGGTTGTTCCCGGCCACATTACAAGACAGAAGCATATTAACATGCTAACCATAATGCATGGTAACATGCAACTCTACCGCTGCATCACCATGCCGCCAAGGGGTAGGCAATTATTCTATCCTCAAAGCATAGAAGTTAGCTGAATTCTCTCCTGGAGGCTTGATAATTAATTGCGGGATTTAGAGCAGAGATCTTGTTGAAATGCCAAGGCAATATTATTGGCTTGGTCACTTATCACGGTAATTTAGCAATTGACAAAATTCAACCTCTGGGCTCGTTCACAGACCGTTCTTTTCAAGGAATGAGCAGTTTGTAACAAACTCACTGCAGCAATTCTTTGCAGACCCCGACAATGGGCAAAGAACCTCATGAGATATAGTCATAAAAATTGTTATAAATGTCAATACTAAACATGTCTTTCAAATCCTGTTACATTTGTGCAACTTGCATTCAGAAAGCTTACTGATACAAATTTAATCTAGTTTAGACATACAGCGTGGAACCAGACCCTTCAGACCATTGTGTCCGTGCTGACCAGTGATCCCTGTACACCAGCTCTATCCTATACTATTGGAATAATTTACTATTTTTACCAAAGCGAATTAACTTATAAACCTGTTCAAGAAGGAACTGCAGATGCTGGAAAATTGAAGGAACACAAAAATGCTGGAGAAACTCAGCGGGTGCAGCAGCATCTATGGAGCGAAGGAGATAGGTAACGTTTCGGGCCGAAACCCTTCTTCAGACTGATAAGGGGTGGCGGGGAGAAGGAAAGAAAAAGGGAGGAGGAGAAGCCAGAGGGCTGGGGATGGGAGGAGACAGCTCGAGGGCCCGCCGGATGCATGAACATTGAATTCTCCCAATTTTGTTAGCCCTTGCTGTCTCCTCCCCTTCCATAGTCCTCGAGCTGTCTCCTCCCATCCCCCAGCCCTCGGGCTCCTCCTCCTCCCTTTTTCCTTCCTTCTCCCCGTCACCCCCTATCAGTCTGAAGAAGGGTTTCGGCCCGAAACGTTAGCTAACTTATAAACCTGTAAGTCTTTGGAGTGTGGGAGGAAACCGGAACACCCAGAGAAAACCAACGCAGGTCACAGGGAGAATGTACAAACGCCGTACAGACAGCACCCGTAGTCAGGATCGAACCCAGGTCTCTGGCGCTGTAAGGCAGCAATTGTACTGCTGCACCACCGTGCTGCATCTAAATCTTATTTATTTATTTATTTATTTATTTATTTATTTATTTATTTATTTATTTTTGTTTATTTTATTAGAAGTTAATACAGCACAAAACAGTACAGTGGCACCTAATTTTAGGTGCCAACTATGTAATACCGTAATCCATTCTATGTACAACCTCTAGTTTTATGTTATAAGAAGGAAGTAAGCAGGACAAGAAAAAGAAAACAATAGAAAGGGGAAAAAGTGGAAAAATAGATGGTAGAGAATAGAAAAACGTGAAGTGTGTATATAAAAAATTTAAAAAAAGGAAGATAGAAAGTGGAAAGTAGAAATAGAAGAGAAGGCCCCTTAAAAGAGAATTTTTCAAATCTGTATTCGGAGATGTAGATTTATCCGCGTCATGAACTGAAATCAGCAATCCTTACGGTACCGCTGCATCACATGATTCCAAAAAGTCGATGAAAGGAGACCAACTCCTTAAGAATTGGTCATATTTATCTATTAGTCGGAGTCTCATTATCTAAATCTTATTATTGAAACAAAAACTCAAGATGTCTCTTGGAAGAATCAAATAAGTACTGTTTCACCCACCAAAGCATTCCTTGACATGACTAATCACAAAGTGCAAGTATGTTGCAACGCCCATTTTTATACTAAATACTTTAATATCAGCAGGCATCTAAATTTGATCACCAGCCATCTGGTATTCCAAAGAAACAAATTGTGACAAGGTTGTTCCCGGCCACATTACAAGACAGAAGCATATTAACATGCTAACCATAATTTACTCATGGGATGTTATAACAACCAAATCTCTTCAGCTGAAAACTACATCACAAAATACAATTACTCTGCGACACATGCCTTTGTTGGAAAGACATGCAAGAATGTTAACTAGAAAGATTCATCATCTTTACAATCTGATAATTAAATTAAATCAACAAATTAAATGTGTAAAAAAAAAAATCAACTTCAGGAATCAAAACCCAGACTTAGATGAATGCTCTGACATAATTGGATTTTCCTGGCTAGAAATGTAATATTTCTTATTTCCTCTGCTATCGTTATTTGCAGTGAAATACAGAAATGCCCTTTAGCTTTCTGTCTTTACAAGATAAGGTCATGACCATCTCCGAAGCACAACCTATTGTTAATTCAAATGTCAAGCTATTCTTCTTGTTATTTCTTTCACAGGAAGCGCAACATTAAGATTTTTTTTCTTTCAGAAAGTAATTTTTTTCACACTGTGAAAGCCAGCATCTGTCACTCACACAAAATCACACGAGGGACCACAGAATTACTCCACTATTTTGATGTCGTAGTTTCTTATTTACTTAGCATTATCATGCAAACCAATCTCGTTAGATGACCTGGGGCCCGCTATAATCACGAGCGCAACTTTTCAGTGCAATATTTAACTTCAAGATAAAAAAATCATGACAGAAATCTGTTATTCTGTACGACATCTCTGTACCAACCCTTGATTTGTATTCCAAGCCCACAGTAATGTGAATAATTCTTAAATAGCTCATAAATGGCTATTCAAATAAACCATAACCGTTTCATTAGAGCAGGGGAAATCCAAGCAGACGACCTGCTGCTAAGCACCAAATTATGACACAGCAAAGTCCCTTCTACTCCAGACATCCTTGCAATGAGCATGTCACTGATATTTAAGTAAGTAGAGCTATTCCACGGAATTATCACTGAACACATAAAAACAGAAAATGCTGATGAAATTCAGCAGGTCAGGAAGCATCTATGGAAAGAGAAGTAGTTGAATTTGATTGAGCTATGAATCCTATTGTTAAATGAGAGATCTGATGCAGGGTCTTCAACGTACCATCGACACTAGTGTGTGTTAACCATTTCTCTTTCCCCAGACACTGCCTGAGTAGAGTCATAGAGTCATATAGAATGGAAACAGGCCTTTCGGCCTAACTTGCTCACACTGACCAACATGTCCCATCTACACTAATCCCACCTACCTGCGTTTGGCTCATATCCCTCTAAACCTGTCCTATACAAATACCTATCAATTTTTTTCTTAAATGTTGCAATGGTCCTTGCCTCAACTACTTCCTCTGGCAGCTCATTCCATACACTCAGATTCATATTAAATACTTCCCCCTTCACCTTAAACCCATGTCCTCTAGTTCTCGATTGGGCAAGAGACTCTGTGCATCCATCCGCCTTACTCCTCTCATGATTTTATACACCTCTGTAAAAATCACCCCTCATCCTTCTGCGCTTCAAGGAATAGAGTCCCAGCCTGCTCAACCCCTCCCAAGAGTTCAGACCCTTGAGACCTGGTAACATCCTCATAAATGTTCTCTGTACCCTTTCCAACTTGACAACATCTTTCCTATAACATGGTGCTGAGAACTGAATGCAAAAAATGCGGGCTCACCAACATGTTATATAACTCCAACATGACTTTCCAACTTCTATACTCACTATACTCTGACTGCACAAAGTAAGGGGACGGGTGTCAAAGGTTAGAGAGAGACAGCAGGAGAACAGGGATGAGAGGGGAAAATAGTTCGATGGATTGAATGGCCTAATTCTGCGCCTGTGTCTTATAGTTCTGTAATACATGAAAAACCCAGCTGAGAATGGTAATAGGTTCAGCTGTGGGACAATAAACATCGGTGGCTGCACCACTGAGGACCTGTGCTCCAAAAGAGCCCTCCCTCCAGCGATCCGATTCAGTCTGTTTACAGCACTGGCATCTACCTTAGACTTTAGACATACAGCGTGAAAACCGACCCTTCGGCCCACCGAGTCCGAGCCGACTAGCGATCCCCGCACTTACACTATCCGATACACACTAGGGGCAATTTACAATTTTACCAATCCAATTCGCCTACAAACCTTTATGTCTTTGAAGTGTGGGAGGAAACCAGAGATCCCGGAGAAAACCCACCAAGGTCACAGGGAGAACGTACAAGCTCCGTACAGACAGCACCCATGGCCAGGATCAAACCCGGGACTCTGGCGCTGTAAGGCAGCAACTCTAACGCTGCGCCACTGTGCTGCCCCTGTGCCGTACCTGGGTCCAGAAAATTGTCCAGATATATCCTGTTCACAAAAATCAGGACACAGTCAGACAAGCTGCCTAACCCATCTACTCTTGACAATTTGTGTTTTGTCAGGACCAGGAGTCTCCAATGCTGTCCTGGTCCAACCATGGACTAGAGGGCTGTGTTCCATAGTTGAGGTAAGAGTGACCACCCTGACAACAGGCGATGGTGCATGGTAACACCACCACCTACAGGTTCCCTTTAACGTTGCACACCAGCTTAACAGACATTCATTACTCTTTCTTTATTATCATCGAGTCTAAATAGTGAAATTCTACCCAACTACACTCTGGGTGAACCTCCACCAGAAGAAACACAATGGCTCAAGAAAGCAGCTCATCGCTATTTTCTCATGGCCAATTAGCAATGAGCAACCCAACGAAAGTAAGTGACTGATAAAGATAGAAATAAAAATGTCCCTCTAATAATTTTTATTTCTTTTAGAATAGAATTTGTTAAAACACTTTCGACAAGATTCCAGATTCTGTTGAGATAATTACTTGAATTAATATGATAAATGTTATTAATCTGTATTATCTTCCTAAATATATAAAAAACTGGGATCTTGTTCATTTTATCGCTATGCATGAATTTGAACAGCAGTTTAAACTTGACAATGTCTCTCCTCAATCATGGCACCAACGTCAGTCACAGAAAAAACTTGTTTCAGTAGAAAGCTGAAACTGATTCTGGTAAAACAGGCTTCCCACAGGAATATAACCCGAGCCACTTTGAGATGTATTTAAAAGCAATCTATGGTTCACAGCATCTTTCATGACTTCGTTGAATCATGACCTATCAACAGAGAATTGCTGTTCTCTTCTGAAAACTGAATAGATGCCCAATTCTTTGACAAGGAAACTCTGTAACTGAGGGTGATGGCTTCAGCCACTGAAGCAGTCATTGCTTAATTCTCTGATTTAAGGTGAGAGCAGATCTCGGTGAGAGAATTTCAGTGCTTTTTTTTTTCCAGCTGCATTTAGTAGAAGGTCGTAGGAAGGAACTGCAGGTGCTGGTTTGCATTGAAGAGAGACACAAAATGCTGGAGTAACTCTGGATTTTGGAAGAATTCGGCCGGAACTTGCGGAGGTCGATTGGGAGAGTCGGTTTGCGGAAAAGGGGGCGGATGGCCAGTGGGAGGCTTTCAAAAGTCCAATTGCAAAAGTGCAGGGGCAACATCTTCTTGTTAGGGCGCAGAGTGAGGCTAGTTCATTTAGTGAACTCTTGTTGACGAGAACTGTTGAGGCCCTGGTCAGTAAAATGAGGAGGCATACATCAGATTTATGCAGTCGGGATAAAGAGAATCCCTCCGTGAATATTAAACGTGCAGGAGAACACTAAAGGGGGTAATCAGGAGGACAAGAAAAATACATGAAATTAATCTGGCAGGCAAGGTAAAGAAAAATTCTAGGTGGCTGTTCAAGTAGACAGAGCGGTGAGGATATTTAGCACACTTGCCATCATTGGCAACAGCATTGAGTACAAAGGTTAGAACAACATGATTTAATGTTGAGATACAGCGTGGAAACAGATCCTTTGGTCCGCCATGTCAGCACTGGCCAGCGATCTCCATACACTTGCACTATCCTACATACTAGGGACAATTTACCTATACGTCTTTGGAGGGTGGGAGGAAACCAGAGCACCCGAGGAAAAGCCACGCGATCATTGGGAGAATGCACAAACTCCGTACAGACAGTACCCATGGTCAGGATCGAATCTAGGTCTCTGGTGATGTAAGGCAACAACTTTACCACTGTGCCACCATGCCACTATGATGCAGCTGTACTGGTTGTTGGCGAGACTTGGAGCACTGTGTGCAGTTGTGGTGGCCCAGTTATAGGAAGGATGAAATTAAGTTGGAAAAGGTACAGAAAGGATTCATTGAAACGTTATCTGGACGTGGATGCGAAATATAGGGAGCAGATGTTTAGACTGGGACTTTTGTCTTTGGAGCATTGGAGGTTGTGGGGTGACCTTAATGACGTATACAAAATCACGAGGGACATTGATAAAGTGAATGCTCACACAGTTGTTTTCCCAGCATAGACAATTCTAAAACTAGTGGGCACTGGTTGAAGGTGAAGGGGGAG
The DNA here is from genome assembly GCF_028641065.1 of Leucoraja erinaceus. NCBI lineage: Eukaryota > Metazoa > Chordata > Chondrichthyes > Rajiformes > Rajidae > Leucoraja > Leucoraja erinaceus. The sequence goes on from NC_073385.1 coordinate 49,474,454, forward strand.
AGATTTAACAGAGACCTCAGTGGCAACTTTTTCACTTACAGGGTAGACTCCACCTGGAATGAGCTGCCAGAGGAAGTTATCGAAGGGGATATGACTTTCAAAGGGCAATTGGCCAGATATGTGAAAAAGGAATGGTCTGGAGGGAAATGCGACAAATGGGATTAACATAGAATTCCAACTTGCTCGGCAATAACAAGTTGGGCCGAAGATCCCATTTGCATGTTGGCTAGGTCTACGGCTGCCACCTCATTCATAACTGATGAAGTCAATACTGAACGGCTGAAGCAACTGAACGGATGCCCTATGTTGACATACCATTTCCTCATAAACCACTCCACTTTTATAATGATCCAGACAGACCAGGGTGCACATATTCACATCAAGTCGTCTTACTGCCACATGGAGAATAATTCACTTCCTCCCAGTGCTATCACAGCAGATACACATTAAAAAAAGGACACAGAAAAGTAGGGGTGGAGAAAAATGATGATGGCAGGTGGGAAGAAAATGAAGAGGGCACAAAGAAGGAAAAAAAATTAAGAGAATGAGAATGAAAGAGTACACATGCCCTGATTACCCACGGGTGATAATATGTTCACATTTAATATTATCTTAGAACCGGTGTCACAACCCACAAGTTGGTTCACTCAAATCATGAGCCCAACCTCACGAACCAACACATAATTATAAAAATGGTTATACTGGACAATCATACCAATAAAAGTATTTTTTTAGGAATAACTATTCCAAAGATTCTTGAGCTGTAAAGGTGATTGTTATTCCCATCACAGGTGCCACAAAAATGGCTTCAACGGTTTCTGTTTTTATTTCAGCATCTGGAATTGTTTGGACTTTGAATAAACACCTATTTTATGTTCTACAAACTGAAAATTGACACATGCTGAATAGTTCTGAATAGAGAACTGAAAACTGTTGAGACATGGCAAGCAAAGCAAACCAGTAACTTATGCAATGAAGTATGTAAGTCAGCTTTGAAAGAAATGTCATCTATTTCCCAAGATACCTTACCACAATAAAAGTTATAAATTAACAGATATAACCTTTGATCAGATACCAAAGGCTTTACAAGTCAGTATCTGCTCAACTATTAAGTTGTTAACTGAAAAGGAGTTCACTGTTTCTCTAGTGCTGACCAGAATGAGCAAACAGGAAGGAAGTTTTTCAGCCACTCAAACCACTATCCTGATCTTTCTCTGTTACAAATGGTACAACATATTCATCCATTTCTTCCTGCCTTCATTAATTAGCCTTTTAGGTCACACCAACACACTGGTTACTCCTGTGGGGATGATCTAAAATGCGATTCACCTCATTCACAAGAACAGAAGACTAATGAATGGCCCCTTAGTCATTACGAGATATCTTCCACCATCTGACTAATTATGACAACACTCATTTTTGCTTTGGTTCCTTGGCAAATTCACGCCACCCTGCCAATGGCTCTTTAATCCATTTGTTGTGATTTTATTAATGCCAATTTTAGTAATGAAGTCTGAGGTGTATTTTGTCAAATGTGCATTGAAAGTTGACATATTGTTGGATGGTGTATGGTGTGATTGTACGATTCCATGGTATTTTGAAAAAGAGAGTTTGCTTCATGTCCAGGCCAGCATATATCTTTCAGCCAACATTAAAATCAGCTTGGAGAAACAAGGAACTGCAGATGCTAGACTGTAGAACAAAGCACAAAGTGCTGGAGTAACTCAGTAAGTCAGGCAACATCTCTGGAGAACATGGAAAGGCGACTTTACTTCTTCAGTTAAAGCAGCTTAAAGCTGACATATATTTCATGTCATACCATGCAGTAAGTGATTCCCTCCTGACATCCAAAATCTCTTCCACCATCCACGAGGTATGTCAAGTGCATAGTTATTCACTTGGTTGGTTTCATCTAATTCTAACTTAAGAAAGTAGCCCGCTTTATTGTTAACCTATCCACGATTCATTCCAACCCATCACTAGTGTACAGTGGCTGCAATGTGCACTGTCCACAAAATGCACTGCAATTACTTCACCAAGGCTACTCTGACATCCTCCCAAATTTGTGACCTTTAGCTTCAAAGAAGATGATGGCAGCAGATGAATGGGATATCCACCACCTGAAGGCAAGGTGACTTGGGCAGGTTGGGGGAGTGGGCAGATGCATGGCAGATGAAGTTTAATGCAGATAAATGTAAGGTTATCCACTTTGGTAGCAAAAATAGGAAGGCAGATGACTATCTAAATGGCGTCATGTTGGGAAAAGGGGAAGTACAACGGGATCTGGGGGTCCTTGTACATCAGCCTACGAAAGTAAACATGCAGGTACAGCAGGCAATGACGAAAGCGAATGGCATGTTGGCCTTTATAACATGAGGAATTGAATATAGGAGCAAAGAGGTCCTTCTGCAGTTGTACAGAGCCCTAGTGACACCACCTGGAGTATTGTGTGCAGTTTTGGTCCCCTAATTTGAGGAAGGACATTCTTGCTATTGAGGGAGTGCAGCATAGGTTTACAAGGTTAATTCCCGGGATGGCGGGACTGTCATATGCTGAGAGAAGGGAGCAGCTGGGGTTGTACACTCTGGAGTTTAGAAGGATGAGAGGGAATCTCATTGAAACAAATAAGATTGTTAAGTGTTTGGACACGCTAGAGTTTCCCGATGTTGTGGGAGTCCTGAACCAGGGGCCACAGTTTAAGAATAAGGAGTAAAGGGCCCGTCCCACGAGCTTGCAACTCCATGCGGCAAACGTGACCTAAAGGGCTTGTCCCACGAGCATGCGACTGCATGCGGCAAGCGCGACCAAACCAGAAGCGGGGGCCGCATGGAGGTCAAGTGAGTGACATGAAGCTCGAGCGAAGTTCGTGTGTGACGTACGGCGTCGAGGCAGGCCGTTGCCGCGCGGAATTTTTGAACACGGTCAGTTTTTCGGAGCCTCGCGCGATGTTGGGACCAGCGCCGCACAACTCCATATGGCTCCGGCGATCGAAGTGGGACCGGCACCGTACGGCTCAAGCGACCACATTAGGTCGCGCTTGCCGCATGGAGTCGCATGCTCGTGCGACAGGCCCTTTAGGTCGCGCTTGCCGCATGGAGTCGCATGCTCGTGGGCCAGGCCCTTAAGCCATTTAGAACGGAGACGAGGAAACACTTTTTCTCACAGAGAGTGGTGACTCTGTGGAATTCTCCGCCTCAGAGGGCGGTGGAGGCAGGTTCTCTGGATGCTTTCCAGAAGAGCTAGATAGGGCTCTTAAAAATAGCGGAGTCAGGGGATATGGGGAGAAGGCAGGAACGGGGTACTGATTGGGGATGATCAGCCATGATCACATTGAATGGCAGTGCTGGCTCGAAGGCTACACCTATTGTCTATTGTCTATTGAAGGTTTCCCTTCCTGTTGCATGCTATACTATTTTGAAATTATATCACAATTCTTCCATTGAAATTGAGTTTAAATCCTTGAACTCTCTGCCCAATAGGACAGTAGAAGCACCTTCATTGGAAGGACTGTCATGGCTCAAGACAACCACCTTCTCAAGAACTATTTGGGATCAGCAATATTTACACGGCAGATCTCACCAAGGTTATACACAAGTGTCGCCACATTTTGCTGCCAACAAAGTTACAAAAGTTTACTGAACAGTCCTATCTACTGCCTGCTGCAGCTTCCTTCTCCCCACCGGGTCTCCCCCTTAGTTCTCAGTGGCGCCCTCCCCCACCCCCCCCCCCCCCCCCGCACTCCGCCGATGGCCCTCCTCACTCTCCGATGGCCCTCCCCTCATTTGCATCTTCTCGTTTCACACCAATTTATATCACATCAGAAAACTCACCAGAGTATTTTTTCTAAATCCCAATCTTCAAAATCCAAACACAATCAAATAAAGATGAACACAAGTATGATCAGAATTCCATAGCATCTCCTCGAAATAACAATAATAGTGCTTAGAAAACAATATAAATTAAGAACAGATTACCAAACAAAATCAAGTGTCATGAAGCCAATGCAGTCTGCAGTTGAGCTGACTTTACACAGCTTAAGATGAAAGTGCAGTGATGAGACATTGGAAAATTCCCGATAACTCAGGACCACTATCTCGGGACAACAAACATCAATGATAAACTTTACCTTTAATGCACTGACTCCTTTCCATTGAAGAAAATAATGTTTCAGGGCAACATCTCAAATTTGCTCCCATGGTCCACTGAGCAGATTCCTATTTCCTATACGTTTTTGGGGATCTGAATAATTCACCTCAAAGCACTGGAGTAGTCCATCAAACTTGGCTCAGCAAATCCCTCAAATAAACTGGCTTCAATTTGCTGAGCCTGTAATGACCTGATCTGTAATCATGAAGGAGACTCCCTGGAGCCTCTACTTTCTTTGAAGATTAAAGAGATTGGGCATGTCACCAAATACTCTGACAAACATCTGCACCAGCACTGTAGAAAGTATCCTGCATCATGACCTGGTAAAGCAATTCCAATGCATTGGAACACAAGAGGCTGCAGGGAGTAGTGGGCTCAGCCTGGTCCATCACGGGTACCACCAAAAGCATCTACGGAAGGCGATGCTTCATGAAGCTGCCATCTCTCATTAAGGATCCTCACCGTTTGGGCTATGTCCTCTTCTCGCTGCTACCGTCAGATACGAGTACAGAAGCCTTAAGCCCCACACCATTGGGTTCAGAAGCAGCTACTTTCCAACACATATCAGGTCCTTGAACCGACCTGGACAACCCCAAATCCGACCTCAGCAAAGGAACACAACAGTTCTCCTCTCATATTACTGTGGACCTTCTCTTCTACTTGAGTGTTTTTGCACTAATGTGTTTTTTTCTTGCAGTCTTTTTCTTTTCACTGTCTTGCAGAATGGTTTAATTTATGGGGGGGTTTTCTGTTCTGTGAGCCTGTAATGCTATTGCAAGATTTTCTTTGTATATATCAATGAACTCAACTTGGCAGGTGAATATGGGTGGCTCTGACAGGTGGCTAACATTGTCATATACCAGAAACAGATTTTCCTTACAGACACTCTACACGGAGCTTGTTCAACAGTTATTGCATTCCCTTTAAAAGATTTATGGAACTCCATTATCCTTGACAATGGCACGGTGGCGCAGCAGTAGTTTTTGTCTTTCAGCGCCAGTGACCCGGGTTCAATCCTGACTATGGGTGCTGTCTGTACAGAGTTTGTATGTTCTCCCCGTGACTTGCGTGGGTTTTCTCCGGTTTCCTCCCACATTCCAAAGACATACAGGTTAGTCGGTAAATTGGCATGTAAAATTGTAAATTGTCTCTAGTGTGTAGGATAGTGTTAGTGTGGGGGATCGCTGGTCGGTGTCGACTCAGTGGGCTGAAGGGCCTGCTTCCGCGCTGTATTTCTGAACTATTTCTCGAGGAGCAGCATCTGGGAAGACAAGCTTGACACACAGAGAACAAACACAACATCCACTGCTAAAAAATTTAGGAAGGCTGAATATATTTTCCTTCTATCTCACTGACAAAACAAATTCACCAAAATGTTAAGAGGAGTCTGAACAGATATGTGAGAAAGCTGTTTTACTTGGGGCTGCGAGAATGAGTTTGAATATTTAATTAACAGCTCCTTTCAATACACATGATCCGAAAATCATTTCGCAGAGCTTCAAAATCAAAAAAAAAAAAATCTGCTTATTACTACACCGTTTCATTTACAGGCACCTAACTAGGAAATTGACAATATTATTGAATTACAAAGCTGTGAACCCAGGACCATTTTCAATTATTATCTCAATCACAAGAGAACGACAGAGGTTCCCCTGCAAGAATCCACATGTCAATATTTATCATTCAGAATTCATCAGTACGCAGAAAAATCAGTTCATCAAATTAACATCTGTGCCTTGGTTGATTAGGAAGCAGAAAATAGCTTCTAATATTTTTTTAAATAAGAGCACAGTAGGATATCAAACTGGTCACAGTATGCTTACACATTTCCTTTTAATTGGAAACCGATAATGTGTCTTCTGCGAGACTCAGGAGAATTTATTTTCTAATTTCATTAAGTAACCAACCACCATGTCCACATCATTAAATGGGTTAACACAAAGCATCACAAAGCAATCCCACTCAGAGATGTCTAATGTAGACCATGCAACTGATCGGCAACTGTGCTGTTGTCAATATGATGGAATTTCATGCAAAGTTCCACAGACAAAGCATGTGAAAATTAAACACCACAGATATCATGACAATAATGGTTGTGAAATGTTCAGTATCTATGAAACAGACAACACTCTCAGGGTTGCTACACATGCACATCTTTGCACTGAAATCTGAAAGTTGCCATGAGTAATCCAGCTGTTCACCGTGCAAACATCAAGGTGCGAGGGACCCCCTTCTTTGATGTGGATAAGGGAAATTACTGGAACCAATTACAATTTAATTTATGAACCACTTAATGTCGACTAAATATAGAACTCAAACTGTGCCTTTGGCAATTTGACAACATGTGAGGCAAAGTTTCACAGACAAAGCAAATACAAATAAAACAAACTTCATGGTAGCAATGACAGTAATCTACTCTGAACTTCTCTGAAAACAGCTGTCCAAGGCAAAGATGAGTTTCCAATGGCTTATAACCCTGGGGTGGCTCACAACCAGGTCCTTGAACTATTGTATTTCCGTGCATGAAGTTGTATCACAAAGATGACAAAATATAACATTTTTTTTTAAATAGTTCTTTACAAAATTTGATGTGATTTCTACTTACTCATATGTGCACATTCCAATTTTTACTCAGTGCCGTAGATGATAAAGAACAATTAATTTAAAATCCTCCCTTGTTAGAGGCAGCAACCATAAAGCAGCAACAAAGTGTTTTTAATACACTTTAATTTAACCATATAGAACATCATAATAACATTGGAACATGCACAGATCATGAAGGTTGAAATATCTCATCAATAAACTCTCAACAATGATTCCACAATAATGGTCAATTCTGGGCCCATTTTGTCTCCATAACAGGGAGTTTCTTTATCTCTGTACGTGCGGAAGTCTCAGGCTACATCCAGAATATAATTATTGGATCAAATTGGATCTGAAACATTTGGAAAGAAGGTTGAAAGGTTCATTTGGAAATGAAAAAAAGATGCTGCAGGCAGAAGCAAACGAGCAATGTGAGAACCAAAGATCCTTTAAATACAATGGTTTTCATTCACCTCACCATGTACCCAGAACAAAAGACACAGTGCTTGAGTAACTCAGCAGGTCACGCAACAAAGCTGGAAAACATGGATATGTGATGTTTTGGGTCAGGACCCTTCTTCAGACCGATTGTAAGAGGAGGGGAAAGAAAGCTGGAAGAGATGAGACAATGCTTGGCAGGTGATAGTTTAATACATGTGAGCTGGGGTTTTGAAAGACAGGTGGTGGCCAGAGATGAAAAGACATACGGTGTGAGACAAAAGAATAAAGGGCCCGTCCCACCTGCATGCGATAGCATACGTCTAGCGCGACCAAACGTGGTCGCTTGAGGCGTACGGCCTTGCGGGGCCGATCCCAATTCGAACCACGGAGGCATGTGGAGTTGTGCGGGGCTGGTCCTGACATCAAACTCACCAATCAGCTGGGCAGGAGGCGGGCCGACTGAATTTGGACGTTGCACGGCGTTGGGCGGTGACGTCATCACGCAACGGCATGCGCTAGGCGTACGCCATCAAGACGCTGCGTACGACGTCAAGACGCTGCGTACGAGGTCAAGGCGCTGCGTACGCCGTCAAGAAGCTGTGTACAGCCTCAATGCGGCTGCGGGCTGACAGGCCGTTGTCGCGTGGGATTTTCGGACAGTGCAGGATTTTTGGAGCCCCTCGCGATGTCAGGAACAGCCCCGCACAACTCCATACGCCTCCGCCGATCGAAGTGGGACCGGCCCCGTGAGGCCGTACGCCTCAAGCGACCACGTTTGGTCGCGCTAGATGCTTGCTATCGCATGCTGGTGGGACATACCCTTTAAAGTTACAAATTGTGAATCTAGAGGAACGAATGTAGGTGTTAGGGGAGGGGGATGAGGGATATTTATATATGTCTTGTCTAGGTTAGGGAGAGTCAGAGAAAGGAAGTTAAACCACCTCGCATTGGTTGCGTCACTTCCATTTGTCAATGCAACAGACTCCTAGATATCAGCGAGACCAAGCGCAGGCTGGACTGGTAAGATGAACACCTACACTCAGTCCGCTTTGGTTGACACTTTCTCCCGGTTTCCAAACATTTTAATTCCCCTTCCCATTCCCATATAAACTTTGGAACTGGAGTGGCAAACTGGGGAAACAACATTTCACATATTGCTTGGGAAGTTTTCAACCCAGCGATGTGAACATTGATTCCTCTAATTTCAAGTAACCCTGTATTCCCTCTCTCCTCCCTTCCCCCACTCTAGTCGTCCTCTAAGTTCCACTGTTCGCATCCTTGTATCTCTTCATTATCAACTCTTCCCCAGCCCACGTGAACCATTATGGGTTCCACCCTTCCTTGCTCTTGTGGTGCTGGCTCTGCTTTGTTCTGGCCTTTTCTTACCTCCAGTTCCCTCTCCTCTACTTTCAGGCTGAAGGAGGATCGTGACCCAAAACGTCACCCATCCTTTTTCTCCAGAGATGCCTCCTGACTTGCTGAGTTACTTCAGCACTTTGTGTCTATCGACAGTAATTCAAATGTTGCACCCTTCTCGAGGAGGATAATAAATCTGTACAATTCTGTAACCTAGAAAGTTGTGGTGGCCTGGTCATTAGAAGTATATAAAATGGAGGTAAATAACTTCCTGAAAGTTTACAGGACTCTGGTGATTGGAAGCCAAGGATAAGTTGAGACCCATGGTAAATCAATCATTATGGTACTGAATCGATCCAGAGGTGAAGGATCAGGTGGTTTCCCCCGCTCCTATTTCCTTGTGTTCTTCTTGTATAAGATTGCATCAATCTGTAGTTATACAGTGAACAGGAAACATGGCACTGACATGGGGAGTGAATAAATATCAAGGAGGTTTAATTCCAACACAGAAGATTCCAATACAGGTTCAACTGAAACAGTGCAAGTTGAACGAGTGCTGAGAAATCCAGCAGCACAGTTTGCTCTCCGATAACCATTAATTTCAAGGCTGCATATTTATGAGGCATGGAAGCAATTGATTGTAGGGTAAAGGTCAAATGAGGTTCATATTTTACTCACAGTCAAAAATATTGTTACAAAAGCTGTGTATTGCATTCCAAGCCTGAACTCTTAACTCTTGACTCTAATTGCTAATCTCTTTAAACCGTGTAAATATTATTGATTCATTGTCCATGACCTTTAAGCAACTTTTAAGAATAACTTAAGACAATAAAAAACAGCATTTAGTATTTTAAGTTAAACATTTATGGAACCATAACTATAACCGTTGAAAATTTTAAATTCACATAACTATTTTATACTTTGCCTCTATCACCTTCTCTAAACAATATTCCTCATTCCGGTTCCACTGTAACCCTTGGGTAAATGATATATGTACACAAATGCAAGTCCCAGCCTGTATTTTGATCACGGAGAGAAAAATCACAACCACACTTCATCTTCATCCTAGCCACATCTGTTACCCGGAGATTAAAATTCATTTGAATATACTGAAGCATAATGGGTGCAGCATTCTGTCTTTGCAGGTCCATGGGTATTATTCCCAGTTATTGGATGGTCATTGTTGTCATCAGCTCATTGAGCATTAGACCAGCGACTGCAGTCTCCAAGTCTACAGTATATAGCCATAGAATGACCTGTAAAGGGCTTGTCCCACTTTTCAGCAACTGTCTTTGACTTTCAAGCTCGAGGGCACTCGCCTGGAAAACCTTGAGCTTGATCGGCCATCAGCGATGAAACCGCGACACACACACACACACACACACACACACGGGCCAATGAAAGCGGGGGAGCGCTGCCTGAAATTCACACCCGCGATGAACAGGAAGGTAAAAGACGGCTGGCACAGTGGGGGGGGGGGGGGGGGGGGGGGGGGGAGGAGGGTAGAGGGTAGAGAGAGAAGGGGGGAGAGAAGGGGGGAGAGTAGGAGGGAGAAGGGGGGGAGAAGGAGTGGAGACAGTTTTAAGAAGCCAGACAACTTTTAATAAAGTTTAGCGGGCATTTAACATTACCGGTCGGGTTTCCTTGGTTCTGAAAACTCCAATGAGCCAATTAAAATGCCCGGTCAACAAAGGAGATTGCCTACAGCTACCTCGACTGCCTATAACTACATAGCGACCCCACTCCACTGCACTACGAGTTCAAAAGAACCATGCCGACCAATTTTTCCTCGACCAAACTGAGACCGCGAGTATATGGAAACTTCCTTCAAGCATGAAGGAGAGTTACAGTGACTTCCGAGGACCATGTGTCGACCATGCTGCGAGTTCAAGTCGAGCGAAAACTCTTCTAAAATCGCAAATTAGGTTCCCGCAGTGGGACAGGCCCTTTACATTGACAGAAAGGAATATTAAAATTAAGCTGCTCCATTACTGTTCTGCCATTCCATAAGATGATTGCTTATTATCTAGTTCAGTACCCCCTTCCTGCTTTCTCACATCACTTGATGATCACTTGTTTAAGAAATGTATTTATCTTCTTCTTGACTGCATTTAGTGGCTGACCTCCACAATAGAGAATTCCACAGGTTCACCACTTTCAGAGATAACGAATTCCTCCTGATATCAGCTTACCTGGCATCTGAGGCAATGGGATCTTGTTTTGGTTTCTCCAACCATGGGGAACAACCTCCCTACATCTTGTCCAACTAGTCCTGTTAGAATTTTACAGGTTTCTGTGAGACCCCCACCCTCTCAATCTTCTAATCCCCAGTGAATATCAGCTTGCTCAACCCAATTTATTTTCCATTAGTCCTTCCATCCACGTAATTAGCTAAATAAATCATTATCGCTATGCAAGAACATATTTACTAAGCTAAAACTGCATACCCCAGTTCGGGACACATTGTACAGATGGAGAAAGGCATCTCTATTATTGCATTCAAATCTTCTTATACTTAAGGCTAACACATCATCTGCCTTCTTTACTGATTAATACAGCAAAACGTTGATTGCAGCAACAGATCTGTAGAAACACCACTGTGTTGTTTTAACACCAGGGGAAACCATTGAACCGAACAAACTCTTGAAGTGCTAATCTTACGATCTCAAGGTCCTCCCACAACATCCCAGCAAAGTGAACGATAAAATGGTGATCCATTCTTGACAACCGCAAATCCATAAGGCTGTCAGACTCACTCGATCCATTTTACAAAAAGGAGTTTTCTCCCAAAATCTTTTACATTTTCAAAATAATTCATCTTCAAAAGGCAGCAAAATGTATATAGTTTACATGTAGAAACAAGGAACCACAGATGCTGGTTTATACCAAACATAGACACGAAGTGCTGGAGTAACTCAACGGGTCGGGCAGCATCTTTAGAGGGGAAAGAATAGGGAATGTTTCAGTTTGGGATCTATGTCCAGACTTCAGATTCCCAGTCTCAAGTAGGGTCCCAACCTGAAATGTTACCTGTCCTTTTCCTCCAGAGATGCTGCCTGACCTGCTGAGTTACTCTAGCACTTTGTGTCTATCGTTTACATGAAGCTTACTTCCACTTCACTCACCTCTCCACAACAAGCTCAAAGATTTATTCTTCCACACAACATTCAAATTAATTTTAATTAAATCTTCATCTTTCAAGCAGCCGATCTTCACATATACAATTCAGACACTTCAACACAAGGGCTGTGATTTAAATGCTTCATCAATATTGCTTTATCAGTATTAGTTTGCAGCACATATCTTTCATTGTCAGAGTTGAAACATTTTGTCATCCTGAGAGTACTTCAGACCCTCAGTTACATCAAAAGCTTGCGACAATGACGGTGCTGTAATTGAGTTCTCCACCTGATAGTTTAGTTTACAGCCCAAAATGGCCGATTGTTGGCTGTGGAAGAGTTGTTTCACTGTCCGCATCCACATATCCCTTCTTTATCACCTCTCCCACATCCAACAATGGACCATTGTGGGATCCATCTTTCCTTGGTCATCAGTGCCGGCTCTGATTTGTTCTGAATTATCATACTCGAGTTGCCCTCTCCCCGAGTCTCAGTCTGAAGAAGAGTCTCACCCCAAAACGTCACCTAATCCTTTTCTCAAAAGATGCTGCCTGACCCACTGAGTTACTCCAGCATTTTGTGTCTATCTTAGAAGAGATGGTCCCTGACGTATGCATGGACTTTGTTTTTCTATCACCTACTCAATATCATGGCCTGGAGGAATGTACATTTTAGATCTTTTCACACAGTGCTAATTAACACATGAAATACTACAGAAAAGTAACTGTGGTATATCATTGGCAAAAATTGAAGAGGTCACACAATATTTTCCCCTTGTAATTGTTACAATACATTCAGGAAAAACTTGTTTGTTTGATCTTCCTTATCATGCAGGGAGTTCAGCAAAAGATGTTGGCAGTGGTATTTTCTTCACATAGGTAATTTATGTGAAGGGCCCTATTTTTGCCAGTGTAAATCTCAGAAGGCCCATCACTTTTGTTAGGTGTCAGAATCTTCAAAAAGCTGCAGAGAACGGCACATCAGTTCAGCCCGCTATGCTACAAGGTGCAACGATAATTTTCATTTTTGCTGGGTGTGCAACTTTCAGATTGCACAGTCAAAGCATTTTCAGCCAATGAATCTAAAGCAACAGACCCAAGATGAGAACATTCAGCTAAAATAACCAGATTATGGATTGAAATTAGCAACCTTCTTTACAAATTATAAACTGCGCATTTAAATCTGTTGCCGTACATGGATTCCAATTTGGCTTTGTAGACTGCATTAAACTTGAGCTCAAGGCATTCATGCCTGTGAACAGCAACTTCAAAGCCCTGTCCCATGGTGCGAGTTCATTCCAAGAGCTCTCCCGAGTTTAAAAAAAAATCAAGCTCGTGGTAAGTACGGAGAATGAAAGTAGCGGGTATGTCGGAGCTCGGGGACGTCTCTGAGCGGCTCGTAACGCTAACGGCAGGTACTCGGGAAGACTCGCTAATGGCAGGTAAGCACGGGAAGATTCGTGAAGATTTTTCAACGTTGAAAAATGTCCACGAAAGCCCCGAGTACCGACGAGTGGCCATTACCATAAATCTCCGAGTTCGAATCAGGGCAAACTCGGGAGAACTCTTGGAATGAACTCGTACCGTGGGACAGGGCTTTAAGGGAGTTGTTCTTCACATGGGCCTCTGAGCTTGAGAAATGCTATCTTGATAGTTATTTTCTTACCAAACCACAACAAATGCATTGTTGACCCCCCTGAATCTGGAGAGCATCCTTAATACAACATTTCTTACTCTCACTACCTTGTGGAAATCAATGGTCATGTCACAGAAAAATAAAACAAGCATGTCATCCAAACTGGGCCTAATGATTGGAATTTACAATATTCAAGAACAAGAGCTCAAAACAAAACTCAAGCATTCTCTCGTGCATTGCACTCACCAGTTAATCCATTTCACAAGTCTTTGCTGTGCTCCATGTTCCACGACATAACAGCAAACAATGGATACCCTCGAAATACTGGCTATCCTCCATAGCCTGGGGATGTCAGCTGCCACTCTACTTGTCCCCTTTGTGTCTGCAGGTTTCAGAGCAGTGACACAGCGGGTGTTTGGCAGCAGAAGTCCCCGGTGCACTCAGAATTACAATGCCATCCTTTATCACAACACATTCCCCATAGAAGCGGCACTGTCAGGCAAAAACACTGCTGTCATTCACCGCCATTCCAATAAAACTCACCTTTGTTCCCCTCAAAGTTTGAATGCATACCAGAAGGAAGCAGTTGATGGTGCAATAAGGATTTCTTCCACAGGCTTCATTAATACATGTTCAAACTGCCTGACCTGCTAGTTTCCCCAATTACACAACATTTTCATGATACAAAAACAAATGCGAGGTATAGCTTATCTTAAAATGCAAGTGTAACATGTAGAGACTAAAGGGTAAAGTCGTGAAGTACAAGGACAAATTAAAAAACCTCCTATGAACACAATTCATGTTTCTGGATCATGGGCAGTACGGAGCAAGTTGTTTTTTTCTAAGCAAAACAAAGGGAATTCCAGTTAAACCAAGAAATATCTGCAGCAACTATCAATTTGCTCTTGGCAAAATGTGGCCCCTCAGCCTCGAAAGGGGAACTACCCTGTACCTATTTCCTGGTTTTCTGCCGGGAAGTTTATATTTAAAAATATTTCCCGGTATTTTTCCAAATTTCAGATTTTACAATTGTTTTAATCCTAAAATACTGGTTTTAGCAACTAAAAAAAAACATGCTTCTCTATTTTCAGCAGCTGGAAGCCCTGGTCCACAAGATTTGAGCTGGTACATGTTGCACATTTCATGGGCAGCATTATCAGTAATTACACGGCAAGGCATTGAATACTAGATAACGGGATGAGAATAGATTATCCATCCCTTAATCCCGACCCGTGACAGCTTCTTCATTTGAATATCCAGTGACAAGGATGTTGCTGGCAAGGCTGTAATTTTGCCTCCACTATAACACTGAACACCGGAGTGCCACAGGGCTGTGTGCTCAGCCCTCTCCTCTACTCCCTCTTCACCCACGACTGCATCCCAAAGTACGGATCCAACGCCATCATTAAGTTTGCTGACGATACCACGGTAGTAGGGCTGATCAGCGACAACGATGAGTCAGCCTACAAGGAGGAGATCCAGCACCTGACAACCTGGTGTGCCAACCTCGTCCTCAACTCCAAGAAGATGAAGGAGATTATTGTTGACTTCAGGCAGACCAGAGGAGGCAGTCATACCCCCATCCATATAAACGGGACTGAGGTGGAGCGCGTCTCCAGCTATAAATTCCTCGGAGTACATATCTCGGAGGATTTGTCCTGGTCCCTCAACACCTCCAAGCTGATCAAAAAGGCACAGCAGCGCCTTTACTTCCTGAGGAGGCTCAAGAAAGCCCACCTGTCCCCCCGGATCCTGACCAACTTTTACCGCTGTACCATAGAGAGTATCCTGACCACCTGCTTCACGGTATGGTACAGCAGCTGCACTGCTGCGGACAGGAAGGCACTACAACGGGTGGTGAAAACCGCGCAGCACATCATCGGTGCCCCGCTCCCTGCCATGGATGCCCTCCACCGAAAACGGTGTCTGAGACGGGCTGGGAAGATCATCAAAGACCCCTCACACCCCAACCATGGACTGTTTGCCCTCCTCCCATCAGGGAGGTGGTACAGGAGCCTCAGGTCACGTACTAGTAGGATGAGGAACAGCTTCTACAACAATACAATCACATTGCTGAACTCGGAGTCCCGCCGATAGATTTCTCCGGTCCCTCCGTCCCCATTGTTTAATTATTCTGTATTTTTTGATTATTCTGTATCTTCTCTCTTTCTATTTTTTTTATTTCTTTATGCACAACTACTACGGACTGACGCAAAACTGCATTTCGTTGTACTCATACTTGTATTTGTGCGATGACATTAAAGTTGAATTGAATTGAATTGAATTGAATTGAATTTACTCTCCAATCCCCAAAATGTGAATCTTGATAGGAGTCAGCCCTATTTCAGTTTAGAAAATGGGGCCGTTCGGTCCGCCAGATCCACGCTGACCAACGATCATCTGTTCATGCTATTTCTACGTTATCTCACATTTGCATCCACTCCCTACACACTAGGTGCAATTTACACAGGCCAATTAGCCTACAAACTTCGGGCAGCACAGTGGCCGCATTGCTGCCTTAAAGTGCCAGATTACCCGGGTTCTGAGTTGCTGTTTATATGACTGCTGTCCATACAGAGTTTGCACATTCTCCCTGTGACCACATGGGTTTTCTCTGGGAGCTCTGGTTTCCTCCCACATTCTAAAGACGTACACGTCTGCAGGTTAGATGGTTTCTGTAACTTGTAAACTATCCCCAAGCATGAAGGATAGTGCTAGTGTACAGGTTGATCGCTGGTCAGCGCCGACTTGGTGAGCTGAAGAGCCCGTTTCCAAGCTGTGCCTCTAAAAGCCTTGGGATGTGGGGGGAAACCGGGGTACCTGGAGGAAACTCTCATGGTCCCGGGGAAAACATGTAAACTCCACACAGAACAGCACCCAAGGTCAGTATCGAACCCGAGCCTCTGGCGCTGTGAGTAGGTAGCTCTACAAGTTGCACCACGGTGCTACCGTTGCCAGGGCAAGGATAGCAGATTCCACTTCCCAGAGGATAGTAATGAATTGAGAGGGTTTATTAAATAGTAATATGCTGGTTTGCATAGTCACCCTGAGTGATTTTGTTTTAAATTCCAGATTGACCGAATTACTTTAGTTTAAATTCCCCCGAGGCTGTGGTGGAATTCACTGACTCTCCAGTTTCAGAATCCACATCTCCTGACACAATGGTAGCTCAGTGATTAAGTTACCAAGTTATCCGAAGCCTGGACTACCAATCCAGGAATCCGAGTTGAAAACCTGCCGCTGGAGCTGCGGACTTTAAATTCAGCTCATGGACTGGAATTATAAACGAAACACTCAGACTTCCTAACAATGACCTAACTACCAGATTGTCTGCAAAAAACATCCCTTTCACAAAACTACCATCGTTGCTTGATTTATCTCTATGTGACTCCACATCAACAGCAATGGGGTCACTCAGCTGATAGCATAGCAGCTATGTTAAAGCAGTGAAAAAAGCAGAACGGGATGGTCATCCTGGTATTGACTTTGGCACCGATTTCAGACAAGAGAAAGTTGCTCTTCAGGGATGACCCTGATCTTCCTGTTGCCGAACCCCTGCCCTTCCCATTGAATTATCCATCTCCTCTTCAGATTACCACCATCGCAGTAGCCAACTCGCGATTCACACAATGTCAAGAAACACCTTGTGGTAACATAATGGTGCAGCTGGTAGAGCTGCTGCCTCACAGTGCTGGAGTCCCGAGTTTCCTCCTGACCTCAGGTGATGTCTGTGTGGAGTTTTGCGCATTGTCTCTGTGACCGCACAAGTTTCCTCCAGATGCATCAGTTTCCTTCCATATTCCAAAGACCAGCCGGTTAAAAGGTTAATTAGGTGAGATAAGACAGAACTAGTGTGAGCTGGTGATTGATGGTCGGGGTGGACTGAGTGGGATGAAGGGCTTATTCCCTGCTCTATCTCTGAACTAAACTCTGGATACAGGAAAGTCAACAGGCCAAGACAATATCTAATGTAGGAAAGAACTGCAGATGCTGATTTAAATCAATGGTAGACACAAAATGCTGGAGTTCTTGACCCGAAAAGTCACCCATTCCTTCTCTCTAGTGATGTTGCCTGTCCCGCTGATTTACTCCAGTATTTTGTGTCTACCTGAGACAAAAACAAGATTAGGTTGTAGAATTGCAAACTAGAGCTCCACATTCTCATTGGTAAACTGGTCACTCTCGGCCTCCCCACTCTCACATGTGCCTGGATAAAGGATTTCCTCACCAACCGGCCCCAGACTGTGAGACTCGGCCCCCACCTCTCCTCCACTCGCAGGTTGAGTACCGGTTCCCCACAGGGCTGTGTGCTAAGCCCCCTCTTATACTGTCTCTACACCTACGACTGTAGTCCGGCCCACAACAACAACCGAATCGTAAAATTTGCTGACGACACTACTGTGGTCGGACTTATTTCAAAGGGAGACGAGGCAGCCTACAGAGAGGAAGTCCTGAAGTTGACAACCTGGTGCTCAGAAAACAATCTGGCTCTGAACACCAGGAAAACAAAAGAGCTCATTGTCGACTTCAGGAGGCACAGCACCGACTTAGCCCCCCTACACATCAACGGCGAGTGTGTGGAGAGGGTCAACACCTTCCGGTTTCTCGGCGTCCATATCGCTGCTGATATCTCCTGGACGGACAACACGACAGCGGTCATCAAGAAGGCTCAGCAGCGGCTGCACTTCCCGAGGGTCCTCAGGAAGCACAATCTGGACTCTAACCTGCTGCTGACCTTCTACCGCTCGTCCATCGAGCCTGCTGACATACTGCATTACAGCATGGTATGGCAGCTGCACCATGGCAGACAGGGAGAGGCTTCAGAGGGTAACCAGGACAGCGCAGAGGATAATTGGCTGCCCTCTCCCCTCCCTGATGGACATCTACACCTCCCGCTGCCTTAGCAGGGCAAAGAAGATCATCAAAGACAGCTCCCATCCTGCGTTTGGACTGTTCGACCTGCTGCCCTCTGGAAGGCGCTATAGGTGCATCAAATCCAGGACAAACAGACTCAGGAATAGTTGCTTTCCGAGAATTATAACTACTATAAATTCAAATTCACACATGCACTGACTACACCGCCCAACACGGACTTCCATCTGTATATATGTATATATGTATGTAGCGCCGCAGAAATTGTGCACCTATTCCAACCCCCATCTCCCTTCTGTTTTTTGTTTTTTCTGTTTCTTGTTTTTTGTGCTAAATTGTATGTACGCACTGAGTACAAGCAGCTTTCAGTTTCACTGTACATGTATAGTGACAATAAATGGCATATCTACATCTATAACTGACAAACTTGACAAACTTGACTAGTGCTCCTCTTGACAGACTTTTTCAATGCGGTTACAACACTGATATTGAACCAACCTTGTAGAAAATTGACATCATGCCCTCGTCACAAATAAAAAAACAATCCAACCCAGCTAATTGTCAGCCAATCACTCTGTTCGCAATAATCAATAAACCTATGGAAGCCCATCAACGGCCGTCCCAAGTGGCACCTACTTGACAATAACCTAGTCACTAATGCACTTTGGCTTTTCCAGATCTGCTCAGCTTCAGACTGCTTCATAAACTTAGTTCAAACATTGGTCCAAGTGTTGAATTCCAGAGGTAGGATAAGAGTGACTGTCCTTGACATTGAACCAACATGCCACAAGGGCCACATCTAACTCCCTCTTAAATATAGCCAATGAACTGGCATCAACTACCTTCTGTGGCAGAGAGTTCCAGAGATTCACCACTCTCTGTGTGAAAAATGTTTTTCTCATCTCAGTCCAAAAAGACTTCCCTCTTATCCTTAAACTGTGACCCCTAGTTCTGGACTTCCCCAACATCGGGAATAATCTTCCTGCATCCAACCCCTTAAGAATTTTGTAAGTTTCTATAAGATCCCCCCTCAATCTTCTGAATTCTAGCATGTACAAGCCGAGTCTATCCAGTCTTTCTTCATATGAAAGTCCTGACATCCCAGGAATCAGTCTGGTGAACCTTCTCTGTACCCCCTCTTTGGCAAGAATGTCTTTCCTCAGATTAGGAGACCAAAACTGTACGAAATACTCCAGGTGTGGTCTCACCAAGACCCTGTACAACTGCAGTAGAACCTCCCTGCTCTTATACTCAAATCCTTTTGCTATGAATGCTAACATACCATTCGCTTTCTTCACTGCCTGCTGCACCTGCATTCCTACTTTCAATGACTGGTGTACCATGACACCCAGGTCTCGTTGCATCTCCCCTTTTCCTAATCGGCCACCATTCAGATAATAGTCTACTTTCCTGTTTTTGCCACCAAAGTGGATAACCTCACATGTATGCACATTATACTGCACCTGCCAAACATTTGCCCACTCACCCAACCTATTCAAATCACCTTGCTGCATCCTAGCATCCTCCTCACAGCTAACACTGCCCCCCAGCTTAGTGTCATCCGCAAACTTGGAGATGTTGCATTCAATCCCCTCATCCAGATCATTAATATATATTGTAAATAGCTGGGGTCCCAGCACTGAGCCTTGCGGTACCCCACTGGTCACTGCCTGCCATTCTGAAAAGGACCCGTTTACTCCTACTCTTTGCTTCCTGTCTGCCAGCCAGTTCTCTATCCACATCAATACTGAACCCCCAATGCCATGTGCTTTAAGTTTGTGTAATAATCTCTTATGTGGGACCTTGTCGAAAGTCTTCTGAAAGTCCAGATATAACACATCCACTGGTTCTCCCTTATCCACTTTACTAGTTACATCCTCGAAAAATTCTATAAGATTCGTCCGACATGATTTACCTTTCATAAATCCATGCTGACTTTGTCCAATGAATTTACCACTTTCCAAATGTGCTAAGAATTTTGTCAGTTTCTATAAGATCCCAACATACTCCAGCTCTTGTCCAGTTTTGTTTTAGAGAGAGGTACAGTGTAGAAACAGGTCCTTCGGCCCACCAACGATCACCTATTCACGCCAGCTTTATCCTACACACTCGGAACAATTTACAGAAGCCAACTCACCTACAAACTTGCATGCCTTTGGAATGTGGGAGAAAACCGGTGCACCCACTCGGTCACGGGGAGAAGGTACAAACTCCGTATGGACAGCACATGAGGTCAGGATCGAACCTGGCTCTCTGGCGTTGTAAGGCAGCAATTCAATTCTACCACAGCGCCTTGTCTTGCACCACCGACAATGATGTGTCAATACTTGCCTGGATGTGTGCAGCTCCAACAATTCTCAAGAAGCTCAACATCATCCAAGAAAAAGCAGCCTGTTTGACCATGTTAAACATTCACTTCTTCCACTACAAAGCTGCGTACATTCTGGCTGGGAGAAGTTCGGTCAAAACATGTGTCAGTTCGTAGTAAATCTAAAGTCTGTGGCTCACGACCGCTAACTCACAAACTACAATAGCGAGCCTGGGTGGAGAAAAATAAATACCTCAGATGTCCAATGCATTCGATGCCTTAACAATCTAAGTGACACATTCCTGTAACAGCGAATTTGATGTCGAGTTGGGAATCAGTATTGAGTGCAGAAAAATCAATGACTTTCGTAAAATGATATGAAGTTATGATATACTAGAGTTCATATGATGGGAGAGATAACTTTCCTCTTGGGAAATTGCAGGCCGACTCATAGGCAGGGAAAACCTGTGGAATTTTCCAACAGTGGGGGAAAGGGAGACCACAATTTTCTTGTATCGATTTGCAGAATGACTCCATGACTCTGGATGAAGATGAATTCCAGTTCCTCAACACGTCATTGTGTGCAATAAACACCTGTCACTGATCTAGCAAGGAGCAGGTGAGATAACTTGATTTAAGTGAAAAATTGAGGGAAAAGAAAAGAGATAGAACAAGGAAATTAGTAGATTTACACTCTGAACTCAGGACTCCAGAGAACACCATTGCTTGAATCCCACAAAATTGGATTTACAGTTACTGAAAAACATTAAACTTATATCAAGTTTTTGTTTGCCTAAAACACTTCAGTAATGTTAGGGAATAATAAATCAAAAGGAGAGAATCAATCGCAGAATATTATGCTTTGAAAGTTGGGTACAAGTGATTGCTCCACCATGAATATTCCTCTTCATACAAAGTAAAATAAAATCAGAAAATACTGCAATCAGAAAAAACAGAACCAGAGTTAACATTACAGGTTGAAGAAACATGTCTCCCCCTTTCAGATTCGGTCAGACCTGCTTATTGTTTGCAGCAGTTTCTGTTCTTATTTCACATTTCCACCATCTACAGTTTTAAAAAATTATTTTTGGAGAATAAATGCAATTTTAACCTAAACCGCGAGGGCACTATGTTCTTAAAATGTCAAATAATTGGAAAATTCGCACAGATTTGCTGGAAGGCCTACAGTTAATGGCCACAGGAGATGAGAAGATTATAAAAAAGCAACTGGAATCCTTGATCGCAAATGGAAAGAAAGAAATACTAGCAAAGATTCCTCTTGAGCACTGACCAGTTCTGGACACCAATCTTCCACATATTCATCAAGTAATTTGAGAGCAGATACTGTATAAGAGGTTGAGTGGAATGGCATCGAGAAGCAGAAACTTAATTTCCTTACAACTGTTAAATGGAAATTGTTCTGCCAAGGGCAAAAAGCATTCAGGTGTGATGTTTGGTGGACTGTGTGAGGTGGGAGGATCCGTTGCTCCTCCCGTGCAGCAGGTGGTGCTGCACAGGACAAAGGGAAATGTTTTGTATATAGTTTATCCTGTCGGCAGACAGTATGCGGGCAGCCATTGTGACTAGTCTTGCTGCCAGCATTGAGTTCTGTTGTAAACTAAAGACTCTCAAGTTTTGTGCAGACCTAGAAAACGAACACGAAAGTGGTGTCAGAAGTGGGATTCTTCGCCTTGCGTCCAAAGACCCAGATAAGAGCTTATTTTTTGTTTTTAAATAAACGGAACTCAAACTAACATGTCTCGGCAATTCGATCATTTCGATCCCGAGCGAGAAAGGTGGTCGTCGTATTTAATGTGCACTGTGTTTTATTTTAAAAATATGGCAATAATGACTGACCAGAGGAAGAAGGCTCTCTTGTGTTCGTCGATGTATCCAGAAACCTTTGCACTGCTTGAAAATTTACTTACAGAAGAAGTACCTGAAGCCTCATATGCTGAAATCACAACGGCTTTGCAGCTGCATTTCAAAGAAAGTCAAAATTTCCTCGCAGCTCGCTTTGATTTCTACCGGACAGTGCAACAGGAAGTTCTTGCCAAACTTCGCACCAAGGCAAAGGCATGTGATTTTAAAACTCAATGCTGCGAAAAGTTCCAAGACAATGCGTTGCGGGATAGACTGGTCATGGGCTGCAGGCACGCATTCATCCAGCAGGCGATTCTCAAGGAATCAGATGCATCATTGAAAAATGTGCTGCAGGGTGCTAAGATGGCTGAAATGCTGTAAAGAACTGCACGGAACTGCGATCACTGAAAATGTTGCACAAGCCACACATTGGAATTGTGCGAATGAAGGCGCTCGCCCGCATGCATGCATGTGTGGTGGCCGGATATCGAGACCGATATAGCTGACCACTGCAAGGACTGCACACCATGTGCCAAAACAGCGCCGAATCCATCGGAAGAGACCCCAACCAACCATGGCAGCGAATCCACATAGATTTTGCCAGACCGTTCCTGGAGGACATGTGGCTGGTCATCATGGACGTCCATTCGAAATGGCCACATTATCCAAATGAATAACCACTGAAACAACCACTTCTGCGCTCGACGATTTGTTCACCATTTGGGGATTGCCCTTAACAATCGTAAGCAGCAATGGACCCCAACTTGCCTCACAAATGTTCAGTGACTGGTGCAAACAACACTCAATCGTGCATCTGACATCAGCACCTTTTCATCCGCCCTCAAATGGTGAGGAAGAGCGGCTCGTTGGCGTTTTCAAGCAGGCTATGAAACGTGCTGTTGGAATTGAAAAGAAATTGAAACGATTGGCATTGCGCGATTCCTTACAGCAATATCGCACCATTCCAAACTGCACTACCGGTCGAACTCCAGTGGAGATGATGCTCGGACATCAAGTGCACTCTCCCCTATCAGGTAGATAGCAGAGTCCGGTAGGCCTCCAACGGGAAGAAGCCGGGGACTCTGGTGCCGACTCACCGTTGCCGTCGCGGAGCTGGCCGAGACCGGAGCGGGTGGAGCGGTGGAGGAGCGCTGCTGCTGCTGCTGCTGCTGCTGCTGCTGAGTCGGAGGCTGCTACTGCGGGTCTGCGGACGGCTCGGACGACCCCGCGCGGCTCCCTGGAGGGAGACTGCTTTTCGGGGCTCCTGCAAACGGTGAATTCTCCCGCCCGTGTTGCGGGGTCGAAGAGCTCCTGGAGCGGGGCCTAACATCATTGCCCCGCGCGGCTGGAACGGCCGCGGGACTTTGCGAGCACACACCGGGGTCTCTAACATCAAGACCCGGTGTGCGACCTCGCACCACCCGGCGTGGCTTTAATGGCCGTGGGACAATCGCCATCGCCAGCCGGGGGCTTTGACTTTGACTCTGACATCGGGGGGAGGAGAGTGCAGTGGAGAGATATAAGTTTTTTTGGCCTTCCATCACAGTTATGTGATGGATGTTTATGTTAAATGTAATTATGTTGTGTCTGGGGTCTATTTGTGTGTAATGTATGGCTGCAGAAACGGCATTTCGTTTGGACCTCCAGGGGTCCAAATGACAATTAAATTGACTCTTGACTCTTGACTTGATCAGTTTTGAACCCGACCTGTAAATCTTATGCGGTGTTCACTCAGCCAATGAAGTTGAACAAGTCCAAATTCGACATTGGCGACTACGTATATTATCGCAATTATACGGCCAAGGAAAGCAAACGGTGCACTGGCAGGATCATGCCTCACATTGGAACCAAAATGTCCAAGGACAAGACGGACAATACAAACGGCATGATGACCAATTAAGAAGCCGCTTTCCTCCAGCAAAGACTGCGCGGAACCTGACCAAAACCAAGCAGTCGGACACCCCGGTGCTGAATCCTGTGGATACTGGAGTGCCTAACTTGCCCCTCCCCAGGCCTGATGAAGTTCCGCCAGATGAACTCCCTGCCAATCTGCCTGTGATCCTTCGTCGATCAACACGTTGCAATCGTGGTAATCCCCCAAGGCGACTCATTCAGGAATAGAGACGTTCAAACTGGAAAGGGGAAGTGTGATGTTTAGTGGTCTGTGTGGGGTGGGAGGACCCGTTGCTCCTCCCGTGCAGCAGGTGGTGCTGCACGGGACAAAGGGAAATCTTTTGTATATAGTTTATCCTGTCGGCAGATGGTATGCGGGCAGCCATTGTGACTAGTCTTGCTGCCAGCATTGAGTGAAACATTAAAGACTTCATTGTAAACTAAAAACTCTCAAGTTCTGTGCAGACCTAGAAAACGAACATGAAATCAGGGGACAGCAAAATGCTTTCAAAATCATTATCATTTTTTCTGCAGTATAAAAGGAAAAACAAATTAGTCAAGGCCGGCCACAGTGGCGCAGACGTACTGTTGCTGCCTTACAGTGCCAGAGGCCCAGGTTCGATCCTTACTATAGGTTCTGTCTGTATGGGGTTTGTATGTTCTCCTGTGACAACGTGGCTTTTCTCCAGGTGCTCTGGTTTCCTCCCATAAACCAAAGATGTACAGGGTTGTAGGTTAATTGGCTTTAGTAAATTTGTTAATTGTCCCAAGTGTGTAGGATAGTGCTTGTTTACGGGGTGATTGCTGTTCGGTGCGGACTCGGAGGGCTGAAAGGCCTGTTTCCGTGCTGTATCTTTAAAGTCTAAATGTAACGTCTAACGCCTAAAGTTTCTTTTGACAGGTCAGTTACCAGAGGGCACAGGTCTAAAGTGATTGCAAAGAATAAGAAGTGAAATTAGGGAAAAATACATTCCCAGTAAGATATTACAACATGGAAAGATGGCGGAAGAAGGGTTGTAACTTTCCAAAAAGAGTTGGATAAACACTGGATTCTAAACATTTTTATCATCTGCTGCTTACATCATATCCCATTTATGCACAAATAGTGCAGATACTGTAGGCCAACGTAGGTGGGGTTTGAACCACTGAACATTTGAAATAGGCGCAAAGTTAGATCCATGGGTTTCATCCTTCAACATCATGGATGATATTCGACCATTGTTCTGTCCTGGTCTCATTCCCCTCTATTTCTCTTTTACTTCCAGAAACCTATCAATCTCAGTTTTAAATGCAACCAAAAACTGAGCCTTCATATCCTCGGGATAGAAAATGCCAAAGACTCAACACTGCGTGTGAATAAATCCTGCATCATTTCAGGACCAAATGACCTCCCCTTGATTTTGCAGCTGTGACCTCCTAGTTCTACAGTCATCAACTAGGGGAAACTCCTAGTCAGTACACTGTACACTGACAATGACAATTAAATTGAATCTGAATCTCCCCCACTCACTCCCATAGCGGTCCTGAACTTGTAGGAATGTACCGCTCTGGACAATAAATTTAAAAATTAGTTTTTTATTGCATGCTTTTCTCTCTCTCTCTCTTTTCCTTCTTACCATTTTCTCCCCTGTAGCTGATTTGACATTGAATTCACCCACTCTAATCGAGACTTCCACCTTATTTCCTGCACCATTTCCCAGCCCATCATTCTGACTGATGGAGATACAGTTGAACTTAGCCACTCATGACCCCTTTTCATGCTGCAACATCAACAGCTCCCATTGTCCGTAAACGCTGTGAAAGTGGCTGAAATGCCTAACAGTGCAAGGACATCTCACTCATGATGGTTTGCGTTACATCAATTCATCCAGCAAATTATAACCCATTATTGTAAGCATGGATATTTATCCTATCCAAGAGCTGTTTATTCAAAATACATTGCTCATTCAATGAACAATACTTCTGTATGCTCTTAAGATTAAACTGAAATTACGATTGTCACACTAACTGCACTGATTTTGGCTGATGAATATATGATTGGTATAATATTTTTATGAACCAAAACCCATATGGTGTGAAGGTGAGGAGAAGAATGAAGTTACATAAACAAGAATCAATGTGAAGAAAACTATTTCACAGTCATAAGAGTACTCAAAATTGTACAGTTATCATAACCTTTCAATTTGATTTTGCAGAAGATCCACAAAATCTTATTGTATTAATATATGTATAAACTCCAAAGTACCTTTTATTGGCAGTACATATGGAGGTGCGCCTTAAAACATCATGTCTTATATATGCTGTTTGGTTGTCAGCTATACATATTGTAGTTTGCAAGGTTTGTTTTTTAACATGCAGTTGTATAGGGCTCTGGTAAGACCACATCTGGAGTATTGTGTGCCGTTTTGGTCTCCTAATTTGAGGAAGGACATCCTTGTGTTTGAGGCAGTGCAGCGTAGGTTCACGAGATTGATCCCTGGGATAGCGGGACTGTCATATGAGGAAAGATTGAAAAGACTAGGCTTGTATTCACTGGAGTTTAGAAGGATGAGGGGGATCTTAAAGAAACAATAAAATTATATAAGGACTGGACAAGCTAGATGCAGGAAAAATGTTCCCAATGTTGGGCGAGTCCAGAACCAGGGGCCACAGTCTTAGAATAAAGGGGAGGCCATTTAAGACTGAGGTGAGAAAAACCGTTTTCACCCAGAGAGTTGTGAATTTGTGGAATTCCCTGCCGCAGAGGGCAGTGGAGGTCAAATCACTAGATGGATTTAAGAAAGAGTTAGATAGAGCTCTAGAGGCTATTGGAATCAAGGGATATGGGGAGAAGGCAGGCACGGATTATTCATTGGGGACGATCAGCCACGATCGCAATGAATGGCGGTGCTGGCTCGAAGGGCTGAATGGCCTCCTCTTGCACCTATTTTCTATAACTCTTCTTGCCCCAATGGTGCAGCTGCCAACAGGAATACAGGAGTATTTCTCCCAAATGGCACGTACACGGAACATTGGATAACTGGGGAAAGCCACTGGCGATATTAAACCCAGCCCAGTTCCGTCCTCATCCATATTGATTTGTGTAACTGTCTTGCAGGGGGCACTGGAGATTGTTTCATTGCAGGTTCTTGCCCATTTACTACACTTTATCCCAAGACACTACCTTCATTTTTCAGCACTTTGTCCAAACGCAGCTGCCTTCCAGATGCCAGCAAGAAACCCTTCCAGACGGACTATTTTACAGTCTGCTGAATTGAGAGATGGAGAATGGGCTTGTGTTATTGCTGCTCATTAGGTTTAGGAATATTATTGTCCCATGTACTGAGGCACAGTGAAAATCTCTTTGTTGCATGTTATCTAAGCAGATCAGATGTACCATAAATACCAATCAGTTTAAATTCAAATACAATAGATAGAGCAAAGGGAAAAATACAGATTGTAGAATATAGTCACAGAATTGGAGTACTTCAGTTCTTCAAACAAAGTCCAATGTCCTCGACTGTTATTCGAACAAGTGCTGTTCGACTTACCGAACTAACTTATGGAAGGATAACCTATGGAACCCTAACTTATGGAAGGATAGTGTAGGAAGGAACTGCGGATGTTGGTTTAAATCAAAGATAGACACAAAATACTGGAGTAATTCAGCGGGACAGGCAACATCTCTGGAGAGAAGGAATGGGTGACGTTTCAGATTGAGACCCTTCTTCAGACTTTAAGCTGCCTTTCCCGCTGCCTTTCCAGCATTTTGTGTCTATTTATGGAAGGATTGTTCAGAAGCCTGAACAGAGGGGAAGAAGAACACTGCAATTTCTTGCAATCTTGTGCAGAGCTATTCCCCAACCAAGCTGTGATCAACCCCGACAGTATGTTTTCTACGGTGTATCTGTAGAATTGTAAGAGTCGCTGAAGACGTGCCGAATTTCTTCAGTCTCCTCAGGAAGTATAGGCATTGGTGTGCCTCTTGGCTAAAAAGTAATTGATTTGAACTCTAATCCTGGCACAATTCTTCATATTGTGCAACCAATGTGTTAATCACGTCGCAGGAGTGACAATGTCACAGTGGAGTTAGCTATTTTTGACAGATTTACAAATTCAATTATGTGTGCACCTTAACGATATTTTCTCCCGACCAACTTTTTCTCCATTTACCATCTTCTGGGCCAGGGGTCGGCAACCTACGGAATCCAGGCCGAATGCGGCCCGTAACCCAAAATCATCCGGCCCGTAGGCATTTATTTTTTCTGTAATCATCCGGCCTGCAGACCCTTCATCTCCGGTACCTCCCGGGCCTGAGGCGCGGTGACGCAAGGAGGTCTGTGCTGGCGGCCCACAATTTCGGAGCGGCCGAGCATCTGAGCTGGGCCGAGCGCCCGAGAGGAGCCGAGCTCCCGAGAGGGGGCCGAGAGCCCGAGAGGCTGCCAAGCGCCGAGCTCTGGCTGAACCGCATCCTGCGCAAAGCCACCGGCACGGCCGCGCACCTTCGGTGTCTGGTTTTCAACATCGGGATCGGGGTTGTCAATAGGTCGGAGACGAGTGAGTATGAGTATTGGAGCCACTGCCTTCAAGACAGAGCCAAGGCAATGGTCCATAGGTACGCCATGTTCGTGAGCGCCCGTAACTAGGGGCCAGTGCTCCAGGTGGCGTCCTAAAAGGAGCTGGATCTATGTGAACACGTGATTTGATGTCTGCCATCCGGGGCAGGATCCATGTGAACACATCCGCCATCTGCTCACAGACATGCGTCCTGGCCCCTATGCAGAACAACGTTGCCGACCCCTGTTCTGGGCCTTCCTTCTACTCCAAGGATAACATTTTGTCAACATTTTGTAGATGCTGATTTACTGCACCCACAAGGCAAACTCTCTTCAAATCTCACTGACAACCATACTAATTATATTGAAATATGCTCAGAGAAATTTGTGCCGTTTGCTTAATAACATCGATGACATATTGTTCTGCTTGAAGGGACTCATTAATAATACTGCAGAGGAATAGAATTGACTGGAAACTGAATACACATTAAGCTCCAACTGAAATGCCAGTTTTACTCAGAAGAAAGCAGCAAGGCGTGCAGCGGATTAATTCACGGCATTTTGTTTGCCTTCATGTCTATTTTACCATAACATTTTAAAATGTATTCAATTTGTTTTGAACACTTGCCTGCAAAATGGCTCATCACTTTATGATTAAACTTAAAAAAACATTCACTGGTTGAAAAAAAAACGTAGGTTTTACCCGAATATTACAAAACCATGATATAAATGCAATTTATTCTTTCTTGTGAAGAAAGAATATGGAGAATTAGATCACTACAACACCAGGTGCAGACAGACAGTCAGTGAGCTGGGGAAAGAGTGATGGGAAAGAGAGGATGAAGATAAGAAGATGCCAAGTAGGCAGATGAGACAGGCACTATTTTTGGAATGGAAGATGGATACAAAACGCTGGAGTAACTCAGCGGGACAGGCAGCATCTCTGGAGAGAAGGAATGGGTGACGTTTCGGATCGAGACCTTTCTTCAAACTGGCAGAATATTTTTGGAATATTCTGCCTTTCTGTGCAAGCATTCGAATTATTCATATAGCGTGCAATTTTTCAGTCACAGATTAGTTTCCCATCAATAATAAAGGTATTCCCTGGGACAATATACAGGGCATAAAAGGAGTTGCTGAAGAGTTTTAATTGTAGGATGATTTTAATGCACTGCTATGCTTACTATGACACAGGAGACCACACAGCTCAATTCTAGTTCAGTCCCAGCTGCACATTCCCATTAGTCCCATTCACCCCTGTATTATTCCATGGTATCATGAGACTTATGCATTCTTCAATATTCACCAATCTTTCCTTTTGGTTCTTTTGCCACATGCAATTCACTAGAGCTAATGAACCCACCAGCATGTCTTTGAGCTGTGAGAGCAAACCAGAGTCCCTGATGGAGACGAACTCGCATGGTCAGAAGAAGAATGTGCAAACTCAGCGTGGAGAGCACCTGACAGAATTGGTCCTGTGCCACTGAAGCTGGTGGAAGCAATATCAATCGCTGCCAAGCAAATAGGTTGGAGACCCTGATTAATCCCCATGCTTACTTGGTTTATTAGCAAGATCAACCTTGGGCAATGTCAACCAGTATGGCCCATCGGATTAAAAGGAAGTTCGTATAATCAGTGAACGATGATATTTTCAATTTCCAATACACTTCACCATCATAAGACAACTACAATATTGGCTTGAGCCAACTAAGGTTGTCACAGCGGTGCAGCGGTAATGCTGCCGTCACACAGCACCAGAGACTTGGGTTAAATCCTGACCTCGGATGCTGTCTGTGTGGAGCTTGCACGTTTTCCCTGTGAATGCGTGAGTTTCCTCCGGTTGCTCTGGTTTCCACCCACATCTCAAAGACATGTAGGTTTGTAGGTTAATTGGTCCTCTGTAAAATTGCCCCAAGTGTGTAGGGAGTGGATGTGAAAGTGGGATATCTTGGAACTAGTGTGAACGGGTGATCAATGGTCAGCATGGACTCGGTGGGCCGAAGGGCCTGTTTCCATGCTGTATCTGTAAACTAAATTAAACTAACTAAATGGGCATAGAATTGGTTTCATGGTAGGAAGCAGAGGTTAATGGGGGTAAAGATAATTTTCAGAGTGGAGACCTCATGGATCGGTGCTGAGGTCATTGCTGTTTGTCATCTACATCAAAAATTTGGATGAGAATATACGAGGTATGACACTAAAATAGGTGATATCGTAGACAGTGAATAGTTATCAAGAAATACACAAGATATTGATCAGGTGGGAAGTGGGTTGTGGAATAACTAATCAAATTTAATTCAGATAAGAATGAGGTGTTGTATTTTGGGAAGTCAAACCAGGGCAGGACCTTCACAGAGAACAGTAGGGCCCCGGGCAGCGTTGTAGATCAGATAGATCTAGGAGAGCAGATTCTCTGAAAGTGGCATCACAGGTAGATAGGATGGTGAAGAAGGCTTCTGGCCTGCTGGTGTTTAGCAGTCAGGGAATTGAGTGCAGAAGTTGGGACGTTAGGTTACAGTTCAGATTCAGATTCAACTTTTCATTGTCAGTGTACAGTACAGAGACAACAAAATGCAGTTAGCATCTCCCTGGAAGAGCAACATAGAATATGATTTCAATAAATAAATCTATTTACATGCATACAGTCATAGTGTTTTTCCTGTGCGAGGAGTGTCGGGGGGGTGGTGGTGATTGGCAGTCACCGAGGTACGTTGTTGAGTAATGTGACAGCCGCAGGGAAGAAGCTGTTCCTGGACCTGCTGGTCCAGCAACGGAGAGACCAGTAGCGCCTCCCGGATGGTAGGAGGGTAAACAGTCCATGGTTGGGGTGAGAGCAGTCCTTGGCGATGCTGAGCGCCCTTTGCAGACAGCACTAGCTCTGGACAGACTCAATGGAGGGGAGCGAGGAACCTGTGATGCGTTGGGCAATTTTCACCACCCTCTGCAGTGCTTTCCGGTCGGACAAGACATTGGTAAGGCCACACTTGGATTATTGTGTTTTGTTTTGGTCACCCTTTTATAAGAAAGATACCATGAAGCTGGAAAGAGTGTGGAGAAGATTTACAAAAATATTTCCAGGCCACAAGGTGCAGTTTGGCAGGCCAGGACTTTATTCCTTGGAGTGCCCAGGCTGAGTAGTGATCTTATAGAGGTGGATAAAATCATGAGGGGAATAAATGGGGTTGGGGAATCAAGAACGAGACAACATTGGTTTAAGATGTGGGTTGGAGGGAGGGGATGTAAGATTTGATAGGAGCCGGTGGGACAACATTTTAAATATTTTATTTTATTAGAAGTAAGTACAGTCATATGGCACCAAAGTGCCTAATATATATTTTCATAATACATTTCATGTACAACTTCTTTTTTTTTTTGTTACATTGAAAAAAGAATAGAATAAGAAAAAGAAGTTAGATAGTAAAGGATGGAAAGATGTGAAATATATAGTGTGTGAAGAAAGAAAAGGAGTAAATGAAGAAAGTTGAGAGAGAAAGTAGAGAAAATAAAATAAAATAAAAAAGAAAAGGAGATCATTTTTAAACAGCATGTGCTGGGTATATGGAATGATCTGCCAGACAAAGTAGTTGAGGCAGGTACATTGACATCACTTAAAAGACATTAGTACAGGTTGATGGATCGGGTAGGTTTAACCATACAACCATATAACAATTACAGCACGGAAACAGGCCATCTCGGCCCTACAAGTCCATGCCGAACAAATTTGTTTCCCCTTAGTCCCACCTGCACTCGTACCATAACCCTCCATTCCCTTCCCATCCATATGCCTATCCAATTTATTTTTAAATGATACCAATGAACCTGCCTCCACCACTTCCACTGGGAGCTCACTCCACACCGCCACCACTCTCTGCGTAAAGAAGTTCCCCCTCATATTACCCCTAAACTTCTGTCCCTTAATTCTGAAGTCATGTCCTCTTGTTTGAATCTTCCCTATTCTCAAAAGGAAAAGCTTTTCCACATCAACTCTGTCCATCCCTCTCATCATTTTAAAGACCTCTATCAAGTCCCCCCTTAACCTTCTGCACTCCAGAGATTGAAGACCTAACTTATTCAACCTATCTCTGTAACTTAGTTGTTGAAACCCAGGCAACATTCTAGTAAATCTCCTCTGTACTCTCTCTATTTTGTTGACATCCTTCCTATAATTTGGCGACCAAAATTGTACCCCATACTCCAGATTTGGTCTCACCAATGCCTTGAACAATTTTAACATTACATCCCAGCTTCTATACTCAATGCTCTGATTTATAAAGGCTAGCATACCAAAAGCTTTCTTTACCACCCTATCTATATGAGATTCCAAAGAGATTCCAATGAGGTTTGAGAAGGAAATCGGCCAAATGTGGGCAAAAGGACTACTTTAGATTGGGCATATTGGCCAGCATGATTGAATTACGCCAAAGGGCTTGTTCCCTGCTGAATGAATCCATGACTCCATAACTTTTAGACAGATGGTCCGATCAACGTTGCCATTTACCCTATTCTGAAATCATTCAGTCCCTCACACACTGAACAATGCCAGAAACACAAAGGGCCTCTCCACAGGAAGCAAAGAGAAACTCTTAAGCAATTTGGGAACTGTTTGAACTTGAGTGACTGACATGCATTGTCAATCTTGTCTCAGAAAACAGCATTGGCAGATGCTTAAAAACTGTCAAGAATACATAACGCAGGAGACTGACAACAGGGGAGATGTGTCATTAATATTTCATCCTAGCTCTCCTCACAATTTAGTTTTATCTCTTGTCAATTTTATTTAATGACCATAACCCAGAGCAAACTTCAAGAACATGACTTTTAACTTTAATAGTTTGAGGGAAAAGAAAGCCGCGACATCAATCCATGCAGTTGGGTGGTAATAGTTCTGTGGTGATAGTTCTGTGGTGATAGTTCTGTGGTGATAGTTCTGTGGTGATAGTTCTGTGGTGATAGTTCTGTGGTGATAGTTCTGTGGTGATAGTTCTGTGTTTTTAAAAAATGTCCAAAGCCTTCTCTATTTTCAGTGAACAAATAGCAATTGCATTTTTTAACTTGGATTATCTTCTGCGATATCTGAAAGTTCTGCCTTGTCTGATTGTAAATGCCGGAAAGTGCAAGCAAGAATGGAAAGGTAGGCCAAGGAGACTATTGATCCGATTGACCCGTGATTCATTCTGACTTGCTCCATGAAGAGAAAGCATTCACGTGAATGGCGTGATCTTGTGACCTTTCAAGTTAAATACGTCTTATTTTATATCAGCCAGAAACCCACGCAAGACTTGCGTTCCATCAGCATCAAGACGTAAAATTTGGAACGACTTTGTGAAATTCAGATAGTTGCAAGTGTATTACTGAAAAGTAAACGTAAAGCCCCTGTCCCACTTATGTGTCCTTGGCACGCTAATTACGCGACCTCGTGGTTGCGTTGAGGCGCGACGGTCCTGCGAAGGTCGCACGCAACTTCATGCGCCCGCACAGCAGTCTGAAAGAAGGGTCTTGACCCGAAACGTCATCCATTCCTTCTCTCCAGAGATGCTGCCGGTCCCGCTGAGTTACTCCAGCATTTTGTGTCTATCTTCAATTTTCTTGGCCCTGCTCTGGGAGTAGAAGTGGGGCGGATCCAGACCTCGACGGCCGTGAGTCCCAGGCTGAGTTTGGCGATCATTTGTCTGCTTCTGCTGCTGTTGGAGGTGAGATGTTGCGTCGCGCCAGGGTCTTGGGCCTGTCCCACTTTGGCCGTCAGTTATGCGACAGGCCGGTGGCGCGCAAAGATTTTGTTCGCTACAAAATTTCGGAGCGTCGCGCGATACCGTGCACAACTACATACCCCTCCGCGCTTCTGAGTGGGACTGGCCCCGCGTGGCCACACGATGCCCGTGCGCCTCAACATGACGACGAGGTCGCGTAATTTGTGTGCCAAGGACACGTAAGTGGGACAGGGCCTTAACTGTGTAGTTTTCCCAACAGGTCGAGGCATGCAGTGTTCTCCCCATTGGCCATCAATATGTATAAACTAGGTTTATAACTTGGAAGATAGCTGTTGCAAAGTTCAAGAAAAAGTGTATATCTACCAATAATATGAAATTCTTCCTTTTTTAGTTCTGATAACACAAAATATCAGACATCTCAATCAGAAACCCTAGACAATAATTAGAAGTGATTAGGTACTATCCTTCCGCCACTTTAATTCACTTTAAAATATGATGCAAAGGAGAGTTGACATATATTTTATCGCTTACGGCTGGTAAATACAATATGTAGCAATCAGCAACCAAAGGCAAGCAATTTCCTGCAGCAATAGGATGGGTAGATAATTACAAGAAGCATCATACATTAGAGAAAGATCCCACTTCACTCTAGCCAGAGTTATCATTGACTGTCTCCTCTGATGTTTATTATAAGTTTACAAATTCTGCAACTTTCAAGTAATCATTTAACATTGCTTTTATGAAATCCAAGATACAATCAGCTGGGTAAGGCTACGTGGTTAGTTTAGTAATAATGGTGTGTTTAAATATAAATTTCTGAATTGGGTTTCTAGTTATACAGGGTGTCTGATGAAATAAGTCAATGGTCCCGCAGATCACAAGCCAATTCTGTCTCCACTCCATCACACTGCAAAGTGAGGAGCAAAACCAATCATCTGCCAATATTAAATAAAACAGTTACCAAATCCTGGAAAATACTTCAACTCATCTAAGGTGTTGGCAGGGAGTGGACATGGTGGACAGAGTTCAGTTTAGTTTAGAAGCAAATAACTGCAGATGCTGGATTATATCAAAGATATACACATAGTTACTGCAGGAGCAACTCAGTAGGTCAGGCAGCATCTCTGGAGGAAAAGTATATTTGACGTTTCGGGATGCAATCATTCTTAATTTAGTTTAGAGATACAGCGTGGAGACAAGCTCTTCAGCCCACCGAGTCCATACCGCCCATCGATCACCTGTACATTAGTTCTATGTTATTCCAGATTTGCATCCTACACACTAAGGGCAATTTACAGAAGCCAATTAACTTACAAACATGCATGTCTTTGGAATATGGGGCAAAACCAGTGCACCTTGAGAAAACCCATGTGGTCACAGGGAGAACGTACAAACTTCATACAGACAGCACCCGTAGTCAGGATCGAATCCGGGACTCTGGCTCTGCAAGGCAGCAAATCTACCGCTGTGCCACTGTGCTGCCCTCAAAGTTCCATCAAGTGCCCTGAGAATATTTGAACTAAAACTGAGGAAGTGACTCGGCTTCTCACTGTAAGCTGGAACTTCATGTTTGAAAGAAATTTAGCACCACTGAGTATTTTTACCCCAAAAGCTCTAAACATAACACTTTAAAGTTAGGTCAATATAAAGATATAGGCGGGATGTCATAGAGATCTGGTACAGACGCTAAAACAGGAAGAGTAGAATGTGTGGTTGATAATTGTTATCTTTTCTGCTTCTTTGAGTGTGAACATTGGGAACAAGTGCATTTTGGATGCACCATGCTCAAATCTGAATGGCCACCCCCAATAAAAACCATTCAAGATCCCGCAATTCCTGAACTCTCTTTTAATTCCATGCAACTTTTGCCATCTTGTTGTCAATTAGTAGTGGTTGAAATATTCCTCGTCTGAGTATTGCAAAACAGACATTAAGCCTGAAATCAATCCCAAATGCCCATAATTGATCATGCATCATGCGGCAGTACTTTATTGCAGTCATTAGTTGCCCAAAGCATTTTTAAGTGGCTAATGTGACAGAACCTCTCTCATTAGCCTGCAGTTTGAATGGATCACCTGACTCAGCACAGACATGCATGACAATCTATTAAAATAATTGTAAGGGTTTCCATCAATCTTGGCATTGGTCAGAAGTAGCTAAGCTTAGTAAATAAAGTTTACAGGCTATCATTTTGCATGCCAGCGTGCGTCTCAGATCAATCTATCTTGGGTGGCCTCATCTGGCACCTTTAGAACCTGCCATCTGTCTATGAATTAGTTGCAAGGTCACATAGTTGACCCTGACCATTATGTCCTGATTGGCATGCCATGCTGTTGTGATGCTCGAGATCTGTGCCATCAAATGTCAATGAATGCCTTAATACTTGAGCAGGAACTGTGACAGCACCCATAGTCAAGATCGAATCAGGTCTCTTGCGCTGCAAGGCAGCAACTCTATCGCTGCGCCACTGTGCTGCACTTGTAGCTGCGACTGCATGGGTAGCACAGTGGCGCAGTGGTAGAAGTGCTCCGGTTTCCTCTCACATTCCAACGTCCTGCAGGTCTGAAGGTTAATTTAGACTTTAGACTTCAGGGTATCCGCCTGGAAACTGGCCCTTCGGCCCACTGAGTCTGTGCTGACCAGCAATCACTCGGTACACTAACGCTATCCTACACACAAGGGACAATTTATAATTTCACAAAAGCCAATCAAGATTTATAATAAGTAAGTCTTTGGAGTGTGGGAGGAAACCAGAGCACCCAGAAAAAAACCCACATGGTCACAGTGAGAATGTACAAATTCCGTACCGACAGGGCCCCTATTCAGAATCCAACCAGGGTCTCTGGAGCTGTAAGGCAGCAACTCTACCGCTGCACCACTGTGCTGCCAAATTGGCTTCTGTAAATTCCCCCCCAGTATGTAGAGAGTGGATGAGAAAGTGGGATAAAATAGAACTAGAGTATGGGTGATTAATAGTCAGTGTGGGCTCAGAAGGCTGAAGGGCCTGTTTCTGCACTGTATCTTTAAACTCTAAACAAAACTCTTGCATCGAGAGGCATCCTGCATCAAGGATACGGCCTCAAATCCAAGAAAACCCTCTTTTCATAAGTTCATGTTTATCAAGTCTATTCCAGAATTCAATCATGACTGATCTATCCTTCCCTCTCAATCCCAATCTCCTGTCATCTTCCCATAACCCCTAGAACACGTATTAATCTTTTGATGGCCAAATGTTATCAGGAATGACATTTAAGAACTAGCTCTGTGCTCCTCCCGTTACTCCCCTTGTTTGGGGTGAGATAGTGGAGTTTGTGCTTAAATAGAACCTTTTGACAATAAAAGACAGATAATTACAGGTAATAGAATAATGTATAATTACAACAAAAAGTATTCACTATCTTATTATCCCAGATAACTTTCCCCGTCTCACTAAGAAATCATGCCATGAATACATTTTGTTGGTGCAATTTCACCTGGAAAAGAAATTTAATTTCTGGAAAAAATAAATGCTAAAAGCCATATTCTGCAGAATGGGACCATTAGGTTTGCTATTAAGATGATTAATTTACTACAAAGAACAGTGAAGCATTCTTTATGTGCAACAAAACTGAGGATCATTTTCATCACAGTGGGCTCAGCTGAAGTATATTGTGAGGATATTGTGACTGAATCAATTCCTCATTATACAGCCGGAATTCCAGGTTCACTTTGTTCCTACTGTGAGAACATATAACACTATTTACTGCACCACTTTCACCCTAGGAGAGACAAAGACCGGCACGTACCAATATTTGACTCAGCAAATCGATCTCATCTCAATGGGAGGTTTCAATGGCTGAAG
Organism: Leucoraja erinaceus; assembly: GCF_028641065.1. Lineage (NCBI taxonomy): Eukaryota > Metazoa > Chordata > Chondrichthyes > Rajiformes > Rajidae > Leucoraja > Leucoraja erinaceus. The sequence continues at coordinate 49,512,754 of NC_073385.1, forward strand.
TGCTAAAATGCTCCGAAAAAATAAGCTCTGAAAACTCTGTGCAAAAGAATGATTTAGCACATATTGCCAAGGCCACCAAAGGACTTATACATACTCCACCATTTTCTATACAATATTCTTGGGAATAAATTTAATCCCAAGGCTCTAATAATGTCACTTGATCAGCCAAGAGCAGGGAGGCAAATGCCAGTAATAATGTTGCTGGTGCTGACGCAGAGGCTGGTTTAAACCGAAGAGGGACACAAAATGCTGAAAGAACTCAGCTGGACAGGCAGCATCTCTGGGGAGAAAGAATGGGTGACGTTTCGGGTCGAGACCCTTCGTCTGAAGAAAAGTCTCGACCCGAAACATCACCCATTCCTTCTCTCCAGAGATGCTGCCTATCCCGCTGTTACTCCAGCATTTTGTGCCTAATGCCAGTAATAATATTGGCTTGGAAAATATTTGGTGCTTCAGGCTATTACTTTTTAATGGATGGCATCATGTTACTAACTGCTCTCTGGACTGCAATAAAATACATTGAACGAGGCAATCAGTATGAAGCCCTAGAATGAGGAGGTCACGCATTGTATATTTGTCTCGACATTCTGCAAATGGAACACAAGCAGAACAAAAGCACCTCATCAATAATCACATTTTTCTTCCCTTGTTATGCAGAAATGCTCACTCGGAAATCACAGGTGCAAAGGGACGTGGGAGTGTGGTGCAGGATTCCCAAAAAGTTAATTTGCAAGTCAAATGAGTGGTAAGGAAGGCAAATGCAATCTTAGCATTTATTTCAACAGGGACTAAAATATAAAATCAGGGATGTAATGCTAAGGTTTTATAAGGCACTGGTCAGACCGCATTTGAAGTATTGTGAGTAGTTTTGGGCCCCATATCTGAGGAAAGATGTGCTGGCATTGAAGAGGGTCCAGAGGAGGTTTACGAGAATGATCCCAGGTATTATTGCGCAAACATATGATGAGCATTTGACGGTACTGGGCCTGTACTCGCTGGAGTTTAGAAAGATGAGAGGGAATCTCATTGAATCTTACCGAATAGTGAAAGGTATGGATAGATAGAGTGTATGTGGAAAGGATGTTTTCACGAGCGAGAGAGTCTTGGACTAGAAGCCATAGGCCCAGAATAAAAGGACATACCCCGTTAGAAAGGAGACGAGGAGGAATTTCTTTAGTCAGAGGGTGGTGAATCTGTGAAATTCTTTGAGTATTTTCAGGTGCAAATTGATAGATTCGTGATTAGTAAGGGTGTCAGGGGTTATGGGGAGAAGGCAGGAGAATGGGGTTGAGTCATTTTTTTGACAAATGGGACTAAAGGAATTTTCACTGCACAGTTGGGCAATGTGTTCCTGCTTCCTTTGTCCTCGGGACTCAATGTCATGGGCTGAGGAAGAACCATCGAGGAAGATTTCCCCAGTTGCTGCGGGGAATTTTACGGAGAGTACATTGTGCAGCCACAATGGGACTTACCAACTTACATTGCAATTGTATGGAGCCAACTTTTACTAGACGAGGGAATGCACAAAGTGTACAACTGATGAATAAATAGGATTTCTTGAAATACATAGAGCTTTATATTTTCATTTTAAAAGAGGGCCTATTTCAAAAAAGTGATTACATTGTTTCCATCATTAACTTAAGGTACATTGGTGGTGAATTTCATAAAGAAATTAAAAAATGAACCATATATTGTCTTTGCAATACCATTCTTAAAACTAACCCCTCCATCTCAGCACCGACTACCTCATTTCTTGATTCAATACCACTTGCTCTTCCATTCTGGATTCTGTTGCTCCTCTTAAAATGAAAAAGCCTAAGCCTAAAGGCTGGCCATGGCTCAATGACACCACCAGAGCCCTAAGAAGAGAATGCAGAAAATCAGAACGGAAGTACAAATCTGATGCTTCAAATTTCCTTTGAACTCCTGAAAAACAATCTTCACAAATATCAGAAAGCAGCAAAATCTGCAAGAACAAAATACTTTTTCACCCTTATTTCCAAAAGCGCTCATAACTCCAAGGTAATTTTTAGTACCATCACCTCCATCATATGTCCTGCCCTCAGCACCAGATTAACTGGGTCCCCTGCTAAGTGTGAAGAATTTACTACATTTTTTACCAGCAAAGTAAAGAACATCAGAACGAATATTTCCCCTCCCATCCGTGACCTGGCTGTCTCATTGGTCTGTACTTCAAAATTAGACTGTTTCCAACCTGTTACTCTACCCTCCCTTGTAAAACTGATCACCACCATGAAACCTACCACCTGCCCCCTCGACACTGTCCCCTCTGCCCTTCTAAAGGACGTCATTACAATAGCCGGTCCCAGCATCCTCGTCATCTTCAACAGCTCTCTGGCCACTGGCACTGTACCTATCTGCCTCAAGCATGCGGTGGTCCAGCCACTCCTGAAAAAACCTAACCTCGACCCCACCTTGCCAAGCAACTACAGACCCATTTCAAAACTGCCTTTCCTCTCAAAAACCCTTGAAAAGGTAATTTTGTCAACTTATGCCTTTCCTTCACCAAAATACTATCTTGGAAACTTTCCAATCATGTTTCAGGGCCCACCACAGCACAGAGTCTGCCTTGTTGAAGGTACATAATGACCTCCTGCTCACCGTGGACTCTGGCGACTGTGCAATCCTGCTCCTTCTTAATCTCAGCGCAGCATTCGATACTGTCGACCACACCATCCTAATTGACCATCTCCAGTACGGGGTTGGTATTGATGGCACTGCCCTGAGCCTCAAAGGTAGGAGTTTCTCGAATAACATAGGCAACTCTTTCTCCTCCCCAGCTAGCCTCTGTTGTAAGGTTCCACAAGGTTCCATCCTTGGCCCCATTCTCTTCTCCCTTAGGCCAAGTCATTCAAAGGCACGGCATTTCCTTCCATTGCTACGCAGACGATACACAACTCTATCTCCCCCTGAAGCCCCAAAACCGACCAAATCTGCTTAACCTTATCCGCTGCCTCGAGGATATAAAGTGTTGAATGGCCCAGAACTTCCTCCAACTAAACGAGAGTAAGTCCGAGGTCATCCTTCTCAGCCCCTCAGACTCAATCAAAATGATAGCAGGCAGCCTTGGAAGCCTTACCCCATTACTCAAACCGCACGTCAAAAACCTTGGCGTGATATTTGACTCAGCATTGAAATTTGACAAACAAGTCAATGCCGTGGTCAAAGCTAGCTTCTTCCAGCTTTGGACGATAGCTAAAATAAACCAATTCCTCCAGTTTGATGACCTCGAAAAGATCATCCACACATTTATCTCCTCCCGCCTAGATTACTGCAACTCCCTCTACACTGGCATCAGCCAATCTTCCCTGTCCCGCCTGCAACTGGTCCAAAACGCCGCAGCGAGACTCCTGACAGGCACCCGAAAAAGGGACCACATCACCCCGATCCTGGCCTCTCTCCACTGGCTCCCTGTGCGGTTCCGAATAAATTTTGAGATCCTCCTTTATGTCTACAAAGCCCTTAATGGGCTTTCCCCCACCTAAATCAAAAGTCTGCTCACCCACCTCCACCAGGTCCCTCAGATCGGCCGACTTGGGGTTACTGAACATCCCGCGGTCTAGGCATAAGCTCAGGGGAGATCGCGCCTTTGCGGTTGCAGCTCCTAGACTGTGGAACAGCATCCCTCTTCCCATCAGAACTGTCCCCTCCATCGACTCCTTTAAGTCGAGGCTTAAAATTCATCTTTACTCTCAAGCCTTTCTTGACGTCCTCTAAGTGAGGGCTGTATGTATTTATGTATGTACTTAATCTATGAACCAATGTTGTATAACATTAGTACCTCCACCAATGTAAAGCACTTTGGCCAACGAGAGTTGTTTTTTTAAATGCGCTATAGAAATAAAAGCGACTTGACTTGACTTGATTAACTGGACAAGACTCTGTATGTTTTGATTTGCTGACAGTGTGCGGGTTTGAGCTGAAACTCAGTGATGTTTCCGATTAACACTTACCGTCAACTATATACATTGTTGATGGGCAAGGCAAGTTAGACAGGGCATCAATCAACCACCTCAAAGAGAAAATGAGGGTAAGGAAAAAGACGTCAGCTAAGGGACCTCCCGCACGTCTAAGAGAAGGCACTTCCTATGGATAATGGATAAGGAGTTGGGGCTGGATACTGCAGCATTCATCACCTCCTGCCTCATCAGACATGAGATGACACATCATCCATTGCATTACACTGTTACAGAAAGTACTTCTTATTGGAAGAATACTCACTTCACAAGGTATAACCGTTGATGGAACAAAGAAAGGGGGCAATTGGGAGCAGAAATCTTCATGCCATTACTCAATGTTTTAAACATCAGAAATTTATGAGGATGGGAGATGTTATGTTAAATTTGTTTGACCTTGGTCCTGGTTTGCTCATTAATCATGCAGCATATAACAGAGCTGTGTTCCAGACTCTTTTTTTGGATGAAATTACAGTGTTATTTGGCAGCAATTGATTTCCATTTTCATGAAATGAGGTGTTTCCTCTGCATTGCTGTGTTTTAACCATTTTTCATCACCCTGGTCCTGTTTTGTGACTATCTTGAATGAAACCTTACTGGACTTTATATGGTACTAAACATTAATCCCTTTCTCATGTATCTGTACCCTTTGGATGGCTCGACTAGATTCCTAATGTCTCTTCCGGTTTCCTACAGTGTCTTTTGATACCTGATCAGGCCCTGGTGATTTATTAACCTTTGTACGTTTTTACGATTTCCAGCATCTCCTTGATTGTAATACTGACTGTCCTCATGACATCGCCAAGTTCTCTATCTTCATGTCTTTCTTCACAGTAAAAACAGGAGAAATACTCATTGAGGACCTTGCCAATCTCCTGCGGCATTGTGCATAGATGAGGACTTTGGATTCTGAGGGGCTTTACTCCCCCTCTATCTCTCTCTCTCTCTCCCTCTCTCTCTCTCTCTTTATCCCTTTTCCAGCAATATACATGAAAGTTTCTGAATTGTCTTTAATCTTACCTGCTAGAGCTATCTCATGTCCCCTTTGCCCTTCTGATTTTCTTCTTAAATATGCTCCTCAATCTGCTTCACTCCATCCAGGAAATACTTGATCCCAATTGTCTGTAGTTGACTCATATCTCCTTCTTTTCCTGATCAGAACCGTAATTTATCTTATCCTTTCTGCTACTTCCTCGCCCTTCCCACTAACAGGAACATACATGCCATCAACTCTCACCTTCACACATTCCGGACATCCATTTATCTGCAAACAATCTACTGTAATCAACTGTTACTGGTTCCTCTGTAATACCAATTACCTTGCCCCAATTTAGAACTTTAACTTGTGGACCAGCCCCGTCCTTATCCATAACTATTTTCAAGATAATAGAACTGTAGTTGCTGGACCCATAGTCTTCAATCATTGACACTTCAGTGCCTTGCCCTTGCACCAATTCCTTCAGAGCAGGTCAAGCTTTGCGCTCTCTCTTGAAGGTCCCTAGACGTATTGCCTGAGGAAACTTTCCTGAACACAATTGGAAAAATTGCACCCCCATCTAAGCTCTTGGCACTGTGGCTGCCCAGGACTTTATAGGGAAAGTTAAAATCCCCTTAAAAGATGCCTGATCCACATAACATCCCCTTTTATTGAACATGCTCCCGTCATTTTGTCCAGATTAAAGGAGGTGCCGGACCATCAGTTGCCTTAAGAAGGGTCTTGATCTAAAATGTCACCTATGCATGTTTGCAGAGATTCCGCCTGTCCTGTTGAGTGACTCCAGCACTTTGTGTCCTTCTGAGGACATCAAATTGGATTAAAGAACCACTTTGGTGGCACATGATTGAGACACAATGGCGCCACAGTGTAGCTGTCTCAACCATTCCTGTGACACAGGTTCAATCCTGAATGCAGGTGCTCTCGGTGTGGAGTCTTCACGTTCCCATGACCACCTACGATACCTGGGTGTTCTGCTTACCGCCACATCTAATAAACCAGCTGGGTTATTAGATTAATTGACCAATTGAAATTAATGTAGGAAGGTGGTCGGAGAAACAGGGGGTGGTTAACAAGTCTGAGGGGAAAAGTTGCAGGAAAAGAAGTGGTGAATAGGATTGCTCTGAGAGTTGGTTTTGACCCAGGGGGGAACAAGAGCCTCCTTCTGCGTAGCAAGGGAATGCACAAATGCACAAAATCCATAGTCTGAAGAAGAGTGCCAACCTGAAACGTCATCCATTCCTTCTCTCCAGAGATGCTGCCTGTCCTACTGGGTCACTCCAGCATTTTGTGTCTATCTTCAATTTAAACCAGCATCTGCAGTTCTTTCCGTCACAAAAATCCATTGGTTCCTTCTCAACTATTCTGCTAGTTTCAAACTCACAGCACCAGCAGATTAATCAAACGTGATTTCCCCATGATAAATCCACATTCATTCTGCTCAGTCTGTGACAGTTTCTTGAGAGCCCTCTCACTATATTCCATTAAAACGAGTAGATAGTGTGCCGCTGTTCTGCTACTGATGAAACCAACCACAAATCTTAATAGCTCAATTTGTGAAATCTTTGAATAATTGCCTTTCAGAATAAAAAGAACTATTACCATGGTACAGAAGTATAACCGGGGGGAATCATTAACACGAGCCAAATGTGTGAACATTACTTAAGTGTATAAAGGTCAACGAGCCTAAACGTAAAAATCCAGTAACAATTCCTGATGAGTATGTTCATTCTCTGAGCACCTTAATACATATCATTGGATTATTCTGTTTTAAGAATCACATATCCCTTTTTACGCTGCCATTTACATTGCTTAATTCAAATATGAATAATTTATATATGCCAACACTTGACCAAAAGAAGAAGTTAATTGGGAATGGATCAGAAAGGGGCCTCTGAGATGTTTTGAGGATCAGCAATGCAGGATCAGCTCTAGGTAAGAAGACTGCTGCTGAGAAAGGCTCACTGTTAAATGGCATGTAAGAGGCTTTTAGATAGGCACATGGAAGCGTAAGGAGGGATCATGTACAAACAGATGAAATCAGTTTATCTTGGCATCATATTCGGCATAAACATGGTGGGCCAAAGGGCTTGTTTTTGTGCAGTACAGTTCTATGTAGAAACAAGGAACTGCAGATGATGATTTATACCAAAGAGAGACACAAAGGGCTGGAGTAACTCATTGGGTCAGGCAGCATCTCAGGAGAGGTGACATTTTGGATCAGGTATGAGGAAGAGTCCTGACTCGAAAAAAATCATCTTTCCTTTTTCTCCAGTGATGCAACCTGACCAGCTGAGTTATACCAGCATTTTGTGCCTGTACTGTTCTACGTTCTATCTGCTGAACTACCTTAGAAACCAAAAACCTCACATCAAGAAATACTGCAAAATAATGACAAGAATTACATTTGGGCAGCAGGTTGGTGCAACGGTAGAGTTACAGCCTTACAGCGCTTACAGTGCCAGAGACCCGGGTTCGATCCCGACTACAGGTGCTGTTACGATGGAGTTTGTGAGTTTTCCCCGTGACCGCGTGGGTTTTCTCCCAAATCTTCGGTTTCCTCCCACACTGCGCAGGTTTATAGGTTGATTAGCTTGGTATAAATGCAAATTATTCCTAGTTAGTGTTGGATAGTGTTAAGGTGCGGGGATTGCTGGTCAGTGTGGACTCGGTGAGCCGAAGGACCTGTACTCTAAACTAAACTAAGTAGTCGAGAGATTGTGAAAAATATGCAATTCAATTCTGTAATGCCTTTAAAATATGGATCGATGTAAATCACCAGATCCATTCCCCAGCCAATTGCTGCACTCCACTGGGTAATGCAGAAATCACGTGCTACCTTCTGGTATCCATGCAGTGTGCACAATGGAAAACCTACTTTCACAAACTGGTGATAACTTTAGTAAAAAAAAAACTTTATCTAGACATAGCAAAGTTAATAATCCTGGTTAACAGCGAGTCATGAATTTCAATTATTTTTATCTGAGTTCAGGCAACTGGCCAAAGATTGGGATTTAATTCACCAAACATTAAATTGCATTTGAATTACTGATATACAAAGGCCGCTTGGGAATGTCAGTACTGGCTGAAAAGAAAATGAAGACATCACGAGGCAATGCAAATGTGTTTAAAAGTTTCCTTTTAAGACTTTAGACTTTGAAGATACTGCACGGAAACAGGCCCTTCAGCCCATCAAGTTCGTGCCGACCGGTGATCACCCCATACACCAACTGACACAATTTTACCAAAGCCAATTAACCTGCCAACCTGTATGTCTGTGGAATGTGGGAGGAACCCGGAGCATCCGGGGAAAACCCACGCGGTCACAGGGAGAACGAACAATCTCTGTACAGACAGCATTCATAGTCAGGATCAAACCAGGATCTCTGGCTCTTTAAGGCAGCAAATCTACAGCGTAGCCATTTTGCCACCAAAGATAGACAAAGATGATACTCTTAAGAACTGCAGGCAATTTCAAGTGCGGCTATTATTACAATGCATATTTAGAGAGGTTAACTGAATAGTAAGAAATATATATTTACATAATGTACCATGAATACACCATGTTTCAAAGTGTTTTCGAAACCAATGGAATGTTTTAAGGTTGTCATTACTGGATGTAAATAATGCAGCAGTTAGCACTCACAAAAATCAACAAGCAGACACGAGATTGTGATCAGATAATCTTTCTTGCGCCTTGCCCGACTGTGGAAGGAATGTTTCATCATACCATAATTGGAACTTATTTTGACCTTCTGAGGGGACAGACAGGACTTGTGTTTAATACCTCAGTCGTGTACAGGAATCACCCCAGGTTATCCTTGAGACATCACATTTTGATTCAGATTTTACACAAACATGATGCCTTTCAACATTTCAATACAGCTCAAGGTGCTTTTGAAGCGTATTCACTATTGACAAACAAAATGTTGTGGCACAATGGTGCAGCGGCGCAGTTGCGGACTGGGTCTAAAAATATTGGTTGCCAGGAGACAAAGGGGGCCCACTTCATCAAGGGGGCAAGCTGACACCCTGGCCAGTCCGCCACTAGCAGCGGCGCAGTTGCTGCCTTCTAGCGCCAGAGGCCCGAGTTCAATCCTGACCACGGCTGCAGTCTGTGGGGATGTTTGTACATCCTCCCTGTGACTGCACGGGATTCCACTGGGGGCCCTGGTTTCATCCCACATACCAAAGACGTGCAGGTTTGTAGGTTTACTGGGTTCTGCAGAGTGTACCTAGTGTGTAGGATAGAACTAGTGTATGGATAATCGTAGGGTGGCATAGACTCGATGGGCTTGTTACCATGCTGTATCTGTAAACTACACTAAAACATGGGAGTAAACATAATCTCAGGCAGATTCACAAACAGCAATAATATAATCTGGTTTTAAGAAGGAACTGCAGATGCTGGAGAATCGAAGGTACACAAAAAAGCTGGCAAAACTCAGCAGGTGCAGCAGCATCTATGGAGCAAGGGAAATAGGCAATGTTTCGGGCCGAAACCCTTGGTTTCGGCCCGAAACGTTGCCTATTTCCCTCGCTCCATAGATGCTGCTGCACCCGCTGAGTTTCTCCAGCTTTTTTGTGTACCAATAAATTAATCTGTTTTTTTTTAGAAATGCTGGTTGAGCGAAAGGAATTTTTTTTGGAATTTGGGTAAATGTGCTTAAGTAAAGCAAGAATTTCATTGTCCTATACAGGGACACATTACAATAAACTCACTTGAACTTGAATGTCCCTGCCCATTTTTGAGTATTATTAACAGGAGACCTTTTATATCCGACTGAGAGTGGAATCAATATATACTGTGGTAACTTATGAGTGTATGTGAAATGAGAAAATATCAAAAAAGTACCCAAAGACATTTAGTGTAGAGATGAAGAAAATAATGAAATTACAAACTGATCAGATTCCTCATACAGGTGGACTGCAGGTGTGGATTTTAGGAGAAGTCAATGAAGAGACAAGTTATTAATAAATGCACAATTGCACATGTGCAAAATATCTGGTGAAAAGTAAGAAACAGCAGAGATTGGTGATCGGAAGGAGATGGACGGTAAATTCATGGACCGGCTCTGATTATATTAATGTCTGCAGTGAGAAAAACTATAGTATTCTTGTTCAATGATACAATTTTAAATTAATAATAATTAATTGCATTGTGTAACTAGCATGGATATCAATAGAAGCCATACTTCACAAAAATGTATCAATGAGTCTCATTAAAAGTAAATAATTGGGTAGATGCAATATATTTAGACAATAGACAACAGATAATAGACAATAGGTGCAGGAGTAGGCCATCCGGCCCTTCAAGCCAGCACCGCCATTCAATGTGATCATGGCTGATCATCCACAATCAGTACCCCGTTCCTGCCTTCTCACCATATCCCCTGACTCCACTATCTTCAAGAGCCCTATCTCGCTCTCTCTTGAAAGTATCCAGAGTACCGGCCTCTACTCTGAGGCAGAGAAACCGGTCTCTGCCCTCTAAGGCAGAGCATTTCACAGATTCACAACTCTCTGTGTGAAAAACTATTTCCTCATATTCGTTATAAATGGCTTACCCCTTATTTTTAAACTGTGGCCTCTGGTTCTGGACTCCCCCAACATTGGGAATATGTTTCCTGCCTCTAGCGTGTCCAAATCCTTAATAATTTTATATGTTTCAATAAGAAACCCTCTCATCCTTCTAAATTCCAGAGTATACAAGTCCAGCCGCTCCATTCTCTCAGCATATGACAGTCCCGCCATCCTGGGAATTAACATGTTAACCCACCCTCAATAGCAAGAATGTCATTCCTCAAATTTGAAGACCAAAACTGCACACAATACTCTAGATGTGGTCTCAATAGGCCCCTGTACAACTGCAGTAGGACCTTTTGCTCCTATACTCAACTCTTGTTATGAAGGCCAACATGCCATTTGTTTCCTTCACTGCCTGCTGTACCTGCATGCTTACTTTCATTGACTGATGAACAAGGACCCCCAGATCCCATTGTACTTCCACTTTTCCCAATTTGACACCATTTAGATAATAATAATAATCTGCCTTCCTGTTTTTGCTACTAAAGTGGATAACCTCACATTTATCCACATTAAACTGCATCTGCCATGCATCTGCCCACTCACCCAACCTGTCCAAGTCATCCTGCATTCTCATAGCAGCTTCCTCACAGTTCACACTGCCACCCAGCTTTGTATCATCTGCAAATTTGCTAATGTTACTTGTAACATTATTTGGATTTAGATTGATAGGATGGATTACAAGCTAGCTACACAGCAAAAAAAACTTGAGACTCAAAAAGCTGGAGTAATTCAGCGAGTCAGGAAGCATCTCTGGATGGAAGGAATGGGTGACGTTTCGGGGTCGAGACCCTTCTTCAGACTGAATTTGAAGAACGGTCTCTATCCAAAACGTCACCCATTCCATCTATCCAGAGATGCTGCCAGTCCCATTGATCTACTCCAGCATTTTGTGTCTATCGTCAATATTCACTGCTGGGTTAGAAACAGAAACATCGAAAATAGGTGCAAGAGTAGGTCATTCGACCCTTCGAGATAATGGCTGATCATCTAAAAACAGGACCCCGCTCCTGCTTTTTCCCCATATCCCTTGATTCCTTTACCTCCAAGAGCTAAATCTCTCTTGAAAACATCCAGTGAAATAGCCACCATTGCCTTCTGTGGCAGAGATTCACAACTCTCTGAGTGAAAAAGTTTTTCCTCATCTCAATCCTAAATGGCCCTTATACCCTCAGTCCTTATATCCCTTATTCTTAAGGGTTGGAACCTGCCCAAGCAAAATATGAGGTGCTGATCCTCCAATTTGGCTTCATTTTTAAACTTAGTCTACTGTAAAGATGGGTGAAAGTTAGGAGAGGCATTTTACATGGATTCACGGTGGAACACCCATGTGCGCTCTTCACATCTATGAAAACAACTCGAGTAAATATAATTTTCTCAAATTATAATTCTCAAAATTATAAATGAAATTATATTCTCAAATGAATTCAAGAGAATTATATTCTCTTGAAATTATATTCTCAACAATTGTATGTGGCCTCAGTTTGGGATGGCAGGGATGGTAATATGATGACAGGTGACTGTTGGAGAAATAAAGGCCTACATTTAAAAACAACCTGACAGAATGAATGAACAATTGGAAGCTAATTATGACTGACTAAGGGTGATGCCTTTCAGCAGAAGATTACTAGCACCCAACAAAAGTAGAATGGAATAAAAAGGAATTACAGATGTTAGTTTATACCAAAGAGAGACACAAAATGTTGGTGTAACTAAGCGGGGCAGGCAGCATTACTGGAGAAAATGGATATGTGACTTTTCAGGTCGGGACCCTTCTTCAGGCCCATTTCATTCAAAAATAGAAGGGAATTTACTTTCTGGGTACGGATATGTTGATTGTGGAGTGGCATAAGATTATTCCGTTTTAAATGACACACATAGCATGAAAATGTATTTCCAGTAAACGAAATGGAATGCAACATTCATGTTAACAGTGAATATAACATTAGTTAATTTATGGTTACACAAAAAAGCTGGAGAAACTCAGCGGGTGCAGCAGCACCTATGGAGCGAAGGAAATAGGCAACGTTTCGGGCCGAAACCCTTCTTCAGACTTAGTTAATTTATAGTGGTTGCACGTGAATAGTTGTGTTACAATGAAAAAAAATTGAAGTACTGACAAAACTGCAAAAAAAGTCGCATTTAAGAGGTTATGCCCATCATGAAAGATTGAATAGACATTTCCCATATTTTCTCTTGAAAATTGAAGATTGAGGGAGACTGATTAGATAATTACAGAAGTGTTTGACAAAGGAAAGATGAAGATTCAGCAGTTTCCATTTATAGGCAAGACCAGAACTATTCAAAATCAATAGATTGTCATCGATAAACCCAACTGGGAATTCAAAATAAATTTGGGATTCAGAACATGGAACCTGCTAATACAAGAACAGTTAAGGTGAAAAGCATTGTTGTATTTAAGTGGAGACCGGATTAATGCATCGGGGAGGAAGGAATAAAGGATAAGTTAATAACAATAAATGAAGCAAAGCACAAGGAGGCTCACATGGATTTGTCATTATGAATGATTCTTTGAGGTAGTATTAAGAAGAGAAGAGATATTAGTCGGTTGCTCAAATAGCAGAAATAGTAGAAATATTTTATAATCACCATGCTAAACAATTAAACAATCAATAATCCTTGTATTGATGAACATTTTTTAATCTTACCAATTGTTAGGCGCCCCGCCCGGTGAATGCTATGTACTTACCTTTCTCTGTTTCTCTCCCAAGTACAGGCGTCGTGGCTGCCTCGAATCAAGGGCCTCCTGTACCCGATTGGCCAAGCTGCGTCAGGTGACGGGTGACTCATCTGAAGCTTAAATACCAGAGGCTCCCAGGATTCTCTCTCTTCTTCGTAGACCCTGATGTGAGCAGCCTGCTGGTGTGAGCTGAGGGAGGCCTGGCCACATGGAAAAGAACTTTATGTACTTTCACCATTACTTGTTAACAAATATTGAATTGGGACGGATAAGGGCTGACCTTAGTGTTTTTGTGTATTTTGTTTCAGGGTTATATCTCTTTAGGCAAGTTTTAGAGTCTCTGGTTCGACGGTCCATTACGTGGCTGGCTGGAGCACTGTTTAATTGTTTGTTAGTCCATCCATATCCCTGACTGGGTTGTTTAAATCAGGTTTGGGTTTTGTGTTCCATTGAATAATTTAAAGATTTTTGAACTTGAACCTGGTTTTTGACTTATGTTACGCGGCTCTGAAGTACCTGCATTCAGGAGTCGTAACACCAATGCTCTGTATGAAATCACCGTGTTTCATCACCACACAGTTACAGCGGACTCCCGCTGTTATGACAAATTTGACAAACATCTTCAAATAAAGCATCCGGACCAAGCATTATTCCTGGTTGACAGAGCTACAATCAATCTCACAAGACCAAAAGGAAATAGCTCGGCACATTTCAAGGGCACTAATCACAGAGAAATAGACCAATAGTTGAACAAAAGTAAACTACCACAGCATTTGATGTGAAAAAAAGTGATTTTCTCACCTCATTTTTGAACATGACCGAGTGTAAAAGGCATTGCACTAAATCCTGGCCCTCAAGTCCTGGCAACATCCTCATAAATCTTCTCTCCCCCCTTTCCAGCTTGACAACATCTTCCCTACAAAAGTTTGCCTACAAAACTCAACTCAATACTCTGAATGCGGCCTCACCAACGTCTTATATAATTGCAACATGACCTCCCAAATTCAATACTCAATGCTCTGAATGATAAAGCCAATGTGCAAAAGCTTTTTTGACCACTGTGATGCCAATTTCAACAAAATATGTACCTGTACCCCTAGATACATCTGCTCTACAACATTCCCCAGAGTCCCACTCATGTTAGTGCTCCCAAAATGCAATACCTCACATTTATCAGTATTAAATTCCATCAACCATTCCTCATCATTTCCTCAGCCCACCTGCCCAACCATTCCTCAGCCCACCTGCCCAACCATTCCTGCCCAACCATTCCTCAGCCCACCTGTGCAACAGGATGGATTAAGATCCACCAGAGGATGCTTCCATTTTTGACAACCATCGTCACTATCTACAATACCACCCATTTCTGTGTAATCAGCAAACTTGCTAATCTTGCCATGTACGTTCCCATCCATATCATTGATATAGATGACAAACAGCAGTGAACTGAACTATGCCTGCATCCAGAGCAACAAATACAACTATATGCACAACTAGGAAATGGACAACAACATCACCACATGAAGCTATCATTAACCCAAAGATGCACACATGCAATAAAGTGCCTGCAGCTAGATTGATGAGTAAAACACAAAGCTTATACTGTCAACACAACGCCTACTGCCAGGATGGAGAAATGATGCAGTTATTATAAAGCATTCATTCAATGTTTTGAACATAAATTAGTACCAAGACAAAAAAATGATTAAGGGGTAAAACAAATAAGATGGGATTCTGTTAAGCAACAGAACAAGGTCAGCCAACAGTTAACAGAACTATCACAGAGATACTTCTCCCAGGCCACAACTACTTTTTATTTAGAAGTACAGAGAGGATAATTATAAGTACACAAGTCAACAAACTTTGTGGATGTCACTGTGATTTATAACAGTTTGCAGCCGGAACCTTAATTATCCTCACAGCACGGAGGCTTCAAAAAAGCCTTGATTTACGTTTCTTATAAATTGAGGTTTCCTCGTGCCTTCTACTAATTCACTTAAATTCAGATAGAAAACTAATTACAATTGGATGAAATGCTAAAGTGGGAGTTTACGGTTTGAAAAAGTTATAAATTCAAAGAGCAAAATCAAGGCTTTAGGATGACATTTCAATTTGAAATCTTGATAAACTGAGAGGAGTAGGTTGGAAAAGTAGGCTTAAAAGTAATAACACATCAGTGAATGGAGATTTACCGAAATTGGTGAAGCACTCATAATATTAGAATTATTAATGTGAATACATAAATAATCTTTTCCCAATCACTATCATAGAATGATATAGCATTGGAAACAAATTATTCCAGGTAGTGGACCATTTATAAAAGGTAGACAAAATAGAAGAGCGGATAACAAGATTATTACAACAGTGCTATTTATGAGTGATCTTGGCACTGGAATAGAGTTGGGGATAACAAGTCAAACAGTTTGGTTGGTGTGAAATGTAGGCTCCATTAAGACTGAATCTTAATCA